>NC_084541.1:9740469-10079041 GCF_024500275.1 Phycodurus eques
GAGTACCCAGAGAGGAACTGTGGTACTGCATACGGAAGTCTGGAGTGGCAGAGAAGTATGTTAGAATAATTACAGGACGTGTACGAGGGCAGCAGAACAGTGGTGAGTTGTGCTGTAAGTGTGACAGACAAATTTAAGGTGGAGGTGGGACTGCATAAGGGATTTTCATTTGGGGATGTGAAATATTTATTTATTATTATTTTGTATTTTTAAGTGTTATTTTTGTCAATATTTTCGATGTATATTTTGATGACTAGACTTGGTGTGACAGGTGGGATTTGCCAAGGTGACCAAAAAATGGTTCCTTCATGCAGTGATTCCCAATCAACTGTCCCGCAGCACATAAGTGGGCTATGACAGATCATCGGGCGTGCCACGGGAAATGATCCAAATTCACTTAATTTGTCCAAAATTATAACAATTTAGAACAAATAATGTATCTTTGTTCAAAATCACTTTGATGCACTAGCTTGTGATCAGGGAGGAATAAGGACAAGTGCAATAGAAAATGGCTTGAGGGATAATTCCTTATGTATGTCAGTCGTGCCATTACCACAAAAAAGCATTTGGGGTTGCACACTTATGCTTAAATGTTTGTTAAAAGTGACTGACAACACCAATGATACAAGCCTCTTGCTCATTTTTTATTTAAATGCTAAAAATTCTGAGTTCGTCCAACAACCAGTGTCAGTGAATACTAAAATAAACAAACAAACACGTTATTCTATAAATGTCAACAACAACAAAACATCTCCAGTCAATAAAAATGTCATGTCAAATTACAAACAATAAATCAGGACATAAAAGGTGAGGTATGCTGTGATTCAGTGTTGGGAATGATCTGAATTTACAATACAGGACAATGACAGTGATTATTAAACATAAATTATGAAATACCTTTTTTTAAATGTTATTTTCATGTGGGGGGTTTTCTTACAAAAACATACAATCGTAGAGGATCGGTAAAGGGGTGAGCCACATTAAACGATTCCGTTACAAATTAAAATGAGTGATGGACAGCTATAAATAAGAGACATAATTTGGCTGAGAGAATATTCCCTTTCACAAAATAGGTAATTAAATAAAATACAGGACACAAGGGGAGAAAATGTGTTGTAAAAGTGGACAAAAAAGTCCTAAAGCTGCATTGCCCACCCAAGTGTTGCAGACAGTCAGAAAACAAACTGCCAAGTAGTCCAAGTAGAGTTTTCCAACCTCCTCTTGAGAAACGTTTGTGTTCCAAATGTGTTGTTGTGTGTGAGATTTCCTCGACACCCTGCCAGGTCAGACGTACTGCTCTTTAGGAAATGTGTACGCCCCCACCCCCGGGGGAGGAGGGGGCAGGCCCGGCACTGAGGGGTACTTAAAGATGGCGGCGGAGTGCGAGGGTGGAGAGAAGGTGTTCTTGGACGAGTTGGTGCTGCTGCTGCTGCCCGTGGTGGCTTGTGGAGAGTGGTAGGGGTGCTGGGGTAGGAAAGACAAAGGGGGATTAATGGGGGGGGAGTAGGGCTCTGGGTAGTCCTCCTTGTTACAGGCTAGCCTGTAGCTCACGTAGTCCGCTGTGTTAGGAAGCTCCTCGTAGAAACGCCCCGAATGCTGTGAAGAGGTTAGCAAAACTCTTTACTTTAGCTCAGTGATTCCCAACCACTGTGCCGAGACAAATCATTATTTACTATAACTCATCTTTTTTTCATCTTTCTATCTATGCCACCAATGTATAGTGACAAACAGAACAAACACTCTTCCACTCGATGGCAGAAGGTACATAAGTTAAACGTGTGAGTACATTAAGAGGACCTCAGTACACAGTGAATCCCGACTGGGGCTGCACGATATTTCATTTGAGCACTGTCATTGTAATGTACGTGTGCACAATAGTCACATCGCAGGGGCTGCGATGTTGTTGTTCTGGAATATACAGTGAATCAACTGTAATAGTAAAAGTGACCAGCAGAGGGACCTGTTTGGACATGTTAATAGAAAGAATGTATGCCTGCTGTATTTCCTATTTCGCTCTTCAGAATGAAAGTAGGCAGGCAGGCGGCAGCTGCGTGAGTGTGCAAGGTGTGTCCAGGGACACTGCGTAAATGAGAGTGAATGTGTTCTTTTGTAATACAGTACATCATTGTAAAACTGGATTACTAGGAAAATTATTATTTGTATCTGAATGCTTTAGTTAAAACACTGTAAGATCACACTATGATAATATGGAATTTATTTTGTTTTGTAAAATAAAAGTAGATAAATTATTTTGTTGCTACAGTGAGCCAGAGCTGCGAGGAATGCAAAGTTATCAATGTCCTTTCACCATCATTCCTGTCACTGTGTTGCGTGTTTTTGTTTGCACATTGAGGACAAAAAGTCTTGTTTTGGTTTTAATTCCTCTTTTTTTTTTAAACAAAAAAAAACATTTATGCGTTGTGTAAGGCAGTTCTGCTTTGCAGTAGACACATTGCACTTTATCTTCCTCTTCCTGTGTAAAATGATCCCAAACTTTGAAAATTCACTCTCTCTTTACTCCTGGCTTGTGCTTATTGGCACGTGGGTTTGTGTGGAAAAATGATCACCAAAAAATCCCGCGATATTGTGAAAAAGCTGTAATATAAAATTAGATATATGGGTCATTCCACTGAGGTGGTACACAATTTGTGACATGTAAGAAAAATTTAAGCACTTGAATCATTTTGTTGAAAATGTTCGTAAAATTTCTTTGAAGTATTCCAGTTACCTTTAGGGGTTCATGGGATAAAAACATACATAGTTTACTTAATATGACCATTATTTGACCAGTGGTCGCTTGTAACACTGACTCTAGATATGAACACGGAAAGCTGTTTATTGTATGAAAACCTTGGGAATTTTTCACACAATATGGTACATGACCATGGACACTTACTAGCAGCCAGAGGCATCTGGCTTTGTCAGTTGGAAGTACACACAAAATTCTTTTTGAACTTTGACTGGGCTTTCTGCCAGTCAAACACATTTCCAGTTAGACACACCATGGCATTCCAGAGTTTCAACATGTATTCCAAATACCAATCCTTGACTGAACAATACAATGATTTCAAAACGTTAACACATCGTTCTGAACATAATGTCTCTACAGGAGTCAGTGTTAGTTAACAATAATACAGCCATTTAGACCTGTGCGTAATTTTGACGCCGGCGGTCTTTGCCAGTGCCCATGGCACGTTACAAGCACCAGTAACAATCCACAGTGCACCACACAACATTGACATTTTTTATCAACAAAGTGAATATGTTTTGATCAAAGATAGTTAAAAGCATTTGACAGGAGGCCTTTGACAGGAGGCCTTTATAATCGGAAGTATGTGAATAATCATGACCACGTCCTCAACACTGCTGTGACTCGTCAAAATTACCAGCGAGTCAGCAGTGCAGTCAGGAGACACAGAAAACAGCCTGTGCACTAGCGATAGAAAACGGTCGAAACTCACCAATCATTTCTCCTTCAACGAATCAAACAAGAAACCATCTAATTCTTACAAACTCACTTTTCATCATTGCTAGTAACTAGACCGTTTGAGATCGAAGCTTGTAACATTTTGACATTATTTTCTTGAAAACACTTACCAGGTTCTACCGGCCGCTGCGTGTTCCCATCAAGCTCAAATGCTGCCGTATGCTGGTCGTATGTACGCCGAAAATGGTTCTGGGTGATCAATGTCGCAAAATAGTCAGCCGTTTTTGTTATTTTGTCCAAGTCGCTCAAACAAAAATATGACCGACACTTAAAAATGTAAGTCAATATTGTCTCCTACTCCTTCTGAAGCAATTGATTGATCCTTCTATGATTATTTTTGGAGATTATTGCATCAATTCCAAACAGCCGTCGTAAAATGGCCGTTGTTTGTTTACAGTTATGAAATTGAGTGGCCGCTTTGATCGTAACGTGTTTTAACGACAAAGTTACGAGCACGATGCCCATTTCTAATAAGTGCCTCTAAGAAATCTCGTCGTGGGATGTCATTAAGTACTGTTGAGTGATAGGCGCACCCTTCCTGCAGATATTGGCGAAGTGGTTGCATGATTTTGCCAATATTTTTCACACTGTGCCTATTTCCGTGGATGACTGTAAAATGTCACACTTCGGTGGTGGTCAAAAACCACAAAAATGCGTTTGACATGGTTTATTGCAAAATAATTGGATATGGAAAATTCTTGATACAATATTATTTTATATCTACATGCTGATACCTGATGACTGACAATACTGTTGTGTGTTAGTATTTGATGCCTTTTCATGTATTTTGCCGTGAATAATTGCTCGTAACATTTCACCACATCTGTGGAATGACCCATATACGATTTCATAATCCATGACACAGTGAGAATGCAAAAAGTGAACCGCGATAGGCAAGAGATGTCTGTATACAGATAGAGCAGAAGCGATGAATTGAATAACTCGCTTACAAACAAAGTCGAACCAAAATCTCTCCCTCGAAGCTTCGCAGGGATAATTTTTCCACAAGGACTAATGTTACTGCAGATGCATGCACTCCTCTGTAAAAATATGTTGGTGCGATGGCCACGAGCCAGGAGGAAAGAGTCCGTAAAAGACAGCGAACGTTCAGAGTTTGGGATCATTTACAGTTATTGTTATGCCCCAGCAAGTGCTCAAAGATAGATGCATCCGTCTGTGCACGTTTAATGACTTAATTCAACAAACAATACAGTCATACACCAACTGCTATGTCCACAACTGACGCTCAGGCACTCAACGCACAGACTGGCTAAGGTGAGCTAACAACAGCCAACTACACTCTCATTAACTCTTGCGTATTATTGTAATTATAAATTCAGAATTTTAATGAGATTTTATTACATGTACCTAATGATGTGACCAGTGAATGTATGCGTACCTGAATATCTTCCGCGGGTCTTTTGCGTATCGGCTGGGACAGTTTCCTTGACGGAGAGTCGTCTCTGCGCAAAAAGAAAGACAGCAAATGGTCTAATCAATGGAGTCAACAATATCAAGTTATTTTTTGAATTTAAAATGTGTTTATTTTTAGACTGTATGTAACTTCCTGGCTAATGGATATAAATCAATCTGGAAAAAAATACTATTGGTGGGTATTTCGCAATAAATTGTTGTTGGCATACACACATGATGACATACAGTATGTACAACCCCAATTCCAATGAAGTTGGGACGTTGTGTTAAACATAAATGAAAACAGAATACAATGATTTGCAAATCATGTTCAACCTATATTTAATTGAATACACTACAAAGACAAGATATTTAATGTTCAAACTGATAAACTTTATTGTTTTTAGCAAAGAGAATTGGAATTTTATGGCTGCAACATGTTCCAAAAGACCTGGGACAGGGTCATGTTTACCACTGTGTTACATCACCTTTTCTTTGAACAACATTCAATAAACGTTTGGGAACTGAGGACACTAATTGTTGAAGCGTTGTAGGTGGAATTATTTTCCATTTTTGCTTGATTTACAGCTTCAGCTGTTCAACAGTCCGGGGTCTCCGTTGTCGTATTTTACGCTTCATAATGCGGCGCACATTTTCAATGGGAGACAGGTCTGGACTGCAGGCAGGCCAGTCTAGTACCCGCACTCTTTTACTACGAAGCCACGCTGTTGTAACACGTGCAGAATGTGGTTTGGCATTGTCTTGCTGAAATAAACAGCGTCCATGAAAAAGACGTTGCTTGGATGGCAGCATATGTTTCTCCAAAACCTGTATGTACCTTTCAGCATTAATGGTGCCTGTTAATGGTGCAGATGTGTAAGTTACCCATACGATGGACACTAACACAGCCCCATACCATCATAGATCCTGGCTTTTGAACTTTGCGTTGATAATAGTCCGGATGGTTCTTTTCCTCTTTGGCCCGGAGGACACGACGTTCACAATTTCCAAAAACAATTTGAAATGTGGACTCGTCAGACCACAGAACACTTTTCCACTTTGCATCAGTCCATCTTAGATGAGCTTGGGCCCCGTTTCTAGGTGTTTGCATAGTAGAGTTTCAAGTTGCACTTACGGATGTACCGCCGAACTGTATTTACTGACATTGGTTTTCTGAAGTGTTCCTGAGTCCATGTGGTGATATCCTTTACACATTGATGTCGGTTTTTGATGCAGTGCCGCCTGAGGGATCGCAGGTCATGGGCTTTCAATGTTGGTTTTGGGCCTTGGCGCTTACATGCAGTGATTTCTCCAGATTCTCTGAACCTTTTGATGACATTATGGACCGTAGATGATGAAATCCCTAAATTCCTTGCACGTTGAGGAACATTGTCCTTAAACTGTTTGACTATTTTCTCACGCACTTGTTCACAAAGAGGTGAACCTCGCCCCATCTTTGCTTGTGAATGACTGAGCAATTCAGGGAAGCTCCTTTTATACCCAATCATGGCACCCACCTATTCCTAATTAGCCTGTTCACCTGTGGGATGTTCCAAACAGGTGTTTGATGAGCATTCCTCAACTTTCTCAGTCTTTTTTGCCACCTGTTCCAGCTTTTTTTTTTATTATTCAATTAAATATAGAACATGAACATGATTTGCAACTCATTGTATTCTGCTTTTGCAACTCATTGTATTCTGCTTTTATTTATGGGTTTATTTATAGGTTGTATACATCCATCCATTTTCTATAACGGTTGTTGTTTATTGGACCTGAAAGATGAGTCAGCCATAAAAGTGTTTACATACGAGCCGTCATCTTTTCTGCTTCTGATCTTGAGCACCAGTACTGTGATGGTAATTCCCATCAGCACGCCTGCCGCCAACAATAAGGCCACCACGCTGATGACATCACCCGTTGCTATCTGCGGTAACGGCTTGTCTGTAAAGAAACCAGGCACACATGTAACAAGATCAACTCGAGAATCTTGAGATGTAATGCAAAGTGGTCTCATACCTATGACGCTAATCTCCACGAAGCCCGATCTGGTCCCGATGCTGTTAGTGGCATCGCACACATAAGTACCCTGCAGATCGTACGTGACCGGCCCTTTAAAGATGAGGACGTTGTCTCTGATCTCAGCGCTGCTTGGCATGGAGCCGTTTATCCTGAAGAAGATAGAGTGAGAAACTTGAAAATGGAATATTTACTGTCATGCTTTTTTTTCCAATCCTCTTCACCCACAGCCTCCACTGGTAGAGGGAGACGGCCGGGTTGGCGTCGGCTTGGCAGCTCAGCTGGACGTTCTCTCTGTTCAGGTACCAGTTTCCGTCGTAGCCGTCAACCAGAACATCGGGTTCATCTGGAGTGCGCACACAAAGAAGGACGATGAATCCACCGCACGAGGGGTTTGCACGTTTTTCCAGGAGCCACCTGACAATCCTAACGCCACATCAACATAACTACTGTGTGCATCCCAAATACCATGGAAATAATTTATTCTAAGAACATTTCAAGGTAAATACATATTCATGATTCATGAAGGAAACAAATTCAACTGAAGGATATTCAGTATTTACCCATTGTCACTAGCTATCTGTTCACCGCTTTCACTAACAACAGGAGTGCGAACAGATAGGAGCTGGTTTAAAAAGAATCACATTCAGTGTTACCAAACTAGCAATTTTGTGGCTATATCAATTGACCTTTCCGACCGCTCGAGCTACTATTTTTCAAAAAAGCCACTTGTGAGATTAATTCTGACTAAGAAACAGACACCGTCATTGGAATAATTTTCACATTGTTTTCCATATGACAAGAATGGCGCCTGGTAAAACACAATTACGTAGTCAATTGCGCTTAACATTGATAAAGATGGAATGTATATTTACAGTGAACCTTCATATATTTTCTAATTCACCTGTCGGCAGATCAGCTTTTGGAACCTATCCTCCATTTTTGTGGAAAAACTAATCTATTCACTGTTGTTGTGCGCAGACCAAAGCAATACAAGTATTACTTTGGCGCCATCGTGTGGAATATTGGTGTCGATGAACTATGTTGAAGTCAGTAAAGGAACTTCATGTAGACAAAAACTGTCTTTTGTTGCCATCTTGTGCATCACAGTCATATTACCAGCAGGTTTTCGCTAGTCACAGCAGGGCTTTGTTTTATTCACAGGGCAACATGTATAGGTTGCAAAAGCATGATTTATCAACCTGTTGAAAACTTTTGACCCAAGGCATGTGCTTCTAAGTTGAAAATATTTTGCCGAGGTTGCCTTGCATCACCTGTACAGCTCGACATGAGAACAGAGAGTGATAGAGCTACAGTACAAAGGCCACACACATGCAAAGATGTCACATTTATATATGTCACAATTATACCAGAGCTTTTCTTTGGGCCAAAGATAAGGTGGGGAGGGGTGACTTGTTTAGTACTGTATGTTTGTTTTATTGGCCTCGCCATATGTAGGAATGCTCTTTTTGAAAATGATACTAAAAAATAATTTATTGCTAATTATTTGGCTGACCCCAAGTTGCAGCTCGCGGACCCGTATGTTCTGGGGACTCCAGTTTGAGAACCTGCGCACTACACAACCCATGATGACCAAAATGTGCTTTTTCATGAGGATGACTTACACTGAATATCGAGAGTGACGCTGTCGGTGAATACCTCCTCGTTGTACAAGGTGACACAAGTGAGCGTCTCCTTGTGCGTTTCCCTGCTGGGCACCAGAATGTAGTCGCTCTGAATGGTGAAGGTGCCGTCCGAGTTTCTGTACTCACGGGTGCTCACTTCACCTGGCACCCTCGTCTCCCACCTGCCCAAAGAATAAGCATATCAGTGTTGTGACACATCAGTGCATACTTATGTAATAACAGAATAGGGGCTTTTAAGGTTGATTAAATGGCGAGTTTTAAAGTTTTGGTCTGTCCTCTAATATGGCTTTTGGAATCTGGAGTAATGGTACAAAACTACACAAGATAAGTTAAACTGCATGCAATCAGGTCCTGACGTCACCACATTGCCCCTTTAAGTAGTGGATCTGTACAATATATTCCTTTTGAAGGATTTTTTTTTTCTAAAGGAGTATTAAAGCCACACTGAAAAAAAAATACACTTCGAAGTTAAAGTTGAGAATGATCTAAAAAGTTTTCAGCGGAAGGCACATATCAGAAATTAGTTTTTTTCTCTGGATCCAGATGTACTTTTATTTATGTATTCCTGTTACAAATTTTAACTATTTTACATAGACAATACAATGATATGAATGATAAAGACAAATAACACACACATGAATTAAATCAAACATGATTTAAAAGCGGCGGCACGGTGGGCGACTGGTTAGAGTGTCAGCCTCACGGTTCTAAGGACCCGGGCTCAATCCCCGCCTGTGTGGAGTTTGCATCTTCTCCCCATGCCTGCGTGGGTTTTCTCCGGGCACTCCGGTTTCCTCCCACATCCCAAAAACATGCATTAATTGGAGACTCTAAATTGCCCGTAGGCGTGACTGTGAGTGCGAATGGTTGTTTGTTTCTATGTGCCCTGCGATTGGCTGGCAACCAGTTCAGGGTGTAACCCGCCTCCTGCCCGATGACAGCTGGGATAGGCTCCAGCACGCCCGCGACCCGAGTGAGGAGAAGCGGCTCAGAAAATGGATGGATGGATGGATGGATGATTTAAAAGCCATTTGTCAAGAAACTGTGCCTGCTTGATGATCAGTAAAACAGCATTTCTTCGAATAATCAAAGTAGCCGGCGACCAATTTTGGGTCCAGACCCTCAGTTTGAGAAATCCTGCTCTTGATAATATAAATACTTGAACAAGGGACTTCAATACAAGCCATTTTAACATCGGAATATACAAGTTAATAAATGAATTTGATAAAATTCAGCTTAAAAAAAAAAAGAGCACAATGAATTCAAGTGTGATAAAATGAACATGCACCTGATGACACCGGGTGGTTTTCCATTAGCGGAGATGCACGACGCCACCGGCGTCTTCAGGTTGGATGCACGAGCTACCAGCGTGGGCGTGGACAGACTCATCTGAGTGGTCGGACGAACTAAACATGGTAGCAAAAATAACAATGATATGAAGAAATACAAACTGATTGCATTAATCTGGAATTCCATATATAAAATGGATAGAAATTCTACCTGAGAGACCGTAGTCTTAATTAATTAGAAACAACTGTAAATTTCATAATAGCACCACCTAGACATTTTTTGAAGTACATCACAGGACTATATACACATTGGTATATTCATGTATGGTATATTTGTACAATATTTGTACAATGTACTTACTGTATTATTAAATTGAATGTTCATCCATCCATTTTCTATAATTGAATTTTCTGTTCAGGGTTGTGGGGAGCAAAAGCCTTTCCGAGCTGACTTTTGGCAAAAGCTAAAAGGGTTGTTGGTCTAAATGTGACCTGCGATTGGCTGGTGACCAGTCCAGGGTGCTGGGATAGGCTCCAGCTCACCTGCTACCTTAATGAGGACAAGCGCTGCAGAAAATGGATGGATGGAAAAGTTTCACGTGTATATGACATTCTTATAAAAATGTTTACATCCATCCATCCATTTTCTGAGCCGCTTCTCCTCACTAGGGTCGCGGGCGTGCTGGAGCCTATCCCAGCTATCATCGGGCAGGAGGTGGGGTACACCCTGAACTGGTTGCCAGCCAGTCGCAGGGCACATACAAACAAACAACCATTCGCACTCACATTCACACCTACGGGTAATTTAGAGTCACCAATTCATGCATGTTTTTGGAATGTGGGAGGAAACCGGAGTGCCCGGAGAAAACCCACGCAGGCACGGTGAAAACATGCAAACTCCACACAGGCGGGGCCGGGGATTGAACCCGGGTCCTCAGAACTGTGAGGCTGACGCTCTAACCAGTCGTCCACCATGCCGTCCCCCATTTACACTTACCAGCAAAAACCTACTAAAAATGCTGTAATACATATGCCAGGCCATTAGTTGGCGATGTTACTTTGTACAGATGGAGGAGGTTCTTACCATATACAGTCAGGTTGACCTTGTTTTCCCTGTTGCCCGCAGGGAAGGTGGTGTATTCACAGATGTAGGTAGCTTCGTCAGACAGACGCAACGTGGAGAAGGTGATGGTGGTGTCTTCAAGGGTCGGAGTTCGACGCCTCACGGCAGCGTTCTTGAAGGTGACGCGGTCCTTGTAGGGAGGGGCTACGGACACCCCGAGGGACGGGTTGGCAATGGCCATGTTCTGCTTGGTGCCGTTCACCAGTTTCTGCCACGTCACCTAGGAAGGCACAGATGGAAGTGGGCCTTTTCAAATTGAGCTCTCATTAAATGTCCCAAAAGTTGAATAATTTGGAGTTCAACCTGAATAAAATCTTTATTTGTACATGCAAAGTTAATCAAGGTTTTCTGATTCCAATAGTTATAATCTGGAACAAAGGTAGGTAATAACTGAACAATACTACATGTTTAGAATTATGTTTATATTTAAGTAGATCATGATGGTGTCCTGGAATGGAAACATTGTTAAAACAAGACCCCCATGTGATGTTTTTGTCCCGAAACAATTGTGAATGGAAACCTTCTAACGTCTGTCCTTCGAAATTTGATAAGCACAACCTCTCCCGTCTTGGGGGAAGTTGGCGAGGTGATAGCCAGAAAAAAACTGTCCCCTACGTTCTGCAAAATATCAAGCTAGTGAGGTGCATTAGAGGGTTGCTTTGTTAGGTTTCTGAGTGTAATCTATGTTTGTGCTCCTCTTGGTATTTGGGATCAGTGCGGGTGCTTTCCTCCTCTCAATTCAAGGTATTATAAAGAAGATACTTTTATGACGCGAATACTGGCAAGGAGACAAAGGAGAGAGATGCTTGGTTGAATGCACTCCTTTTTCACTTGTTTTCTCTTTTGATACTAAGAAAATAAATATTAAAGACGTCTAAAATTTTGCAACTCACACCAACAAACAGAAATTTCCACAACAATCCCTAATTTTCTAGCTCCTAATGGCGAGCGAAGTGGTTATTCAGGGCCTCAATGTGAGCGGAGCTGCTAGAGTGGACAAGTACCTGTGAGATTTTGACGGGCGGCGAGCTGTTGATGAAACGGCAGCGAAGATCCACCTTGGAGCCCAGGTACCCTGACTTCCCATCATCCATTTCTACAGTTTGGCCATTCCCTCCTATGACATAACAAAGAAAGAAAGACAGACACACAGTATAAGGCAACCACATTTTAAGCAGACACACTTATACACACACTATTAGTGCTGTGCGATATGGACAAAATTTTACATCCTGATATAGCCATCCATCCATCCATTATCTTTACCGCTTATCCTCACTAGGGTCGCGGGCTGCTGGAGCCTATCCCAGCTATCTTCGGGCAGGAGGCAGGGTACACCCTGAACCGGTTGCCAGCCAATCGCAGGGCACATAGAAGCAAACAACCATTCGCACTCACATTCACACCTACGGGTAATTTAGAGTCTTCAATCAACCTACCACGCATGTTTTTAGGATGTGGGAAGAAACCAGAGTGCCCGGAGAAAACCCACCCAGGCACGGGGAGAACATGCAAACTCCACAAAGGCGGGGCCGGGATTTGAACCCCCGTCCCCAGAAATGTGAGGCAGATGTGGTAACCAGTCGGGATCAGTAGGTACTGTAATTTTATATCCAGATAATGATACTGTATATATCCCCATTTGGTATTTTTCCTTAAAATTGCACAAAATTAATGGCAATGTTCTCATATCGGTTTGCCATTTATTTATAAAACATGATACATATTATATAGAAAACAAAAACAAAAGATGAATAAAATACAATTGAACACAAATATCCAGTGGAACAATACCATCCAAAATATTTGATAGTACAATCGGTTTTCAAGGGATGTTCGCTGCTCTTGCGTCCACTGTAATGCAATGTAATGTACAGTATGATGTTGTTTTTATCAATGCCCCTCTCGCAGTGCCATAAACCAGTATTTGCGAGGTCATGTAAAAATGCTACCGCAAAATACCAGCATTGCTGTATTTACGTTAAACTTAATTTATACAATGTTAGTGTCGTGTCCGAGACGTAGGGCATCTAAACTCATTCTTGTCAAACACAAGGCTCACAAAATCATGTATTCTCATGGAACGCATGGGTCAGGGTGGCTCACTACGATATATATCGTTATATTGCACGGCTCTACACACTATTGTAGTATATACAGTCATCATGAACAACAATTTCTCTCATAGCATTTTTGTCTTAGTTTTAACTAATTTTCCATCTAAATGGCAGGAATAATAGACAATGCAATATCTGTAAAATAATTTATGTGGTCAGCACAGCTTATGTCAAAGGTGATACAGTTGGACAGCATGAAAAGGGAGCTGAGGTCAGAGGTGGTGGATTACAGTCAGGTATAAATAAGAGAGCTGTAAGTAAGGTACTGTTACTGTGGGAACTAACTGGTACTGTGGGAACTAACTAACTAACTCAGTTAGTTAGTGGGAGTGATCCTCTGGAACAAATCCACTCCAGAGCCTCCCGGACTTCACGTAGCGTACTTCACTCACGTGTTTACTTGTGCTGTATGGCCAGACAGACACTAAAAGTGAGCCAGTAAGTGTGTGAGTGGGCTTACTTTTAAGCAGCTAGCCTGCTGATTGATTTATAATGCAGTGAAGCAGAGCACAAGGATGGCACACTGAACAAAACAGGCTCCAAACAATAGCTGCTCCCATTCTCATACACAAACACACAAACAGCATAATAATATCAATGTGTTTACATCTTTTCATCCTATCATAATTGTCAGACGTCCCAAATATGATGATTTACTAGACAGAATGTGCTGCAGAATACATTTTACAACAAAAAAAATGCCCATCCATCCATCCATCCATTTTCTACCGCTTATTCGAGGTCGGGTCGCAGGGGCAGTAGCTTTAGCAGGGACGCCCAGACTTCCCTCTCCCCAGCCACTTCATCCAGCTCTTCCGGGGGGATCCCGAGGCGTTCCCAGGCCAGCCGAAGGATGCAGTCTCTCCAGCGTGTCCTGGGTCGTCCCCAGGGTCTCCTCCCGGAACACTTCACCGGGGAGGCGTCCAGGAGGCATCCGATTCAGATGCCCCAGCCACCTCATCTGGCTCCTCTCGATGTAGAGGAGCAGCGGCTCTACTCTGAGATCCTCCTGGATGACCGAGCTTCTCACCCTATCTCTAGGGGAGAGCCCGGACACCCTGCGGAGGAAACTCATTTCGGCCGCTTGTATCCGGGATCTTGTTCTTTCAGTCACGACCCACAGCTTGTGACCATAGGTGAGGGTAGGAACGTAAATCGACCGGTAAATCAAGAGCTTCGCCTTCCGGCTTAGCTCCTTCTTTACCACAACGATACAAAGTCCGCATCACCGCAGACGCTACACCGATCCGCCTGTCGATCTCCCGTTCCATTCTTTCCTCACTCGTGAACAAGACCCCAAGATACTTGAACTACTCCACTTGGGGCAGGATCTCATCCCTGACCTGGAGAGGGCACGCCACCCTTTTCCGACTGAGGACCATGGTCTCAGATTCGGAGGTGCTGATTCCAATCCCAGCTGCTTTATACTCGGCTGCGAACTGCTCCAGTGAGAGTTGGAGGTCACGGCTTGATGAAGCCAACAAAACCACATCATCTGCAAAAAGCAGAGATGCAATACTGAGGCCACTAAACCGGACCCCCTCTACGCCTCGGCTGCGCCTATAAATTCTGTCCATAAAAGTTATGAACAGAATCGGCGAGAAAGGGGAGCCTTGGCGGAGTCCAACCCTCACCGGAAACGAGTCCGACTTACTGCCGGATATGTGGACTAAACTCTTGACTCCGGTCGTACAGGGACCGAATAGCCCGTATCAGGGGGTTCGGTACCCCATACTCCCGAAGCACCCCCCACAGGACACCCCGTGGGACACGGTCGAACGCCTTCTCCAAGTCCACAAAACACATGTAGACTGGTTGGGCGAACTCCCATGCACCCTCAAGGACCCTGCTAAGAGTGTAGAGCTGGTCCACTGTTCCACGGCCAGGACGAAAACCACACTGCTCCTCCTGAATCTGAGATTCGACTTCCCGACGGACCCTCCTCTCCAGCACCCCTGAATAGACCTTATCAGGCTGAGGAGTGTGATGATCCTGTAGTTGGAACACACCCTCCGGTCCCCCTTCTTAAAAAGGGGGACCACCACCCCAGTCTGCCAATCCAGAGGCACTGTCCCCGATGTCCACGTGATGTTCCAGAGGCGTGTCAACCAGGACAACCCCACAACATCCAGAGCCTTTAGGAATACCACACTGATTGTGTCAATCAAAACTATTTATTCCATATGACAATTTAATTTTTTTCTACAGATTTTAGCAAGAATCATGGCAGTTCAAGCACATGATTTGCTTTCGCGGGCCAGATCTGGCCCCCGGGCCTTGAGTTTGACACCATGTATTAGAGCATGCCTACTGCCTCTTGTGACCTATACAGAGATACAGGAGTCAGTGGGAGTAGATTACAGCCTTTGGGAATATTGAAATCCATCTGTATCGTGAGAATTTATGCATTTATTGAAATATTACACGAATCCTTTCTCCATGAATCATTGTAACCTACTTCCATATGGGGTGGGGCTTAATTGTGTTTAGTAACACATCCAGGCAGGTGAATCTTCGAAGGAATACTGAAAAAAAATTTTTTGGAGGGGTGGGGGGGCAAATGCCTTCATATACATGACTAACCAATAGCAGACACACACTGAAAGGTCCCGAGTGAGCTTTGTTGAGCTGATTAGAGGTTTAGATGAAGAGCAGTGAGTCTACCTCGATCCTCCCTCCCTCCCTCTCGCTCACACGCGCGCACAAACACAAATACACACACACACGTGCACACACAGGCACGCCTCACATCACTCTGTTTCACCTTCCTGCTCTCCAAGTCCATTCATTCATTCTTCCTTTGTTTAAAAGGGTGGGAAATTACCTCATGAGCCACAATGACCTAAAAACAGCAGCAGCATGGGAACTTTACACAACAACGGCAATGTTGTTTTACGCGTGTGACGCGCATGTGAACGAGTCCTCGTAAATGAGTCCAATATAGACACATAGACAATTACATGAGTTGTTACATGAGTTGCTGCATTTAAAAAAAGGTATCAAAAACAGTATTTTACCTTTAACCACTAACTCAATTTTCACAGCAACATGGTACTTGTTTTCTAAAGAGGTGATTCTGAATAAAGCAGAGGAAAATAAGTTTGTGTTCTTGCAAGAAAATCAGTCTTACAGAGTGTCAAGTTGTTTGTTGAGTGAGTGATACACTGAGACAGACACACATTGTTCTTGTAGAAGGACAAAGGGAGGGGACGCTTTGATCATCGGATAACACGAAGAGCAATCTGGTGGCCTTCAACCAGTCATAACCAGCTCTACTTCAAGGCCAATTGGTGATAATACCAAACTCAAAACATAAAAGATGCTTTACGAATACACTGAGAAGTATTTGAAATGCAATCAAAGTGAGAGGGAAATTACTGACACACACGTTTGTTGTAATGCACAACAGTGATGAGTGGCTGCTCACTTTGAATTTTCATTATGATGGCAAAGCAGTGCAGCCTATAAAATGTATTATAAACATTTATGCGCAACTGAGTGGTGGATTGTGATGCACATAATGCTGTATTTCATATTAAAAATCAGCGTTCCTACCATGTCATGCTGGTGGCTGCGTAAAGCGTTGTTTAAAGACGAACAATAGCATCAGCGTGCTATCAGGATCACAATAGCAATGCTCACACACAATTACACGAAAGATATTAGTAGATATTCCAGATACATTAAAACATTGTATTTTGAGGAAATTAAAGGTTTCATTCTGAACCATCCATCCAGCCACCCAGCCACTACCTACATATACTCATATCCCAGGTGACTTTGGGCAAGAGGCGGGCTACACCCTGGACTGGTCACCAGCCAATAGCAAAGGTACATGTAGACAAACAAAACCATTCACACTCACAATCACACTAAATGACAATTTCGAGTCTTCAAATAATAAGCATGTTTTTGCAACATGGGAGGAAGCCGGAGTCCATCCATCCATCAATCCATCCATCCATCCATCCATCCATCCATTTTCTGAGCCGCTTCTCCTTACTAGGGTCGCGGGCGTGCTGGAGCCTGTCCCAGCTATCATCGGGGAGGAGGCTGGGTACACCCAGAACTGGTTGCCAGCCAATCGCAGGGCACATTCAAACAAACAACCATTCACACTCACATTCACACCTACGGGCAATTTAGAGTTGTCAATTAACCTACCATGCATGTTTTTGGGATGTGGGAGGAAACCGGAGTGCCTGGAGAAAACCCACGCAAGCACAAGGAGAACATGCAGACTTACTAACCACTTGTCCACTGTGCTGCCCATATATTTAGCAAAAATATGTAATTTTATTCATGCTACCAAGATTATTTACAAAAGCAGACAGTACTTTCTCATTTAGGTATCTCCACTGTAAACTCCAGTTTTACATCATGTGTGTCTTCACAACAAGATAAATCATTTCAAAACCTTTTTCCACCACAAATGTGACATATACCCTGTAGGAAGGAGGCTTTTCCTGACATTTTTGTTGTCACATTTTACAGTACAAGCCATGATCTGCAGAGAGCTTCCACAGCATCAAAAGGAACTCATTGCTCTAGGTATCAGTCAGGAGAAGGGTACAAAAGATGTTTTGAGGCATTAAATATACCATCGAAGACAGTGAAGACATGCATCATCAAGTAGAGAAAATATGGCACAACAGCCAAGAACGAGACGCCCTTCCAAAATGTATAAGACGACAAGACAACTGGTCAGGGAGGCTGCCAAGAGGCCGACAGCAACATTGAAGGCGCTGCACGAATTTCTGGAAAGTACTGCCTGTGCAGTACATGTGACAACAATCTCCCCACTTTTCAATTGTCTAGGCTATGGGGTAGGTAGGGTGGCAAGTCGGAAGCCTTATCTGACAAAGAAAAAAAAACACGCACAAAATGGTACAGTGAAACAAAAGGTGAACTTTTTCGCCATACTTCCAAAAGGTATGTTTTGTGCAAGCACACTGCTCATCACCAAAACAATAGCATGCCTATTGTGAAATTTGGCATCATGCTATGCTTTGGGGCTGTTTTTCTTCAGGTGGAACAGTCAAGGTGGAGGGAATTATGAGTTCCAAATACCAGTCAGTGTTAGCACAAAACATTCAGGCTTCTGCTAGAAAATAAATGCCTAAGGAAAAGCCTATTAGAACAACTTTATTTGGGGTTACTTAGAGGCACTTTAAATGGTGCCAGGTGTGTACTGACTCCCATTTAACATGAGTTTGAATATGATTGGTTAATTCTAAATGCAACCACATCCCCAGCTATTAGAGGGTGTGCACACTTGTGCAACCATATTATCTCAGTTGTTTTATTTATTTTTTGAAAAGACGGCACAGGTTATATGTCACATTCATGATTGAAAGTGTTTTGAAATGATTTATCTTGGACCATTTTTTTTTTATCACAAAAACCTGGCATTTGAACACAGGTGTGTAGACTTTGTATTTTCAGTGTACATAGCTGTTTTAGTAATGGCTTTAGGAAATGTAATGACATCATAATTATGACATCATTGCTTGTGTTTATTATCGTTATGTCTTTTTTCTAAAACAAATGTGAATGTTTATCTCAGCAATTACACAATTAGTATTTTGAAAGAGATCTAGTATTTTTTTACAAAATACTAGCATTGAAAAAGGAGAAGAATGTGTTTGGACAAGAAAATGAAACAGAAAGAGAGAACGAGGGAAGATTAACCCTTTAATCTCTGCGCTATCAAATCTGTGATTGATCAGGGATTAACACGCTGTGCTTGTGTGTAATGCAGCAACCTGACGCACAATGAACACCATCCAACACATTCTGACGCACAAACTCATGCAGTCACACACTTCAAAATAAGACCTATGGTTAGTTTGTGACATTGACCGCCACTAATTTATGTGATTTCCCACTCCAATTCTTGTCTTTAAAAGCTGCATCATCTTTAGCAACAATGGAAATACAATTGTGACATCCACTCTGCTAAATTACATCCCTACATGATCCCATTTTAACTGATTGAAATGCAGGTTTCTTCTTTTTTAAATCATAACATATCATTTAATCTGTCATTGTGAGTGCCTGTGCATGTTTGCATGTAATCTCCACGGCGGCGTGGAGTGTGCACTTGGCCCGTGTTCAGCGAGGCCAGCTCACAGGATTAGCATGACTCTTGCTACTGTTTGGGGACATGAACATATCGAAAGAGAGGAGATAAGGAGTCACAAGGAATATAAAATGTCTGTGGAGGATGACAAAGAGGACAAGTAGGAAGATGACTAAATCATCAATCATAAAAATGGGCCTTAAAGCTACATAAAAGGGTGAGGAAGAGGACAAGAAGGGCTGTGCTGGATTATTTTAGTCTGGGTTATCCAGCAGTGGATTATAATGAAATTTATATTTGCTTCTCAGTCTCCAGTGGCAAATGATTGAACGAGCATGAGTGTGTGCACCAAGCAGGTAAAGACATTTGTAGTCTGGGATTTGGCAGCGTTCTCCTTGTCCCATCCTTCCGTTACGGCTCCCTGTGCAGCTCTAATCCCTGTCCTTCAACACATGGCACACACACAAACACACACAAAAAGAGAGGGGTATGTACACATGTATGCGCTCCAGAAAATTATTGCTCAGATGGCATGGAGAGTGCTTTATCGGCGACTTTGAGTGAAAAAAGCAATCAGAGCAGATGTCATACCGGCTCAACACATCCGTATGCTGCCACTATTGTCATTACGTAATAAACCCAACCCTCCTCTACCCACTTTTTTTTGGGGGGGGGGGGGGGGGGGGGGGGGGGGGGGGAGGGGAATAGGGGGTTGCCACCACAAGTCCGACGCCAGATACTCATTACTCCATTCGTTATGATGCATTACAAACAGTTATTCTCAAACACTGTGTGAGAAACCATGATCAAATTTCACTTAATTGGTCTTAAAATTGTTATTTATTTACTACAAGTAAATCTAGTTTTGTTCATCTGTGTATACAAGTGACATAGAGTGACAGACAGGCAGAACAATTAAATGCTCGTCCATTAGATCAGTGGTTCTCAAACTTTTTGCACCAAGTACCACTTAAAAAATGTTTAGCTCTCCAAGTACCACAATCATGACCAACATTTAAATGCAGTAGCGTAGTAGGCCTATGCACAGTTTGAACATTAACACTGCACTAACATATGGGGGGGGGTGTACTTAAAACACGTTCACTGCCATTGATGGCTTTAGAAGTCAAATATCCATGTTAACTGTGAAGGCTGGCAGTGAATGAGTTTTAAATACTCCAATAAAAAGGGTTTACACATAAAGCGTAACTAAAAACTGTATGTAAATAAAAGTGTAAAAACAAACAGTTTTTAAAGATTAAATTCAAATCTATTGTACTAAAAAGTTCAATACTACTGAACTGTACTTGGGCGGTGATTGTACCACTCGCGGGAGCCCACATACCACAAGTGGTACTAGTACAATACTGAATTACTGGCAGAAGGTACAGTATTCACCTGTTTCCTTTCATACAACAAAATAATAGCTTCTAGTTCAATTCAACAGGCTTAGGTTGCACAGTGAGTAAGTCATTTTGTGAGTAAATTAATACGAGAACATAAAAACGTATAGAGTACGTATATACTTTTTGGGATATTTTTTTGGGTGGTGCGCCATGCCATTTTATGAGATCTTATGTAAAATATGAGCCTTGGCTCAATTAACGTTGGCGAACAGTGCATAAAATGTGGAGACCACTGCAGCAGAGGGGATGAATTCGTCAATGCTGTCACCAAACTAAAGGTCCAAAACAACAAATGATTTGGTTGATACATAAAAGCGTATCATAACAATCCCTTGTCAAACGTCCCTGGATCGCACCCTTTGGAACTGGACTAAATTGGAGTTTGAACCACTGTACCTTATAAGATCTCAGTTTGCAAACATTGAAAAAAAACAATTGTATATATATATATAGTGGTTCAAACAGTGGTTCAAACTCCAACTTAGTCCAGTTCCAAAGGGTGCGATCTATATATATATATATATATATATATATATCTCGCTCGCTCTCTCTCTCTCTCTCTCTCTCTCTCTCTCTCTCTCTCTCTCTCTCTCTCTCTCTCTCTCTCTCTCTCTCTCTCTCTCTCTCTCTCTCTCTCTCTCTCTCTCTCTCTCTCTCTCTCTCTCTCTCTCTCTCTCTCTCTCTCTCTCTCTCTCTCTCTCTCTCTCTCTCTCTCTAGCGGTACGGAGGAGACTGGTTAGATCGTCTGCCTCACAGTTCTGAGGACCCGGGTTCAATCCCCGGCCCCGCCTGTGTGGAGTTTGCATGTTCTCCCCGTGCCTGCATGGGTTTTCTCCGGGCACTCCAGTTTCCTCCCACATCCCAAAAACTTGCATGGTAGGTTAATTGACAACTCTAAATTGCCCGTAGCTGTGAATATGAATGTGAATGGTTGATTGTTTGTATGTGCCCTGCGATTGGCTGGCAACCAGTTCAGAGTGTACCCCGCCTCCTGCCCGATGATAGCTGGAATAGGCTCCAGCACACCCGCGACCCTTGTGAGGAGAAGCGGCTCAGAAAATGAATGGATGGATATATATATATATATATATATATATATATATATATAAAACATTTCTCTTCTCATTCCAAAAGAAGGATTTCCATGATTTCCCTCCATTTTCTATTTCTATTTCTTAGGGTCACAAGTGAGCTGGAGCCTATCTCATCTGAATTTGGACATGAGGCACAGTAGATCTTGGACTGGTCGCCAGCCAAACGCAGGGCATGTATATAAAAGCAAACAGTCACATTCACACCTCTGGACAATTTAGAGAAGGGGTCTCAAACAATGTTGGGCCACAGAGGGCCATTATGACTGTGAAACCATATAAACTTTCATTCGCCTCATCATATTATTTTTATTTATTATACATACATACATATTTTAGGAAGAATCATGGAAGCTAATGCACATGATTTGCTTTTGCGGGCCACATAAAATGATGTGGCGGGCTGGATTTGGCCCCCTGGCCAAGAGTTTGACACCCGTGATTTAGCGTCTTCAATTAACCTAACACGCAAGTTTTGGGAATGTGGGAGAAAACCCACGCAAGCACGGTTAGGTAGACACCACATAGGAAGGCCACAGTCGATATTTGAACTTCTGAACTGGTCAACCGGACTTGCGAACCAACCACGAAGCAAGTAAATTGAACAGAAAATCCAAACAAATTAGGTTACAGCCATGTTAGATGCATAGCATAATCATAGACAAAAATAAAGTTAGAAACAACAAATATCCACACTGACTCACAATACCAACATTTAGACTCACCATATAGCCTACAAGATTAAGAACACCTATGTAATCAAATGATAGCCACTATCAGAAATGATAGATAGATAGATAGATAGATAGATAGATAGATAGATAGATAGATAGATAGATAGCTAGATAGATAGATAGATAGATAGATAGATAGATAGATAGATAGATAGATAGATAGATAGATAGATAGATAGATAGATAGATAGATAGATAGATAGATAGATAAATAGATAGATAGATAGATAGATAGATAGATAGATAGATAGATAGATAGATAGATAGATAGATAGATAGATAGATAGATAGATAGATAGATTTGATTGTGTGACTGCTGAGTATATAACGTCAGTAGTTTAGGTCACAATGCAATTGTGAACATTTCTATTCTGCAGCATGTGGATCAAAACGAATCATGTATGAAAGAGCTATTATTTGAAGTAAAAAAAAAAAGAGAAGAAAAAGCTTACCTGACAAGACGTAAGTAGTTATCAAGAATATCCTAAATGTAATATGTTCCATGCCCAAACCACCTTTGCCAGTTTCCCTCCTTGGTTCAGTTCCCAGTGTGGACTTGTGCTCTGCCTCAGAAGCGACTTTTTCTGCTGTGCTGTGGGTGTTGCAACTGTCGAAAACCCTCCTCGCCAACTGTGAGGATGGAAACAATTTGTCAAAACTCGCACCGCACAATTTGATATCCTCTTTCTCCCGCTCGTGTTGTGATTTGTCCTCAAACCGGAGGCGCAGCAGTCGGCCCGGCTCGGCGGGGATAAAGCAGCTTAACTCGTAGGCTGCAGATTATTTCCCAGATAGCCTTCCCTCAGTCCCGACCGAAAACTATCTGTCACTGCCCAGGGGGCCGGACCACCGTGCAATCACCCCAAAAAAGAAAAAACTCTCTCTCTCTCTCTCTCTCTCTCTCTCTCTCTCTCTCTCTCTCTCTCAGGAGACTATGAGCTCAGTCAGTAGGAGCAATTAGACAGCGCGGAGCTTCCAATGAACCCCAGGCCATTCTCTTCTCACAAATTCACCTATTCACACTTTTTTTCCCCTGTGGCCCCTAAACCCAGCTACACAATGAAAAACTCAACTATTCGCAGTATTTTTGTGCTCTCTCTGTAACACCCTAAGAACCCACAAAGTGGTGCCAAAGCACTGATTTACCGAGATGGGCGATAACACTTTTTGGATTCGATAGAGGCAACACATTTGGCCTGCCGCATTATTTGACGTGGCCCGCTAAAGCAAATCTACTTTGTCTACTTCATGTTTCGCACTGAAATCTGGACCGAAAGTTTAAACTGAGCCTGTCTTTCAAATGAATAGTCTAGATCAAGGTTTAGTTCCAATTTTGACATCTATGGGGCAGTCCATTATTGCACTCAGCACTTTTAAACTTTGTTGTTGTTTTTTTAGCTTAAGTGTCAGCACATCTGAATGTTAGCCTAAGTAAATGTTAATTATCATCGTTCATGGACTAATGACAGATTTTATGGATGTTTGGATTTAAATTTTAGAGGCACCCATAAAACTGTAAATCACTCCTACAAAATGACAAAAATGGAGGTAGCTCAGTTTGGTTCTCCTTGGCTAAATTGTTTTAAATTTTAATAATGTTAATATACTGTACGCAAACCTCTTATTCTTAAATAAATTGGACAGCAGTTGAAAGGTCTTATTTCAAATTTAGTTCATTCAATCAAGTGGTGATATCGCGGTCACGTGAGAAAAAAATAAATAAATTAAATGTGCCCTGTGACAAAAATAAACTTGACACCCCTGAAACTAACCACATCATGAACAAAGCGTTATCAACATAAAGAGTGTAATGGCGAAAAAAAATGAGCTTGCCATGCCAGTAACTAACCACATCATAAACAAAGGTTATCACCATAAAGAGTGTAATGGCGACTACAATCACTAGAGGGCAGACGTCACTTAAACGCCGCGTTTTTGAAGCCTTTCAACGCAATACATTCACAATGTGGACAACGAGTGTTAAATGGGAAGGACGTACAGTAGAATTTCTATGTTATTTAAAAAAAAACAAAAAAAAACGTTTCAAGTGCTGCGTCTTGAAGAAAACAAGCGTTGCTCACATGCGGGTCACATGACCAATCAGCAGACCGTGTGACTTCCCTCAATAACTGGAGTCGGTCGGCGGGGCTTGTCTGACCTGACCGGCGGCAGCCACCGGCGGAGGTCGAGACACGAACAACCTTTGCTCCACGACGCAACTTCTTGGGAGTCTTCACCGGTGAAGCGTGAGTCCTCACCCCGTGTGAGGACGACGACGAAGGTCCCGTCTGCATTAGCTTCAGGTACCGGCAGAAAGTTTGCTAGCTCAGCATTTATACGCATTGTGTCTCTATACGTTTAAACTTCACCCCTAACCCACTCTCCGTGTTTATGTTTGGTCCACGCCACGACACGTAAAGACTTCCACGGGGACAATGGCACAGCTGCCCTTCCCGCAGCCCGGTTTCGGGCTGCTGACCTGCGCGCTGTTGTTCGTACTGCCTTTGTACGCTGCATGTCACCCGATGCGGATCTCAGATCAGCCGCAGCTCGTAATGGAGCGTCTCAGCCTGCCAATGGTCAAATTCAACTGGACCAGCATCTCCTGCCGCGTGTGCCAAGCACTCTTCACCATCCTGGATGTGGCTCTCCTGGTAAAGGCTTCACACTGCAGATACACTAAAACACCAAGTTACTGCAGTCATATAGGTCTTTCAGGTAGGCTATTTGTATTTGTTTTTGACCTTTTTTTTGTTTACACTTTTTAAAAACAACCTCTCCAGATGACGACACGATGCAACTGAATATTATTATTTTTAACACCATTAGTAGTATCTGTACTTGTACTTCAATACAGAGTGTGAGTACTTTTGGCACCTGCTGAATTGGCAACCAAGAAGTCAAACTGGAGTGACCAAAGGAAGCATTATGCAAGTAGCAGCGATTCCAAAGAGAGATGAATTGTACTGTGGAAATTATCCGATTTCATTTAATTGATCTGAAAATTAGGAATTTACTAAACTGCATCTTTGTTTATCCATCTATCCCAGTGATGTATAGATATGGCAGAAGGTGGATTTATTTTGAAAATTAATACAAAATAGACATCGAACCACTTAACCCTAGTTTTCCCATGTTCAGAAAGGAGTTTGCCCTTTTATGAAATTCTACCCTTTCTCAATTTTCAGTTAATTTATTCAGCTTCCTCAATACTAATGACAATGATCAATGACAACAAAAAATAAGTAATTAACCTCTGTATCCAGCCATTGTCATTCATAAAACTGAATATCATTGTGTTCAACTAAATGAGCACAGATATTTTGTAAATTTACGATAGATAATTATTTTTCAGTATCTATACTTTTTGTGACTTGTTTGGTAAGGTTTTTCTCATGTAAAATATGTTCTTTGGCTCAATAAAGGTTGTGAAACACTGTTTTAGAGGAACAAAAATAAGGGAAATATGGCCTTCTGTATTTCAAACACAGGTTGCCTGTTGACACAATTTAAAAGATTTTGAATGCCTTTTTGCTTCAGGTACTCCGGCTTCCTTCCTCATTCCAAAAACACGCATACCAGGTTATTTGAAGACTCCAAATTGTTCATATGTGTGATTGTAAACGGTTGTTGGTCAGTTTATTCCCTGTGATTGACTGGTGACCAGTCCAGGGTTTATCCTGCCTCATGTGCAAAGTCAGCTGCGATTAAGCTCCAACTCACCTGCGAACCTCATAAGGGCAATCAGAAAATTGATTAAATGTGTTTAAGTTGTCACGAGATAAGCAGTGTTGAGTCTGCGGTTCTGTGAAATTCTTACATCATTTACAAGCAGTCCAAAACAAACAGTTTCTTCATGACTTTAGGAAAGGTTGCTCTTACTTTAGTTATCAGTAGGAATGGAGAAACTGAAGCTTTCTGAACCAATGAATCACTTTGAGACAATTGGCCTAAAATTATTCACTGCTTTGAAACATTTGAGACACTAAGAGCTTCATTTGTTGGCTAAACCACTGTGTATTGCACTTCAAGGGGAGCGTTGACAAAGCCTCTTTAATGACTATCAGTGTCTCACCGATTACTTGTTCAATAAAGACCAAGTTTTCTATCATTGTCATCGTGTTCTTCGGTAGATAAATGTTCCAAAGTGACTATTACTATAATGTGATGTCTCATAATGGGTGCCTACAGATTAGGGGGGGTAAATGTGCATGTTTTTTTTTCTTTTACAAGCTGTATCAACAGATTTATTCACATAGCATTTTTTTTATACATTCATCCATGGCTTTTACCCACTCTTGAGTAAGGTGACCTCATAGCCTTTTGAAAGGCAACGTAAAATGTTTGTGAAACAGGGATTAACTGTGCAAGTACCTTTTGTTTTAGGTATATTCTATTTTATTTTTTATTTTTTTGTTTCTAACATGAGTTCACATGTCCAGAAAGTTCACCCATGCAATATCAGTGACTTTAGATTTAACTCAAGCAGAAATTTGAATGAAGAAATGACTAAAGGATAACAATGCTGAATTTTGATTGACACTGTCAGATATCAGACAAGACATCTCAACTTATTGTAGAAAAACAGCTATTAGTATTATACAGTGCCATTCTGCACCACTGTAATCAGAATCAGAATCATCTTTATTTGCCAAGTATGTCCAAAAAACACAAGGAATTTGTCTCCGGTCGTTGGAGCCGCTCTAGTATGACAACAATGACTTTATTATTGGCAACTGTATCTGAGGCAAATTGCTGATGAACAACTGTTTTGTTTTTCTAAAATCATGGGCACATGTCATGTCTCGCATGCAACATCAAAGATGTTTTTGCTGTATTTAAGCTATAAAGCCAATGAGCCATGTGTACGACTTTTCGGTGGTGTAACCACGCGGATCAACTACATAGGGCTCCAATACATGCCCCCACCTTCTTCACAGATTGAGAGCTGAGTGGCCTACCGCTCGATTAAAAACCCCGGGCACCAAGTCTACCGGCCAGCACCCTTTTTAGGCATCTAGGGCGGAAATTCACATTCAATCCCAGCACTCCTCACTGCCGTGATATAGCTAGAGCATCTCTCTGCATGTATAATTATTGAAGCTTTGTAATGTAAATGTTTTTCGTCCTTCCTGGGTGTTGAAAGTGATTGTGACGTACTGCATCAATAATGCTTTAAATCTATCAAAAAGCATCATTTGGGGAGTAATTCTGACACATTTGAAGAGGTTTTGAATGAGATATAGACACGCCCACCCACTTGGATACTGCTGTGATGTTCGAGGCCTCATTCACAGTAATCAGTTGATTTGTTACCGCTGCATCATTTGGTCGAATCAGATTCGAGAAGACTGGCTTGAGCAAGACAGCCCTAGTTATCGGTCTCACCCCCCCCCCCCTCCCCCTAAAATGTCACCAGAGACAGTCAAAAAGAATCTACTTCAAATCTAGGTTGGTTGTAAAGTCCTCCTTTATGGCTTTTATAGCTGATAACCTCAAGAATCATATGATTGCTTTGGTTGACCTCAATTATAGATTTCATGTTCAACACCAACGGGTAGGTAGGTAGCTGTATCAGAGAGAATATTTTAATATTCGTGGTTGTAGAACGACACTGGTTTAACAAAGTATGCTATTGAGTAAATCTACATAGACCTGTTGTTTTTGTTTACTCTTCCAGAGCGACATCAATGAAGAGCGAGTGGCGCGCGCCGTCGGTGAGGCTTGCATCCGCCTCCACCTGGCCGACGAGCAGGTGTGTCGTGACATCACTGAGCTTTTTCGGGATGACTTCATCCGGGCCTTGCAGGAGTCGTTGCTGTGGCCTACCGAGGCTTGCGCCTTCCTGGTGGGGCCCTCCTGTGGCAAGTTTGACATCTACGCATCGTGGAACATAACCTTGCCCAAGGACCCCAAGCCTCCCGTTACGCCGCCTGTGCCTCCTAAACCTGGCTCCCCGCAGAGCAGAGTCCTGTTTCTCACCGACATCCACTGGGACAAAGTAAGCCTGCTCAATTTGGAGACATTTGTCGGAGTGTTAATTCAGTCCATCGAGTATTTATATTAGGACCCAAACGATAATGGATTTTTTTTAAGCTGATTCCAATATTAAGCAGAATAAAATTCCAATAACTGATTTTTTTGAGGGGTCAAATAATAAAAATATTTTATTAAATAATTGGTTGAATTATAATTTACAATTGAGAATACATTTTATTTATTAAACTGTTTTAATAAACTGTATGTAATATATATAATATTTTTCGTACACATTTTACTTTACACCCCACCTGATCTGCGAATGGTGTGGCCCATCTGTCTGTTTAAAAATCAAATGTGGCCCTTGAACACAAATGTTTGCTCACCCCTTGAACACAAATGTTTGCTCACCCCTGTATTGGATCAATATTCACTTTTCGATTTAAGCACAACAAGCAGACATTGTCTTGAATTCAGAGTTAAAGAAAAACAATTGGTACTGCAAGTTGAAAATAGAACTCTGAAGTTGAAAATGCAACTCTGAACTAAACCTCTTCTTTAGTCACGAACAAAATAAAACCACTCCAGTCAAGTGAATATGTAAAACTGCATCAAGACTGGTATTAGTTATTAGATATTTACTCCATGTAGGGAACATCACTTCAATTCACTTCCCCCCCCAGGTTGCATTTGATAATGCGCTGCTTTGCACTTCCACCCCCTTCAAAACATCTGAAATGGTTTTGCAGCAACCTTCCTTCCCTTCATGTTTACTTCCTGTTGCAATATAGGTAGCAAAGCACTAGCCCCCCTCTGTTGGCTTTTGTCTGCCAAGTAATACATTTTGCAACTCGAAAATTCTAATGTATAATGAAGACATTGTGCATGTTGAGCTGAGCTATGAATACTGGGTGTATGTGGTGCATGGACACGTAACTAAACAGAAATACTGTATTACCCCCCCCCCCCCCCCCCCCCCACACACACACACACACACTCCTACTGTGTCGGAAAATTTATTAACCAATAAAGATTGTGCTGCACATCAGAAGCTGACACTGTTAATGCTAATCTATGTGTCCAACAAAACTACCTGTAATTGCCAGTCTGTTTACCATTTGGATTTGTCATGATAGCAGTGGTTATTTGATATTCATGGCAACAGATCCTCCACCTGGCTCTACAACTACAGAGGATGTGGGGGTTTCTGCTAGATGGTGAACAGCCTGGTGGCTGGACTTGGCTATTGCTTGAAAGTGGCTTTGGATCATCACCCAGCGTAACTGATCATGTTGCAGGCGAGGAAAACTGTGGGGGGCAGTGATGTAAATTCGGAAGTGCAGAACTGGTTGCTCTTAAGATGCATTTTCAGAAATGGGTAGATGACAAGATTTCTGTTGATGTTTAATTTTACACTTAATGGGTGTGCAGGCACTCCAGCGACCAAACTTATCTAGAAGCAGTCAAAACCTCAATTTTGCAAAATACGTCTCCCTTAAATATATATTTTCTCTAACAGGAGTACATTACGGGCAGTGCCGCCGACTGCAAGGAGCCTCTGTGCTGCCGTAAAGACTCCTACTCCCCGATGTGGTGGCGCCGGGAGGCTGGCTACTGGGGAACGTACGGCAAATGCGACCTGCCGCTCAGGACGGTGGAAAATCTCCTAGAAAATGCCGCGGGGGCCGGACCCTGGGACTGGGTCTACTGGACGGGAGACATACCGGCACATAACGTCTGGTCTCAGACGAGGCAACAGCAGCTGTCTGCTCTTACAGTCATCACCAGGCTCATCCAGAAGTAAAAAAAAAAATTGGGAACTTTAAACACAGTGTTGATGGTCTCACCATTTTAACAAACTGGTTGACTCTATCGTTTGCTCAGACATCTCGGGCCTAATGTGACAGTCTACCCGGCTATTGGGAACCACGAGAGCACGCCGGTGAACAGCTTCCCTCCGCCTTTCGTTCATGGCAACAGATCCTCCGCTTGGCTCTATAACACAATGGCTGACGAGTGGTCAAAATGGCTGCCGGAGCAGGCTTTGAAGTCTCTGAGGTGGGCCACATTTGAGCTCATGCTTGAGGTGTGGGTGGAGTTAGACATACTGTTAATTGGTTGACGAAGAAGTGTAATCAGTCAGTTCTGTATGCAAATGTAAACTATTTTCCCCATAGAAAATAATGTAAACTGAATCAATTAACTCCTTATACTATTTATGAAAGCATTTTGTGTCCAGTCAATATTTTAAGCATGTTCGATGACCACTTTTTTCCAGTAAGAGTACTCAACTGATACAGAGTACCGATACCACTAGTACTTTTGATATATTCATATAGTTTCAATTAAGAGATAATTGTGAACAAAAACCTTTTTCTGATGCACATGATTCGCTGATGTCAAGCCAACGCAGTGTAGAGCCAACTACTGGCAAGAAGGACTAACTTGTCAACTTTTTTTTTTTTTTTTTTTTGCCACAAGTATCTGTGGCTGGAATCGACCGCCTTCACAAGTACCTGAAGCGTTGAAATAAGGCCGGTATCAGCCCTTGCTCATCCCTCATTTTAACTAACATTTCAACATTCCTATCTGTCAAAACAAAAGCAAAATAAAACTAAAACTACTCACCCTTTGAAGACGCCTGACAGTAAAGTAATAGAGTTGTGAAAATACAGTTGCTTAGTAGTGTTCTATAGATGCTGCATATTTATGGACGAGAAGGGTTCAGTAGAACCTTGCTGTAAGAGTGTAATTCATTCTGTGACTGAGGTCCTACAGTTTACCGCTGCCTTTCGGAGGTATGTATTTATGTAATTTGATGTAATGTACGTAGTAGTGAGATCATTTTCTCATCACAAATTCTCTTTGCCATTCTGTCAGTCGAGACAAAGAATTTCCTTTTATTTGTACCTGGAAAAAGAACTTATTTGAATGATTTTGCAGATACGGAGGCTTTTACACGATCGAGATCCAGCCGGGCCTGAGGCTGGTGTCCCTCAACATGAACTTTTGTGCTCGTGAGAACTTCTGGCTCATGGTGAACTCCACTGACCCCGCTAACCAGCTGCAGTGGCTGGTCCATGTACTCCAGACCAGTGCAGACAAGGGGGAGAAAGTGAGGAGGGAATAGAAAATTGTTCCGTTTTGTCATTGTAAATATGGTTGAAAGTGCTTTTTAAATGAGGCCAAAGTTGTTGGTCTTATAACTGTAATTGTCTTTCTGTGGGCAGGTTCATATCATTGGTCATATTCCACCTGGTCTGTGTTTGAGCAGTTGGAGCTGGAACTACTATCATATTGTCAACAGGTACCTTGGTTTTAAAAAGGTCAAAATGTTACATTAGTTTGTTTGCTTGCCTGAGGACAAATGATTAATATTCTTGAATTTACTAAGTAGATCTGTGAGACCCACCTCCTTGAGCCATCACCTTATCGTGGTGGAGGGGTTTGTGTGTCCCAATGATCGTAGGAGCTAAGTTGTCTGGGGCTTTATGCCCATGGCAAACGGGTAATTTTTTTTGCTTTGACTTGCAAGCAGAAATTTGACAAACAGGTCCTAGGTGAGGGACCAGACAAAGCACGGCTCCAAAAACCCCATATGATGAGAAAAATTATTGGATTGCATTTACCCTTGCCCAGGCGTGGGTCGCCGGGCCTCCCTCTGGAGCAAGGTCTGGAGGTGGGGCTGCCCAAAAGGGTAACATGGGTCCTCCTTCCCATGTGCCCCCCACCTGTCGGAGGGGCGATAGGGGACGGGTGCATTGTGAGCTGGGCGGTGGCCGAAGGCGGGGACCTTGGCGATCCGATCCCCGGCTACAGAAGCTGGCTCTAGGGACGTGGAATGTCACCTCTCTGGCAGGGAAGGAGCCCGAGCTGGTGTGTGAGGTCGAGAAGTTCCGACTAGATATAGTCGGACTCTCCTCCACGCACAGCTTGGGCTCTGGTATCAGTCCCCTCGAGAGGGGTTGGACTCTCTTCCACTCTGGAGTTGCCCACGGTGAGAGGCGCCGAGCAGGTGTGGGTATACTTATTGCTCCCCGGCTCGGTGCCTGTTCGTTGGGGTTCACCCCGGTGGACGAGAGGGTAGCCTCCCGCCACCTTCGGGTGGGGGGGACGGTTCCTGACTGATGTTTGTGCCTATGCACCAAACAGCAGTTCAGAGTACCCACCCTTTTGGAGTCCTTGGAGGGAGTGCTGGAGAGCGCTCCCACTGGGGACTCCATCGTTCTGCTGGGGGACTTCAATGCTCACGTGGGAAATGACAGTGAGACCTGGAAGGGTGTGATTGGGAGGAACGGCCCCCCCGATCAGAACCCGAGCGGTGTTCTGTTATTGGACTTCTGTGCTCAACACGGATTGTCTATAACGAACACCATGTTCAAGCATAAGGGTGTCCACACGTGCACTTGGCACCAGGACACCCTAGGTCGCAGTTCGATCGACTTTGTAGTCGTGTCATCGGACTTGCGGCCGCATGTCTTGGACACTCTGGTGAAGAGAGGGTCGGAGCTGTCAACTGATCACCACCTGGTGGTGAGTTGGCTCCGATGTTGGGGGAAGATGCCGGTCCGACGTGGCAGGCCCAAATGTATTGTGAGGGTCTGCTGGGAACGTCTGGCGGAATCCTATGTCAGAAGGAGTTTCAACTCCCACCTCCGACAGAACTTTGCTCATGTTCCGGGGGAGGCGGGTGACATAGAGTCCGAGTGGACCAGGCGGCCGACCGGAGCTGTGGCCGTAAAGTGGTTGGTGCCTGTCGTGGCGGCAATCCCCGAACCCGTTGGTGGACACCAACTGTGAGGGATGCAGTCAAGCTGAAGGAATCCTAACAGGCCCTTTTGGCCTGTGGGACTCCTGAGGCAGCTGATGGCAGTGCCGATTGCACTGGATCCTATTTGATTTTGGAATTTAGTTTAAGTGGACCATTAAAATGCATCTTTGTTCTGTAGTTGAGGCCAAACACTGTCAAATATTGTTTTTCCAGATATGAAAGTACCATTACGGGTCAGTTTTTTGGACACACACACTTTGATGAGTTCCAGATGTTTTATGATGGGGAGACCATGACTCGCCCACTGGGGGTTTCATTCATTGCTCCCAGTGTGACCACCTATATCAATTTAAACCCAGGTAATCAAGTCACAACCTTCCTTCTAATAACAGTACACTGAGAACTAATTTATTGATCTTCCCAGGTTACCGTGTGTACTACGTAGATGGGAACTATCAAGGCAGCTCCCGGATGGTTCTGGACCACGAGACTTTCATCCTCAACTTGACAGAGGCCAACCATAAATCGGGAGAGCCCAAAGAGAACCCCAAGTGGACTCTGCTGTACCGCGCCACAGAGACCTACGGGCTCGCCAGCCTTTTCCCCTCCGATTTGGACAAGCTCGTACAGGGCTTCTTCGGGGACGAGCGCCTCTTCCAGAAGTTCTGGTACTTCCGACACAAGGGGCACGTCTCGGAGCCGTGCAAGGAGACTTGCAAAACCGCCATCTTGTGCTTTTTACGAAGCGGCAGATACGACTTACTGCAGAAGTGTGACCTCAATGGTGTCAAAGTTAGAAAAAGTCTGTGTTAGGCAAAGCAGCAATGACATCACACAGAAATGTTTTGTTCCTCGCTGCTAGTATTTCAGGGAGAATAGCCATGACATGAACAATAGGTTTGACCTCATGTGGTGTGCCCATGCTTTAATTTTTGTTTCCAGCTAAAAATGTTTTCTGTTTACTTGAAATGCAATAATGTTTGTTCGCAATCAATCCAAATACAGTGGCACTATACTTTATTTCACACACAATGTCCATCTGCATCATGACAAATGTAGCTTGCTGATTGCCTGTATAAATTGTGAATAAAATATATAATTTGTGAATGAATTAAATGGTTTTGGTACATGTGACTTTGATTTTTGTAAAATGTTAGCGCACATACCGATTCATCTCAAATTTTAAAATTGTGAACTTTTTTTCAGTAACTCAATTAAAAAAGTGAATTTTCTATGTTACGACAGTGAAATATTTTTCAAGATTATAGCTAGCAACTAAAGACATTTCATCCATCCATCCATTTTCTGAGCCGCTTCTCCTCACTAGGGTCGCGGCGTGCTGGAGCCTATCCCAGCTGTCATTGGGCAGGAGGCGGGGTACACCCTGAACTGGTTGCCAGCCAATCACAGGGCACATACAATCAAACAACCATTCGCACTCAGTAATATCAACGGGCAATTTAGAGTCTCCAATTAATGCATGTTTTTGGGATGTGGGAGGAAACCGGAGTTCCCGGAGAACATGCAAACTCTGCACAGGCAAGGCCAGGATTTGAACCACGGTCCTCAGAACTGGGAGGCTGATATGCTAACCAGTCGTACACAGTGACGCCCTAATTTTAATAATAATTAATTCAAAACTAAGTCAAAGATTATATTGAGCACTGACAAATGGACAACTATATTGCAACTTTTTCCATTTTTCAACCAATCCGGTTGTATAGAATATGTACATTGCATGTATTTAAGCTAAAATTCAGAAAACAATTCCACCTGGGATTGAACCCAGGTCCTCAGAACAGTGAGGCTGACGCTCTAACCAGTTGCCGCCTAAAGACATTTCACTATTCTTTAAAATGTAAAATGTTTCCACAATATTGTAATCTATTTCAAATGCATATTTAAAACTATAACGAGAAATATATTGTAAAATTTTATAACTTCATTTCAGTTGCTTGAATTGTTGGAAATTTATTTTAATGCATTTTGACCTCGTGGAGCTAAAAGAGGTAACTCAATATTAGAAATACCTCAGCATGCAGTAGTACTTGTACACCACAATAACAGTACATTTTGGTTTGTCTCAAACATCATCATTTATTGGATCTTGGTTGTGCAGAAAATACCTATGTGGCTGGCGGTCATTTGGGATTCATAGAACCGTAGTTACAGAAGTAACTTTTGTTCCTACACTGTGAGCACCCTTTTCAGTGTGTGTGTGTGTGTGTGTGATAAAAACATTTTCATGAATTGAGTAGAATTTGTTCTTAATTTGTAGTTCCAGGTTAAATATGGCGGCACGGTGGTTGACTGCCTCACAGTTCTGAGGACCGGGGTTCAAATCCCGGCCCGACCTCTGTGGAGTTTGCATGTTCTCCCCATGACTGCGTGGGTTTTCTCCCACATCCCAAAAACATGCATGGTAGGTTGATTGAAGACTCTAAATTGACTGTAGGTGTGAATGTGAGTGTGAATGGTCCCAGCTATCTTCGGGTGGGAAGTGGGGTAGACTCATAACCGGTCGCCAGCCAATCGCAGGGCACATAGAAACAAACAACCATTCGCACTCACATTCACACCTACAGGCAATTTAGAGTCTTCAATCAACCTACCACACGTGTTTTTGGGATGTGGGAGGAAACCGGAGTGCCCGGAGAAAACCCATCCAAGCACAGGGAGAACATGCAAACTCCACACAGGTGGGGCCGGGATCCGAACCCCGGTCCCCAGAACTGTGAGGCAGATGTGCTAACCAGACTTCCAATTTTTTTTTTTTTCTTTCTTTTTTGCCTTTTTCTACCAATAGAATGAATCCTTACTCATCTTCTTTGATTTCATTTTCTAATTATTGTTTTCTTTATTGGCTTGTAGTGATGTGAGCAGCCCACAAAGCACCTGCACACTTTTCAAAGTAAGCTGTCATTCTTTTCCCGATGTATTTTTCAATTTACTATCGTTAATGCTCTTGATCCACTGCTCGTTTGAACAAAAAGCTCCCTAGTGTAGTCCATCTTGCTGAAGAGCATTTATTATTACAATATTAGACATCCGAGAAGGACATGGTGACGCCAAAGTCCTCCTTGTACAAGTCCCACATTTTAGGTTTGTGAGGGTTGTCCAGTTCCTCTCTGGGTAAAAACAGCCTGCAGATACACAAGCAGATGCTAATGAGATACTTTTACAGTCAACATATATACTTATTAGAGGCTATGATGTTCGTACTTGTTATCTACTACGAAGGAGGTATTGAACCAGAAGTAGAAGGGAACTTCTTCATATCCTTTGGGAATACCCTGAGGAGGAGTTTTGGGAAAATGTCACGATAAATATCAGATGCAATAAACAGTAGAGTACAATACTGTAGCTACTGTATATATCTACACTTGACAGTGTTCACATACTGTAATCATGTTATATGATAAAGATACTGATTCCTATTCGTATCACTGCACTCTAATACACAGAACAAAAATATCACTGCAACACTTGTTCTTAACTCCCATTTTTTATGAGCTGAACTCAAAGATTTAAGATCTTTTCGAGATACACTAAAAGGCCCGTTTCTCTCAAATGTTGTTCACAAATCTGTCTAAATCTGCATTAGTGAGCAATCCTCCTTTGCCGAGATAATCCATCCACCTCACAGGTGCGGCGTATCAAGATGTGTTTTAGGCTGCCCACAATAAAATCCCACTAAAATGTGCAGATTATTAATCATGTTTATACTAACATCTTATATCTCTATTTTATTCATTATTTTTTTATTATATACAAACATATGTATTATAATTCATCAATCATGCTTCTAACATTTTATACCGCTCTAGTATGATTATTTACAGTATATTTAATCATACTGTTAAAAGTATTTTACAATATATTTTATCATTTTACTTATTTTCAATATATTTATATAAAATATATATATGTATTAATAATAATTTTAAAAATACATATGCATTTTACATAGTGTCCCAGTTTTTACTTTTCAAGTGCAAGTGTAAATGCTCAGAGTAGGTCACTGGGACATTAATAGCAACATAGTGCAGTTTTATTGATTAATTGAGAATATGCTGCTAAACTGCTTTGAATGACTTAAATATGACCGTAACGTTCTATTGTTGTTATTAGTAATACAGTATGTAGTTCTATTCTGTTTCATATACAAGAACAGCCTTGTCTATGTGAATCAAAGTATAAAAACACTCACAGCAGTGGACTCAAACATGACCTTGACATCTCCTTGAACCTCAGGTCCATTCTGGAGGCTGATGACTACTGCATTGCCGCCCAGGTCGGGAAACACCTAAAAGCAAAACAGCTGCAGGTGACTCTCTCAGCCACTTGACAATGATCTCACTTTAGCGGGCGACTTACTGCGCAGTTCTCCTGTGTGGCGCACAGACACTGAAACACAAGTTCTTTCCTCACTATTATCTTCACCTTTAAGTCGCTGCCGTTACCTCTGCCCACACCTGGTGACAGAAACAACCACAACATTAATACCTCTCAAAAAATGCCCATCAAAACCTTCAAAATCTTTGACATTTTTCAGTGGATCTCATTAGATTGTGCAGCTTTTCCTGAGGCCTGTGTGTGTGTGTGTAATGTTGTGTTGCACCTGCTATGGAGTGGATGCGGATGCTCTTGATCCTGAGTCTCTTCGGAGGAGGAAGCTGTCTGTTGAATTTAGTCTTCATGGTCTCGTAATAGCCCACATACCTACTCTGTTGTACAAACAATATAATTTTTTTATTTTTATTTTTTATTTTAAATGCGGTATGGAAAATGGATGGATGGATAAAATTGTATTTATTCATAAAAATATTTATCTATTTATTGTTACATATTTGAATTTCATAAATGGTTGATTATTAATGTTCACGTTCTGACCATATTGGTGAGAAATATAGAGACTAGGAGGCCATGTCTTACCTGGGAGGGCGTCTCCACTCCTTGAAACTTGGAGCTCCGACTCTTGTCCGTCCTCCTCTCCCCAAAATACTCCAGACTATCCTGTTAGATGTAAAAAAATGTAAACGTAAAAAAGAAAAGACATCCGAGTCCTACTTATGCACCTCTTTTTAAATGTTCGCCTCACCTGTGCGCTCTCAAACTGATCACTGTCAATAAGCCACGTGCACACCAGAGTACCAGTACGGCCTGGTACAACAGGGGAAAAAGTAGTATGTTATGCACATGTCAAGAAAAGAACGCGATTGTTGTATGTTTAGTGGCCAAAAGGAGGAATCACCTTTTCCTCCTTTGCAGTGAATGGCGATGACATTCTGGGGATCAGCCGACATCCACTCCTTCACACTAGCTGTGTATTTCAGCATGTCCCTGAAGCACACACACAATGTTTAAGTCCAACAACTTCAGTACAACTTGAAGTCAGTATAGCGCAAACCTCCACCGAGGGAAAACAATCCTATCTGGAAACTTGGACTCGTTCATAGCTACTATAATCTGATGCTATTTCCCCATGATATTTCTTAACCAGTGCTAATTTTGGATTTTTGTGTTACAGTTTAATGTGCTTTTTTTGTGTTTTTAATATGATTCCGTAAAGTATTTTTCATTCGGCAGTGTGAAGACCCTCTTGGAATCAACGGTTATTATCATCTTTGAGGCGAATGAATCACCTTTTTGGGGGTCTCAACATTTTCAAAAATACATTTTTTGTAAGTGTATGTATCCTAAAGGACCCAAGTGGGAAATTGAACAAGAATTCAGCAATTTTGGTGAGAAGCAGCCATATTCACCCAAAAAAAGCCCTAATCTGAAGCAGGTATCCAACACATACTGTATTGTATGATGCGACGCTAAACTCCCAAGCTTTTTTGCCTGTGCCATTTAATGTGGGCAAGTTCGATTATCATTTTGTAGATCTGGCATGAAAAAGGGGGTGTAGGCGCTTTAATGATCATTCATAGATGTCTACCCCCTACATATGATATACAATTTTGTCATTTGGAGTCATGCATTACTCCGCGAGAAACTCACTCTAACGAAGGAACATTGTGGTCGTCGATGAACACCCGTTCGACCCTGTAGTGGAAGAACTTGGGGTCGTAGCCTTTCTCACCTGCCAAAACAAGAAAATGATCCATCGTATAGGCATTAAATTTACTTCACAGTTAAGATTTTTTCTACACAGTTTTACTTGGATTAAGATTAATTGTATTGCATTTGTAACAGTACTTGAGACGGCAACAGGGGCCGAAGGTTTTGACAATTTTTTTAATTATTATTTTAAATCAGATATTCTATGCTATTAAAAAAATATTTTAAAACAATATCATAATTAAATGTATTTATTTTTGAATGAATACAATATTAATTAAATGAAAAGTTAAATAAATTAAATTTAAATAAAAACAATATTTGAACACGTTATTTCTCCACGGTGAGCTGTACCTGACTGTAAAATCTGGCGCAAACGTTTTTAGATGAGGCTTCAGGAGAACTGGCTTGGTGTGTGACACGGAAAACCTTCAAAACTGCTTGTGGTGGTGGTAAGTGGTGAAAAGAGGAGACCACTTACTGCAAAGGTTATAAACTCTGTAATGGCCCTCGTGTTTAGTGTCAAGGAATCTCGCCACCTCCTGGAAGCAAAGACACAGGACAAGCACTTCGAGAATAATGAGCGATACAATTGAATACAAACTTAGATGCAAGGAGACAGTTCAAATACAACTTGTTGGCTGCTTCTGAAATGTGTCTGTATATGTATGTGTGTGTATATATATATATATATATATATATATATATATATACACACACACACACATACACATACATACACACACACACACACATTATATTGTGTCTGCATATTTATCACACTAAAATAAAAGATTATACGACTTTATACTTAACATAGAATACATTGTATACGTGCAAAGGCATACAGCTTTCTAACACAAGTTGAGACTCGAACCCAGAACCTCAACTGCCGCAGACGTGCTAACAACCTAAACACCATATTGTTTCTTAAAAAAAATTAAAATGTATGTTGATAAAAAAATATATATGTTGAATGGAGATATATGGTGTGAGTATACCTAATGAAGTGTCTTGGCAGGTTCATTCCCATTGTGAAAATCAAAGTGACGATTCTTTGTCGACCAATCAGAGAACAGCACTATCACTACCATACCACAGTGGTTCATAGCCTAACACAAGAGCGCCAAAAAGTGTTCGGGTTATTGGTTGTTTTTCTATCGTTGTGGCAATTTAAATGGCAAAAAAATGTGTACTGTACATACCTTGATTGGGTTCCTGTAGAAGGACTGCTTCCCAGATGAAGGGAAAGACATGGCAATCACACGATCTGGACAAGAAGATTTTAAAAATACATTTAAAAATCATGACGTCAACAGGTTCCTCCCGCATATGTCACGCTACGATTCTTTTACCTGTGACATAGGTGAGGTCCAGGTCAAAGCCGTCCTTCTGGTAGCGCCGCTTGTTCTCAGAGACCTGAGGAGAATGGACAGAAGCTCATGTCTCCCTTCACACCACTATTTGTGCGTCACACAGTGACAGAAGCTATTCACCATCCTTCTTGTGACTTTCTCCAGCTCTTTCTTCTGAGCCGCCAGCCTGAAGAGCCTCACCAGGATGATAATTCTCAAGAAACGCAGAAAGGAAACCACCCTAGGGAGGAAGTGACAATACAGGGGATTGATTAAGAAAACGTTAGCAACTCAACAGTTTCGGAACCTAATGTAATGATCCCGTGAGCATTGGTTTCACTCCAAATGTACTTGCACTCGAAGTGTTGTTCTCGATTGAATTCCATTGTGATAAAGTACAAAACAATCCGTTGTCAAAAACTTCATTAGTACACCTACACAATATCGTCATGAGATCCAACACAAAATCAAATGTTCGTTCCCAAATTCCAATTTAAGCACTTTCATTTAGTTTTGAAGCTTTTTAAACAGCCTACAGCTGTAGGAAAATACATATTTATAAGACTACATTAAAGTGAGAAATTATTATTTTACGAGAGTACATTTAAATAGATGGTATTGTGCTGTAAACAAAGTATTTTGGAAAAGTACTCTTTTAAATAACTGACACTTTATGCTTTTGCAGATGTACCCAAGTGTCTGGTGAGTGAGTGTATTTGCACTGATTGCAGAATTTAATCACGCCTTCAGGACCATTTAAATCCGCTGGAGCATACGACTACTATTACCGTACTGTAGTGAGTACCTGGGAATGAGGCTGGCTCCAGAAAGGTCAGTGAAAGTGTAGCTCATGGTCACCACCAATGTGACGACCACGACACAGGCGTCGATGATGTTCAGCGTGGAGCCAAAGTAGACCTTAAATCTTAAACAAACAAATAAACATTAAATATAGTGTGATGATGTCGCAATTAAATGTGTTTATATAAAAACATCGCGGGACTCCTTTTCCTGGAGGCCATTTCATTTCCGGCCCAACTTCCTCCTTCGTTACTTCCTCTGTAAGAGCCAATCACAGCCGCACGGACACTTTGTATTTTCTGGGACTAGTTTGCGTGTCATGCCTACCCTTCCACGTAGACCCGGAGGAGAACATCAGCCAGGAAGAAGAAGGAGATGATAAGGGACACGGTCTCCAGAGAATTCCCCACTTCTCTGCTCCTGGCTGGCAGGGAAATATCCACGATGACCAGCACGATGTCAACGAGGATTAGTACCACGCCAAATACACTGAGCCGAGCAATATGGAATGGTTATTGTTCAAGATAAGACAGTTTTGCTTTGAAAATTCTGAAAGCTACTGACCGGAATCCAAAGGACATAACAAAGGGGGCAATCTTCTTCCGGATATTGCTGGAAAATACGATATTTTACTTTCATTTTAGGCAACTTGGAGCAGCTGCAGAGAGATAACCGGATTTATAATACAGATTTAAAAACACACTATAGTGGAACCTCCAAAATTGAACACTGTGGGTTTGACTTCCAATTTTTCCCCATAAGAAATAAAGTGAATTCATTCATTCCAAGCTCAAATTGTCACACATCTTTAATAACTATAAAGGTATTATTTTAAGTGGCATTTAAAATTTTCTTGACCATTCTCCAAATATAAATAGAAGTCATCCAAAATTCAAACCCAGAACTGCGAGGCACTTTGCCTATTTGAGGCATATTTTAATAGAACATTTGGTTAAAACAAAACCACTTTTGCAGGTCCACCGTACTTACAAATCTAAATGCAACATATTCCAATATAATTCAATGTAATGTACTCACTGGTACATAGTGTGTGGTTCCACAGCATCATCCCGTCCGTTGTCAATCTCTACTTTGGCATCATCCATCCTTGCCACACTTCTAAACGTCATTAAAACATTAACGCATTGATTTGAAAATAAGTGACACATAATACGGCTTGAACATTAAACCATGCTGTAAAAAAAAAAAAAAAAACACACATGCACATTCAAGGTTAATCTTTCCCCAAAAGTCATGCGTTTTGTTTGTGTGCGTGTCTTTTTTTTTTTTTTTTTTTTTTTTTTAAATCCTCACCCATTCACACCTGAATCCAAACCCGGGGTGAAGTGGACCGTGGTCATGACTTAAAACAAAACAAAACAAAACAAAAAGACAGTGGTGTTGCTGTGGACCTGAAGTTTCAGAGCAGCGTGCAGAGATATTTCAAAATAAAAAGATAAATGAATAAACTCGCAGCCTGGATGAAAACGAGCGCATTCCAACATGGAAAAGAGCCAAAGGAGGTGGTTCATTAGGTTAATTAGCCGAAAGAAAAGGCACACAAACCATGCAGGACACGAGCGCGAATCCCACTTGCTCCTCTCCTCGGGAAGTTCAAGTGTGTCCTTGCTTACCGTTGGCATCGACAATCACCGGGAAGGGAATCGGTCTTGTGACTCGGCGTGGAGCAAAAGGAAGACAGTTCAAAGGTTAAACGGATGCTTTGCCTTCTAGTCATTCACGCCTCCTTTTTTTTTCTGCTAACGTAGCGAGGTTTGTGTGTGCGTGTGTGTGTGTGTGTGTGTTTAGGACTTCCTGGATGTTTTTTCCCCCTCATCTCTCGCTCTTGCAAAAATTAAGCCACCTCCTCCTCCTCCCCTTTGCCACATCTGCTTTCCATTACTGCACAAAAGAACAAAAACAAAACCAAAAAAAAAAGGTTTTGTAGGATTCATGCAGAAAATGTAAAAGGCACAAAATGTGCGTAGGCTACCAATTATGAAGACGCACATCATGGGCCAATAGAATAAACTTTTTTTGTATTTTAATTTTCTTTTGTTTATTGATTGACAGTCACTTTTATTTGAAGTTTATTTTATTTTATGATGCTTTCTTTCTTTATTTGAGATCCAATTTTATTTTCGGTCATTTGCAGGTGTTTAAGTGATGTTTTTGTTGTTGATTGTTTATTTGTTAATTCGATGGCAGATGACTGAATAATTTTTTTTTTATCAGTTTACTTTCTTCATTTTATTATGCCTATGATAATGACTATTTATTTATTTATTTAAAATCCTTTTTTATTTTCCGTTATTGGCAGGTTTGTCTAAGTGATGATCTTTTAGTTGTTGTTGTTGTTGCTTATTAATTTGCTTATTTAATGCCGGATTCATTTTTTGCTTATATATTTGTTTTATTTATTTGCAGCTGTGCCCAATTTTATTTATTTACTTGTTTGCTCATTGTCCGATTACTGTTAGCACTCTTCTTTTGGTAACTTTGTTAATTCATCTGGTGTATTCATTGGCAGTTTGATATTTGTTTATTTACTTATTCTTTAACAGGTGTGCCGAAGCCATCCTTATATTTTCAATTAATTCCCTTTTTCTCAGGCAGCACAGTAGACTAGTACACCTGCCTCACAGTTCTGAGGTTCCTGTGTGGAGTTTGCAAAGTTAATTGTGGATTCTAAACTCTCCATATTTTGTACAGGTATATGAGTGTGATCTGAACTTCTGTTTTCCATGACAGCGTTGTATAGAGCAGAAAAATGCTGTTTTGACAACATCATGTTGTGCTTCTATCGACAGCAAATTTCTTGAAAGATACATCTGAAGAAAAACATCACAAACTCAAAAAGAACACTACTAGTATTCCTGGAATTAAAACAATGACATCAGGTACTCTTCCCGAATGTTGGAATGTTTGATAGAGAAGAAAAAAGAAAAAAAAGAGGCTTGGGCAATGTCTTTCGCCTAACGTGGACAATGCAGAACCAACCCAACCCAGTTTGAAATAAATACCGACAGCAGAACACAGATCCTGCACACAACAAAAGAGACACTACGAAATGAAGGTAGATATTTATCAAGCATGGGAATCTTATAAAGTATTTTATTTTTCTATGTATCTTCACAAGTGTGCAATGTTTTTAATCACTTAGACTTGCAGGGATTCCTTCACACTGTTTATGCTGTTTTCCCTGATTTTCCCAACCAAGACTTCATCACTGAACCAGTTTTCAGTAGGTAATCTATATAGCCTAATGATCGATAGATGGATTTTTAATCTTTTTTTTTTTTGGTGGGGGGGGGGGGGTTTGGGGGTATCTACATTCAAAGGGATGTGGTCCAGGTGTTACAGCTCTCAAGCGCAGCATAAAGAAACTGGAAAACAAACTCCTGATCGGAGCTTGGCAGGTGGAACACTTGCAGAGGCACAAATTCTTCCGTCCGATTCCCCCTGCTCAGTCTTTGGCGGACTCCAACAATGGCAGCTCGACGTTAGAAAGCTCCAACGCGACCCTGATGAAGCCTCTCCCACCAGCAGGAAGCCTGATGGTCCATGACAGAGGTAATAAGCACTCAGATAAAATGAGGAGCCAGAGCTGGCCAACGCCTCCATGGGGCCTTCAGCAAAATCAGATTTTAGGGCCCTGTTTCTACAAATAATATGAAGTATTCATACACGTACTATAAACTCAGTGTTACCCTGCTGCAAGTGGACCCATGGATGTTTTTTTATTTCAAAATGGGCGCACATTTAGCTACAAAAGCGGGCTTGGATTGATTTACATACCAAGAGATGCATCACAAGTGGGATAGTGAATATAATCTTGGGAGGTGATTCTTAATGTGTGGTATGTGTACCTCTAGTGGTATGTGAAAGAATCACTACCGAAGTACAATTCAGTTGTATTTAACTTTTTAGTAAAATTCATTTGCATTTAACCTTTAAGAACGGTTTGTTTGTTTTTTAAACTTTCATTAAGGTTACATTTTAATTTAACTTTGATGTGCAATAAATTGTACTTGAATCATTTAAATATAGGTTTTTGTTCTCCAATATACAAGAGCAGTGTGTTCAAACTGTAAATAATGTTAGAATTGTTTAAAATGTTGTTAAATACAAATTTTAGGAATAAAACCTCTTTCTAATTTTTTTATGAATTTCCCTTAGGCTTACTACGCAACTGTATTCCAATTTTGGTAATAACTGTCGTACTTAATTTGAAAGAAAAGTTGCAGTACCACTCATTTAGACCTACTAAGTAACGTAGTAGGTCTAAGGAGCCTATCCCACCTATCATCGGGCAGGAGGCGGGGTACACCCTGAAGTGGTTGCCAGCCAATCGCAGGGCACATACAAACAAACAACCATTTGCACTCACAGTCACACCTACGGGCAATTTAGAGTTTTTCAATTAACCTACCATGCATGTTTTTGGGATGTGGGAGGAAACCGGAGTGCCCGGAGAAAACCCACGCAGGCACGGTGAGAACATGCAAACTCCACACAGGCGGGTCCGGGGATTGAACCACGGTCCTCAGAACTGTGAGGCTGACGCTCTAACCACTCAAACACCGTGCCGCCTACTAAGTAACAACAACAATAAAAAATAAAAACAAAACTGTGTACTCAGCATTTTGTAAAAGTGCCATCTGGTTTTGTATTTTTGTTTAAAAAAAACTGCAACAGCAATGTAAAAAAAACAATTTGTTGTGCAAGAACGTCACTTAGCTGTACTGTGTAAAAAATAATCTGTATGAAAACAGAGTATTAATAAAATCCAGATCCTGCAAATACTTAATGATGTCAGTGGAAAAAGAAATAAGGTGAGGTAAGGTTTAAATTTGAATAATTAGGTCTTAAAACAATGAAAAATGTGCAATCGCATCAGTAAAATAAAGAAATAAAAAATAAACTGCCTTAACTCAATGAGCTATTATTATGCTTTTAGATTGTTCTGAGCTGTTTGACAGAATGAGACCACGCAGCGGGTTTTACCGCATCAGGCCCAAAATCGACCAGGAGCCAGTTTTGGTCTACTGCGACATGGACGATGGAGGAGGATGGACGGTTTTCCAGAAACGGCGACATGGAAAAGTTGACTTTGACAGGTATTATATTGATAAAGATGACGTGAAACCATCTTTGTTAATATAATATGTGTGTCTTCGTAGAGACTGGGTGGATTACCGAGATGGCTTTGGCGACTACAAACTGTGGAATGACGAGTTCTGGTTGGGAAATGAGCACATCTATTCTCTGCTCTCAGAAGGTAAGCAATAACAGAATTGTATTTATTCGTACTATAGATAAGTGCATCACAATAAATTAGAATTGTACAATAAAAGTTCAATTACTTGAGCAGTTTAATTCCAAGGTAAAAGCCATACAGCATATTATGTCGATCCAATCGAAACTGGAAAATAATTTTCATAAGGCCAATTCCTACCCATTTTTAAAACAAATGTTAAGACACATTTTAATCTATTCTTGTCTTGAACGAATCTTAAGATTCCTATATGCTGGATACAGCGAACCTCCGCATATTCGCAAGCGCAAATTCACCTATTCATGGACATTTTGGGGGAACCTATCCTCTGTGACTCGCTGAAAAACTCTCCTTTTCGCTGTCTTTGTGCTAAGGCCAAAGTGACATCTGATTGCATCTAGGTGCCAAGGAAACAATTAGAAGTGAGTTGAGTATATTCATTCGGACTAAAGTAGTCCTTAGCCGCATTCTATAGGCGATCATAAGCCTCTTTGACGGGTGTCATACCTTGACTTACAAGTGACCTGACTTATGAGTTCTTTCGCTCAATCATTTTTTTTGCTTTGACTTTGTCTACACGTGTACTTGGCACCAGGACACCCTAGCTCGCAGTTTGATGATCGACTTTGTGGTCGTGTCATCGGACCTGCGGCATGTCTTGGGCACTCGGGTGAAGAGAGAGGGCGGAGCTGTCAACTGATCACCACCTGGTGGTGAGTTGTCTCCGATAGTGGGGGAAGATGCCGGTCTGACGTGGCAGGCCCAAACGTATTGTGAGGGTCTGCTGGGAATGTCAGGCAGAATCCCCTGTCAGAAGGAGTTTCAACTTCCACCTCCGGCAGAACTTCACCCACGTCTCGGGGGAAGTGGGGGACATTGAGTTTGAGTGGACCATGTTCCGCGCCTCCATTGCTGAGGCGGCCGACCAGAGCTGTGGCCGTAAGGTAGTCGGTGCCTGTCATGGTGGCAATCTCCAAAACCATTGGTGGACACCAACGGTGAGGAATGCCGTCAAGCTGAAGAAGGAGTCCTATCGGGCGTTTTTGACCTGTGGGACTCCTGAGGCAGCTGATGGGTACCAGCTGGGGAAGCAGAATGCAGGTTTGGTGGTTGCTGAGGCAAAAACCCGGACGTGGGAGGAGTCTGGTGAGGCCATGGTGACCTCAGTATTGCATCTCTGCTTTTTGCAGATGATGTGGTTCTGTTGTCTCCTCAAGCTGTGATCTTCAACTCTCACTGGAGCAGTGTGAAGCGGCTGAGATGAGACTCAGCACCTCCAAATCTGAGACCATGGTCCTCAGTCGGAAAAGGGTGGAGTGCCCTCTCCGGGTCGGGGATGACATCCTGCCCCAAGTTGAGGAGTTCAAATATCTTGGAGTCTTGTTCACAAGTGAGGGAAGAATGGAAAGGGGAAATCGACAGGCGGATCGGTGCAGCGTCTGCAGTGATGTGGACTTTGTATCAGTCCGTTGTGGTAAAGAAGGAGCTAAGCCAAGCTCTCAATTTACCGCTTGATCTACGTTCCTACTCTCACCTATGTTCACGAGCTGTGGGTTGTGACTGAAAGAACAAGATCCCCGGATACAAGCGGCCGAAAGGAGTTTCCTCCGCAGGGTGTCTCCCTTCTCCCTTAGAGATAAGGTGAGAAGCTCGGACATCCGGGAGGAGCTCAGAGTAGAGCCACATTGAGAGGAGCCAGATGAGGTGGCACTGGTATCTGATTAGGATGCCTCCCGGACGCCTCCCTGGTGAGGTGTTCCGGGCACGTCCCACCGGGAGGAGACCCTGGGGACGACCCAGGACTATGTTTCTCGGCTGGCCTGGGAACGCCTCGGGATCCCCTCGGAAGAGCTGGAGGAAGTGGCTACGGAGAGGGAAGTCTGGGCTTCCCTGCTGCGGCTGATGCCCCCGGGACCCAACCTCGGATAAGCGGACGAAAAGGGATGGATGGATGGACAATACTTTTCAGAAGGCCAAGTCCTACCTACCTTTTATTAAACATTGTGATCATTTCATGTAATATGCAAATGTATTGAGATACACCTTCACACACACACACACACACACACTTATTTTACACTAACTATTTTTGTCCCAAGGTAAGAATCTGGTGAAGATAGACTTAATGGACTGGGCGGGACAGAGAAGTCATGCATATTATGAGAACTTCCGGATCACAAGTGAAGCTGTATGGAACACAATTCGCCTTTGTTCACACGTAACTAAAATATTTTCATGTCACATACTGTAGATGTCTTTAATTGAAAATAGGATCGTTACCGCCTCAAGTACGGGCTGTACAGTGGGAAAGCCGGAGATGCTCTGGCAGGCGGAGGAGGCATGGTGGAGCAGTGGTCCGCGGGCCTCAGTGGCATGCAGTTCAGCACTAGGGATCAGGTTAGTAGTCCAATGCTCCTGCCTCTGTTTTAAAATTTTGTTTTAATAACAAAGCATGCAGAAGCTGATGTTATTGTACTGTCATAACAGGACAATGACCGCTACATTCAAGGCAGCTGTGCCCAAGAGAACAATGCAGGTTGGTGGTACAACAGGTGAGACTTGTGGAACTTTCTCTTAATGCTATTGGGGCACAGCATCTAATAGAGTGAAGAATACGATTGTAGAATTAATGCTATCAACCATATTATTGTGTTCAGCAAATTTTGTGATTTACTTTCAATAATAAATGCTGACAGTGTGATGTATCCTTTCTACCAACAGATGCCACGTTGCCAACTTGAATGGGAAGTTCTACCGCAGAGGGGAGTACAAGGGTCAGTATGACAATGGCGTGGTGTGGAGCACATGGAGGGGCCTTTGGTACTCCCTCAGACACACCACCATGAAGGTGCGCCCTCTGCTTTTCTTGGACGCCATGGGCAGCGGCGGAGGGGAAGGTTAAATACACCAGCCACCTCATGTCATTAACATTCAAGACTTACTACTGTTTTATTACTCTTTGACAGTAAAATATCAGAGGACATTATCTTCTTTTATCATGACAAATAAGCAATCATTACAAAGAATGTATGTAATGTAACTCATAATAAAAACAAATTGCATCCCAACCATGTATGACAGGTGATTTATATTGAGGAACAATGTTTTCTTTTCTTGAAAACAGTGACAAAAAAATTCTTTTAAAAAACATTGGTTGACATACAAACAGGAAACAAACAAATAAAACAAAACATTTTGTCAAAAGTCACATGGCAAACTTCAATGAAAACATAAAATAAAACAAATCGTCATTTTATATAATTACGATGAATAATTGCAACAAAAAACATAACTACATTTGTTTTCAACAGAAAATGCTGATACTTGCTTCATATTTGAACAATATTTTTTCACGCAAGATCACTCTTCCTGTTTACTTCACTCCTGGAAAAAAAAAAAAAAAAAAAACAGTCCCCAAACAAAATTGCTTTAGTTTATCATCATTTTACAGTGAGGTGTGTTTAATTTGATCACTTGTAAACGAATTTTGGCTTTTCAACTCATAGAAAATACTGCATGTCAGTTGTCTACTAAAAAACAGTGGATTACAGTGAACAGTGAAGTTTGTCACGAGGCATACGTTCCAGACCTACCGCAATATAGACAGATCATATAAAACTTTTAAAATATATTTTTACCCCTCCCACACACTTAAAAAAAAACTCATTAAAAGAAACTTTTAAACTCACTGTAAACATATTTGAACACACCCAAGAACAATGCAAGCATAAAAGATATAAAAAAATACTCCATACTGAGTATTATACTGTCTGTGTGTTACGTGTAATTTTAAGAGCCCGGGATTGGGACTGAGTCCAGCCGCGAATAGTGAAAATCTGCAAGTAGTTGACGTAACCCTAAAAAGGTTTATAGTTGCCTATAAATGCCACATGATGGCGGCAAGCACTGTTTTTATCGAGATGAAACTCCTCAATTCACTTGAACATAGTTCCTTGATATCAAGACGTCACAGGATCACATAATCACGAATTTAATCTAAATGAAACTCCTTAATTCAGTTCAAGATAATTCCTTGACACCAAGATGGCAGCAAAGCACTATTTTTGTCTAAATTAAACTCCTCAACTCACTTCGACATAGTTCCTCGCCACCAAGATGTCACAAGATGGCAGCAAAGCACTATTCTTGTCTAAATGAAACTCCTTAACTCACTTTAACATTGTTTTTTGAAAACAAAATGCCACAAGATGGCACCAAAGTAATAATTTTTATTATAGGTTAAATTATCTGTGAATAACAGAGAATAGGTTAAAAGAAAAAAAAAAAGTGAATCTGCGAATATTCTGGCCTTGACTGTAATAACCCATAAAAAAAGATTGCTTAAAAATTAGGCACCTCTTCTTGAGCCGTCACGTTATCGTGGTGGAGAGTTTATGTGTCCCAATGATCCTAGGAGCTAAGTTGCCAGGGGCTTCACGCCGATGGTAGGGTCACCCATGGCAAAAAAGTCCTAGGTGAGGGACCAGACAAAGCACGGCTCCCAAAACCCCTAGGAAGAATACATTAAATGGATCTTGTCCGGACGCGGGTCACCGGGGCCCCCGTCTGGAGCCAGGTCTGGAGCTGGGACTCGAAGGAGGGCGGAGCTGGTTTGATGATCGACTTTGTGGTCGTGTCATCGGACTTGCGGCATGTCTTGGGCACTCGGGTGAAGAGAGAGGGCGGAGCTGTCAACTGATCACCACCTGGTGGTGAGTTGGCTCCGATGGTGGGGGAAAGATGCCAGTCCGACCTGGCAGGCCCAAACGTATTGTGAGGGTCTGCTGGGAACGTCTGGCAGAATCCCCTGTCAGAAGGAGTTTCAACGCCCACCTCCGGCAGAACTTCACCCACGTCCCGGGGGAGGTGGGGGAAATTGAGTCTGAGTGGACCATGTCCCGCGCCTCCATTGCTGAGGCGGCCGACTGGAGCTGTGGCCGTAAGGTGGTCGGTGCCTGTCGTGGCGGCAATCCCCGAACCCGTTGGTGGACACCAACGGTGAGGGATGCCATCAAGCTGAAGAAGGAGTCCTATCGGGCCTTTTTGGCCTGTGGGACTCCTGAGGCAGCTGATGGGTACCGGCTGGCCAAGCGGAATGCAGCTTTGGTGGTCGCTGAGGCAAAAACTCGGGCCTGGAAGGAGTACGGTGAGACCATGGAGAACGACTTCCAGATGGCTTCGAGGAAATTCTGGTCCACCATCTGGCATCTCAGGAGGGGGAAGCGGTGCACCATCAACACTCTGTATTGTGGGGATGGGGGCGCTGCTGACCTCAACTCGGGACATTGTGAGTCGGTGGGGAGAATAGTTCGAAGACATCCTCAATTCCACCGACATGCCTTCCCATGAGGAAGCAGGGTCTGGGTTCTCTGATGCGGGCTCTCCTATCTCTGGGGTTGAGGTCACTGACATGGTTAAAAAGCTCCTCGGTGGCAAGGCCCCGGGGGTGGATGAGATTCGCCCGGAGTTCCTAAATACGCTGGATGTTGTGGGGCTGTCCTGGTTGACACGCCTCTGCAACATCGCGTGGACTTCGGGGACAGTGCCTCTGGATTGGCATACTGGGGTGGTGGTCCCCCTTTTTAAGAAGGGGGACCGGAGGGTTTGTTCCAACTACAGGGGGATCACACTCCTCAGCCTCCGTGGTAAGGTCTATTCAGGGGTGCTGGAGAGGAGGGTCCGTCGGGAAGTTGAATCCCAGATTCAGGAGGAGCAGTGTGGTTTTCGTCCAACCAGTCTACATGTGTTTTGTGGACTTGGAGAAGTCGTTTGACCGTGTCCCTCGTGGAGTCCTGTGGGGGGTGCTTCGGGAGTATGCGATACGGAACCCCCTGATACGGGCTGTTCGGTCCCTGTACGACCGGTGTCAGAGTTTGGTCCACATTGCCGGCAGTAAGTCGGACTCGTTTACAGTGAGGGTTGGACTCCGCCAAGGCTGCCCTTTGTCACCAATTCTGTTCATAACTTCTCTGGACAGAATTTATAGACGCAGCCGAGGCGTAGAGGGTGTCCAGTTTGGTGGCCTCAGTATTGCATCTTTGTTTTTTGCAGATGATGTGGTTCTGTTGGCTTCATCAAGCCGTGATCTCCAACTCTCATTGGAGCAGTTCGCAACAGAGTGTGAAGCGGCTGGGATGAGAATCAGCACCTCTAAATCTGAGACCATGGTCCTCAGTCGGAAAAGAGTGGAGTGCCCTCTCCAGGTCGGGGATGAGATCCTTCCCTAGTGGTATCTTGGGGTCTTGTTCACGAGTGAGGGAAGAATGGAACACGAGATCGACAGTCGGATCGGTGCAGCGTCTGCATTGATGCGGACTTTGTATCGGTCCGTTGTGGAAAAGAAGGAGCTAAGCCGAAAGGCGAAGCTCTCAATTTACCGGTCGATCTACGTTCATACCCTCACCTATGGTCATAAGCTGTAGGCCGTGACCAAAAGAACAAGATCCCGGATATGAAATGAGTTTCCTCCGCAGGGTGTCAGGGCTCTCCCTTAGAGCGAGAAGCTCGGTCATTCAGGAGGGGCTCAGGGTAGAGCCGCTGCTCCTCCGCATTGAGAGTAGCCAGAAGAGGTGGCTCAGGCATCTGTTTAAGATGCCTCCCAGACGCCTCCCTGGTGAGGTGTTCCGAGCACGTCCCACCAGGAGGAGACCCCGGGGACGCCCCAGGAGATGCTGGAGAGACTACGTCTCTCGGCTTGCCTGGGAACGCCTCGGGATCCCCTCGGAAGAGCTGGAGGAAGTGGCTGTGGAGAGGGAAGTCTGGGCTTCCCTGCTGAAGTTACTGCCCCCGCGACCCAACCTCGGATAAGCGTAAAACAATGGACGGATGGAAAAATTAGGCAATATACCAGAACGATCAAATGACTAATCTACAAACGTGTACTATTAAAATCCTGTAAAATGTCCATCCATTTTCTTTACCACTTATTCTCACTAGGGTCGCAGGCTGCTGGAGACTATCCCAGCTATCGGGGTACAGGCGGGGTACACCCTCTGAACCGGTCTCCAGCCAATCGCATTCCTGTAAAATTCTTCTGAGAAAAAATAATTACCGCTACAAATATTGGAGACAATTCCTCTTTGTGACCTAATTCGTCTCTTCTGTGTAGACTGGTGAAAGGTCCAGCATCCTTTGCTCCGCCTCACTCAGGGTATAAGCAAAGCTTTCAGTGCCGATGTAGCATCCAGACCCAGGTCTTGGGCGGCCCTGGTCTTTCCTGTGGTCCGATGATGACACACTGAAGGTGGAGCTGCGCTGACGTCCTCTGACGCTGGAGCCGGACTGAGCCTCCTTTAGTTTTCGCGCCAGCATATTCCTTTGGATCGGTGATGGACCGCGGCGGTTCCAGTTCTGCTCAGCCCGTTCCACACTGAGGTTCACTCCGTGCTGACGGTTAGGACTTGTGACTGGACCGCCGATCCCTGAGAGTCCCTCACGAGCTCTGTTTCCCACCTCGCCACTCACCTGTCTCTCCCCTGCACCACTGTGGTCCACATGTTTCTGCGAGGTGTTGGTTCCTGTGTGTTTAACTTCATTACTAAGAGAAGGAATGGAATTTTGTATGCAGGGATTCCTCTGGTTGCTACTCTGGCCTCTACATTGGGTCAACTTTGGGGTGTCATGCTCTGGAATGGGGTAGGAGCTAAATTGAGGCCTCTCTCTTCTATCTTTGGTCCACGAGTTTCCTTCAGGAAGGGTCCGAGATCCCACCTGAACAGGGAAATAATTATGTCAGTGTTTCCCAATCTTTATCAAGCCAAGGTACATATTTTATATGAGAAAAATCTCACGGAACACCACCAGACAGAAATGTCACAATATAATAAAGTGACCAAGCCCTGCCGTGAATAGCGAATATTCACGAGTGGGTTTATAATTGCCTATAGAGCCTTACTTTTGTCTAAATGAAACTCCTGAACTCACTTCAACATAATTCCTTGGCACCAGGATGCTACAAAATGGTGGCAAAAGCACTACTTTTGTCGAAATGAACCTCCTCATTTCACCTAAACATCGTTCCTTGGCATCAAGATACCGCAAAATGGTGCCAAAGTTATATTTTTATTGCACAGCAATAGGTGAGGATAGGATTAAATCTGAAAAGGCCGAACCACTATTACAAATAATTTTGTCTCAGTTTGCTCACAAATTTGAAATTTGGGCCTCTTTAGTGAGCACGCTATTATTCTTTTGTATGAATGACAACTTATAGATGCACAGGTTAATTGTACCTTATGCAATTTAGTGAAGAGCACTTATGTAATTGTCCTGTCTGTCACTATATGTTCCTGACATAGGCAGATGAACAAATACACAGTAGATTATTTTTAAGGAACAAAATAATAATTTTTGGACCAATTAAGTGAAATTGGATAAGTGGTTGGGAATTAGTGAATTATGTTAATGTTATTTTAAACAGAACAGAAATGACATGAATAAATCTGCAGAGTTCACCTGAGTCATGCTTCTGTCCCGGAAGTGTCCTGAAGATGAAAGCTGAGGTTTTGTGTCAGTGAAACTGGAGGTCCTGCGGAAATGTGGATTCTTGTGATACACGTTTCCTCGCGGTCTCTCTGCGACACCTGCTATGCCGCTCCTCTCTACCATCTCTACCCAATCGGCAGTGCGGTCGCGCCACTTGGAGCTGCCCCCACTTCCATGACCTGAAACATGAGGACCCAATACAAGATCCACTCTGGGATTTAGTCGGTCCGGTGTGATCCTGGAAGGCTGCGATGGTAGCTCAGAAAAGGAGGACGCAATGGGTGACGGAATGTGGGGGTTGGTTGGTGAAGCGGGGGTCTCTACCGAGGTATCGTGAACCGGGCTTGAGGAGACGTGGTAGAGTTGTGTAGCCTCCTTCAAGCCCTTCTTCTTCATTTCTTTTAATTGCAGCTGAGCTAAACGGTACCTGGGGAAACACATTTTACAATGAAAGAGCAGTTTCTTGTGTAGCAAAAAAAAAAAACAACAACTGTGGTACATAGACTTACAAGTGCCCCAACTTATTAGTTTTTAAGAGCGATTTACTCGATATTTTTGTTCTGTGTTGTGACTGAAAATAAGAGCTACCGCAAGAGTAAAGTGGAAAAAAAAAACAGACAGCTACAGTCACCAATGAACCTTTAGCCGTTAATTGAATGTTCTAAATTTAGTTACGAATTTGATCACGGAGCGAATTAATTCAAGGCACCAGTCTATTTTTTTTAAACTTGATTCAAACACGTACCCAAAAATGGGAGGCAGCAACTTCAAACCAGTGGGCGATAGCCTCTCCGGATCCTGTGAGAGAGGCGAACTGCCCAGCGGAGGCCTCTGGATTTGGGTCGAACCAACGCTCATGAGGCCCGGCCTCTGAAGACTGTTGCCGCAAATGGAGGCCTCGTCGGAGAGTTTGCTTCCGCCGGGGGAATGCACGGAGCCTCTGCGGACTGAGCTGCACTGAGGGGTGTGGCAGAGCTTTCGCCACACGGTGATCACGACTGTGGCCAGAATGACAGCAAGGCAGAGGGAGATGCCGGCAACCACCACCATGTTGCCACCTATGGGGACGACTCCAGCCAGTACGGGGGGAAGAGATGGCGATGGAGCCGGCAATGCTGGAGGAATAAAAGCAAACAACAGTACAGTGAACTCCTGCATACTCGCAGTTTGGCACCCACAGATTCACCTATTCTCGCAAATTTAGCTTATCAAGGCAGGGCAATACAACAGGAAAAGTGACTGACCTGCACAGTCTTCCAGGGAGCAGAAGGACTGTTTCTTCTCCATTCCAGTGCACTGCTTCCCGTCTACACCAGAGGGCAGCAAACACTCCCGCACGCGTTCCCTGACTCCCTCGCCACAGCTCACACTGCACACACTCCACTGCTTCCAGGGCCCCCAAGATTCTTGACGAAAAAGGATGACCAAAACATATGAAGGACCAAGACATAATTCATTAATTAGTGAAATAATATTTACGTTTTTACATTAAATTAAGTGGCGTTGAATTAATAACACTTATTTATTTCCATTTGTAATGAATTAATGACATGTTTAATGGTAATTGTTTATGGTGTATGTACTTATTTATATGCTTTTACATAAAATGAGTTGGTATTTTAATGAATTAATGAAAAACCTAATGACTTATATATGTAATTCCAATTATAATTAGGTATTTACAAATTAAAGCAATTATTGAATGGTGTATAGTTATTTAATTATGAAAGCAATAACTGAATCGTGAAATATTTACGTTTTAACATAAAAAGAATGTATTTAATAAATGAACACTTAATAAATGTATTTAGTTCCCATTTTAATTAATGTGACATTTAAGTTATGATTAAATGGTCTATGTATTTATTGAATTATTAATGTTTATTTTTTCCATTAAATGAGCTGGTATTCTGTGAATTTAATGACTCATTTGTGTATCTAATTCCAGTTATAATTTGTTCATAACGCATTAAAGCAATTATTTAAATTATGGTGTATCTATTTATTGAATTATGAAATCAATAATTGAATAGTGAAATATTTATGTTTTAACAAAAAATGAATTGGTATTTTAATGGATAAATGACATATTTGTGTGTTTAACTCTAAGTATCCATCCATCCATTTTCTACCGCTTATCCAAGGTCGGGTCGCAGACTTCCCTCTCCCCAGCGACTTCATCCAGCTCTTCCGGGGGGATCCCGAGGCGTTCCCAGCCCAGCCGAAGGATGTAGTCTCTCCGGCATGTCCTGGGTCGTCCCCGGGGTCTCCTCCCGGTGAAACGTGCCCAGAACACCTCACCAGGGAGGCGTCCAGGAGGCATCCGAATCAGATGCCCCGGCCACCTCATCTGGCTCCTCTCGATGTGGAGGAGCAGCGGCTCTACTCTGAGATCCTCCCGGATGACCGAGCTTCTCACCCTATCTCTAAGGGAGAGCCCGGACACCCTGCGGAGGAAACTCATTTCGGCCGCTTGTATCCGGGATCTTGTTCTTTCTTTCACGACCCACAGCGCGTGACCAAAGGTGAAGGTAGGAACGTTGATCGACTGGTAAATCGAGGACTTCGCCTTCTTTACCACAACGGATCGATACAAAGTCCGCATCACTGCAGACGCTGCACCGATCTGCCTGTCGATCTCCTGTTCCATTCTTCCCTCACTCGTGAACAAGACCCCAAGATACTTGAACTCCTCCACTTGGGGCAGGATCTCATCCCCGACCTGGACAGGGCACGCCACCCTTATCCGACTGAGGACCATGGTCTCAGATTTGGAGGTGCTGATTCTCATTCCAGCCGCTTCACACTCAGCTGCGAACTGCTCCAGTGAGAGTTGTAGGTCACGGCTTGATGAAGCCAACAGAACCACATCATCTGCAAAAAGCAGAGATGCAATACTGAGGCCATCAAACCGGACATCCTCTACGCCAGCCTTGGCGGAGTCCAACCCTCATCGGAAAAGAGTCCGACTTACTGCGGGATATGCGGACCAAACTCTGACTCCAGTCGTATAGGGACCGAACAGCCCGTATCAGGAGGTTCGGTGCCCCATATTCATGAAGCACCCCCCAGAGGACCTCCTGAGGGACACAGTCAAATGACCCTCCAGACACTCCTCTCCAGCACCCCTGAATAGACCTTACCAGGAAGGCTGAGGAGTGTGATCCCCCTGTAGTTGGAACACACACTCCGGTCCCCCTTCTTAAAAAGGGGGACCACCACCCCAGTCTGCCAATCCAGAGGGACTGTCCCACTGCTTCCCCCTCCTGAGACGCCGGATGGTGGACCAGAATTTCCTCGAAGCCGTCCGGAAGTCTTTCTCCATGTCCTCAGCGAACTCCTCCATGCCCGAGTTTTTGCTTCAGCCACCACGAAAGCTGCATTCCGCTTGGCCAGCCGGTACCCATCAGCAGCCTCAGGAGTCCCACAGGCCAAAAAGGCCTGATAGGACTCCTTCTTCAGCTTGACGGCATCCCTCACCGTTGGGATCCACCGACGGGTACGGGGATTGCCGCCACGACAGGCACCGACCACCTTACGGCCACAGCTCCGATCGGCTGCCTCAGCAATGGAGGCGCGGAACATGGTCCACTCGGACTCGATGTCCCCCGCCTCCCCCGGAACATGAGCAAAGTTCTGTTGGAGGTGGGAGTTGAAACTCCTTCTGACAAGGGATTCTTCCAGACGTTCCCAGCAGACCCTCACAATACGTTTGGGCCTGCCACGTCGGACCGGCATCTTCCCCCACCATCGGAGCCAACTCACCACCAGAGGGTGATCAGTTGAAAGCTCCGCCCTTCTCTTCACCGAGTGTCCAAGACATGCGGCCACAAGTCCGATGACATGACCACAAAGTCGATCATCAAACTGCAACCTGGGGTGTCCTGGTGCCAAGTGCACGTGTGGACACCCTTATGCTTGAACATGGTGTTCGTTATGGACCAATAACAGAACACCCCTCGGGTTCTGATCGGGGGGGGGGCGTTCCTCCCGATCACGCCCTTCCAGGTCTCACTGTCATTGCCCACGTGAGCATTGAAGTCCCCCAGCAGAACGATGGAGTCTCCAGTGGGAGCGCTCTCCAGCACCCCATCCAAGGACTCCAAAAAGGCTGCTGTTTGGTGCATTGGCACAAACAACAGTCAGGACCCGTCCCCCCACCCGAAGGCGGAGGGAGGCTACCCTCTCGTCCATCGGGGTGAACCCCAACGTACAGGCGCCGAGCCGGGGAGCAATAAGTATACCCACACCTGGTTGGCGCCTCTCACCGTGGGCAATTCCAGAGTGGAAGAGAGTCCAACCCCTATCGAGAGGACTGGTACCAGAGCCCAAGCTGTGCATGGAGGTGAGTCCGACTATATCTCGTCTCAACTTCTCAACCACACACACCAGCTCGGGCTCCTTCCCTGGCAGAGAGGTGACATTCCACGTCCCTAGAGCCAGCTTCTGTAGCCGGGGATCGGATCGCCAAGCTCCCCACCTTCGGGCACCGCCCAGCTCGCACTGCACCCGACCCCTATGGCCCCTCCCACGGGTGGTGAGCCCATGGGAAGGGGGACCCACGTTACCCTTTCGGGCTGTGCCCCATGGGTGCAGGCCCGGCCACCAGGCGCTCGCCTTCGAGCCCCACCTCCAAGCCTTGGTCCAGAGGGGGTGGACGTGGAAAGGGAAACCTGAGACAATTTTTTGTCGTCATCATAAGGGTCTTAACTCCAACTATAATAAAGTAATGACATATTTAAGTAATTATTTAATGGTGTGTTTACACTATTTATTTGATTTTGTCACTTTATGTCCTTCAATTAAACACAGGACCATGAAATAAGGAATTATAGTGGAATGAGTATGCATTTTGTGAGATAAAATTAATTGGTATTCAAACAATTATGTAATAAATTGTCATTATAATTAGGAATTATTTATTGGTGAATTTATTTATTTAATTTTGGTACTTTGAGTCATCCGTAAGAACATACTGAATTTACAACAAAGTAACGTCTAGTCGCCACATGACTCACCTTCGCTCCTGTGCACCACCAGGCAGGTCTGAGCCGGACTCGGCGAGCGGCTGTAGTTAAACACAAATCGGAAGCAGTACTTACTCCTTCCCGGGTAAAAAACAGAGCAGTTGAATTCTGTCTCATTCTCTCCCTGAGTGAGCCAGTTAAAAGCCAACGGAGGAGAGGACGCATCCTCTTGCCCGAAACCCATCACTGCTTCTGCTCCCGTCCCAGAGGAGAGAGCTAGCCCTCTTCCAACAACGCTGTCTTTAAACAATAGTACTTTCCCATCAATGTGAGCACAAGGTGGAGTTACTAGCTTCACAGTCACAGTCCCTTCACACCCACTCCTATAGATATTGGCGTTTTCCACTAGCAGCTTATAGGAGAAGATGTGGGAAAGGTAGAGAGGACCGGAGCTTTTCACCTCCTGTGCTGAATGAGGGGAGCGGAGGGACACTTGTATGAAGTCCCTCTCCGTGAAAGGGAAGGCACAGGGACGCTTGATCATCTGGGAACGGAGAGGACGGATTGGATGATACGTGCGGGCTTGCACCTTGTTGATGCCTTTTCGTCCGATCTGGTTGTACTCCATGTAGCTGACTTCGAGCAGGAGAGCAGGGTCGAGGATGCTGGAGCAAGGCTGGAAGTGTTCGTTGGTGGATATTCCAATCTGGAGTGAGGAAGAGCAAAGGAATTTATCTATAATGTGGGATTCACTTGATTGTAGATAGCGTTATCAACATAAAATCTTATTAAGCATGGAGTATTGTATAATCCCCGGCCAAGTCGCAGTTCGCTTCTTGTGAATTCACCTTTTCGCTGATTTTTTTGGGTCTAATGAAAAAGCAGTGCTACTTTTCTGTATTATAGAGGTTATTTTTTTTAAATACTACATTAACAATGTCTAGAATGTATTTATGATAAATATGTTATCTTCATTGAAAAAAATGGCTATATTTCTGTATTGTTTTACATTTGTGCATATTTTTCTTGATATTTGTCTACTTTTTCTTGCAAATCTTTTATTTTTACATCCATCCATCCATTCTCTGGTAAATTGGTTTGTTATGAATATCCAAATAAAAAATATTAGTAAAATAAAAATATGTGCACATACAGTCAACATGCTTTATTCATTTTAGTAAAAAGTTGCTTATTTAACGATAATTCAATGAATTATTAGAAATAACTAATAAATCAGAATGAATTATTATCTATTATTTAAAAAAAAACTATTTTACATATTTTGCATACACAGTCTAACTTTTTCTCTCCAAAGTTTGGCCACCTCTGCCTTAGGGACTATGTAGATAAGCATATTAAAAATAAAATAATAACAATAAAATAAGCATTTTCAGAAACATGACTAACAAGTGAGTCATGAATTCTGGTACAGCCGCTGAATTGAAAAACAACATTATCTTCACATTTAGTTGATACTTGCCTGAAAAGCTCCCGAGTGGTTTACGACCCTCTCGACCGCAATGTGAAATGTGGGCCACTGCACCCTCAGTTCTGAACTCCACCACGCGTTACTCTCCGAACGCCCCGTCCCATTTGAGTAGGACTCCTCCGCGGTGCTGGTCTGCCTCAGTAGGAAGCGGAAAGTTCCAGCATACAGGAAACAGGTGCAGCTGAACTCCACTCGACCAGCAGACTGGTTGTTGGATAGAGTCCTGGTCTGGAGGGTGGCGTTTGTGTCCATGTCAATCAGAGAGAGGCTCAGGTGGCGGATGAGGCTGCTGTTGCTTTTCGTGCTGAAGTCCACGAACACACTGGCGTTGCTAAGGGCGACGTGGAAGGAGGGCCAGATGTTGAGCCCTGCCAAAGCTTGACAAGGTGGCACAGAAATCACAGGTCATTGAGAACTGTTTATAATATTTGAGTCAACAAAATGATCCCAAAATACAGTATTCCAAACACCTCTGAGTATGATGCCTTGCACTGCACTGTTAATGTACGTAAATGTCATATTTATATTTCATGATATTGCCAGATAAAAATGTATCAGGTCTCGAGAGCAGTGATTCCCAACCTTTATGGAACCAATTGCAATTGGAAAATCTCACGGCACACCAACAAACAAAAATGTCACAAAAAGTGGATACATTAATTACTGTATGTACTTCCTGCCACCTAATAGAGGAGCATTTATTTGTTATGTCTGTCACTATGCCTCATTGGCATAAATAGATGAATAGATACTGTACTTACTTAACAAATGAACTGTACTGCATTTTTAAGTTGAACCCACTGTCACATTACGCACAGTTTCAACATTTCATTCAGTGATTCTTTTACCTGCCACTTGAGGGGGGCTGCATACCACTATTGGTACTCGTACCACACTTTAAGAATCACTGAGGTCGCTCTTACCATATCCCATGAGCCCCAGCAACAGAGAGAGCAGCGAGACAGCTTGTGGCATTCCGATGTCTCGTTTTTCACCCTACACCTCATGGCCGCCTTCTTCTACCATTGTTGACTTCTAAAATCACAAGACAGGCAAAAATAATCACACAGCATCACAGGAAAAAGTGGTAGGAACTTGCTCGTGGATGTCAGGATACATGTAGTCTGAATAACAGCAAGGAAGCAAACATCATTGTGAAGATTTCCTCTTCCGCCATGAGAACAGAAACTTATCACACCACTATGGCATTCAAAAAACAAAACAAAAAAAGCATTGAGTCACTCCACTGAACCAATTAATTAATCCATCTGGGTTTATGTTCCACTCCTTAGTGGGTCCTGAATTTTGATTAACCAACATAGCAAGACCATTATAGGACAGTCCCTACACTTCCAATAAAATCTCAAAATACAATCGATAGCTAGGTAGCTAGATAGATCGATAGCTGGAAACTTAAGTCAGATTGCGATTTCACCCTCATGGAAAATGTATTTTTTTTTTCCTGAATGGCAAAATGTATGTAATTATAATGGTGTGTATGTCTGTGTGTGTGTGTGTGTGTGTGTGTGCGTGTGTGTGTGTGTGCATTTGTGAGTGTGCGTGTGTGTGTGTGTGTATCAAATTAAAAGCAAATGTTTGCTTTTTGGAATTCAGCTGTCCCAATATATGTTCTACCCACACATTTTTCTTGTGGTTGCCTATTGTCTTTTTTTGTTTGGTTGTTGTTGTTGTTGTTTTTATTTAAAATAAAACCATATGCCCTTTTCCTTACAAACGACAGCAATATAAGAAGAAAATAAAGCATATTTGTAAAGGTGGGATTCTTACAAATGTATATTATGTTTATGTATTCATAGCTTATCCAAATGAATAAGACAAACTCAGCTTTGGTCTACAGTACAGTTAGTTGTTAACAACAAGGGAATTTAAAGAAACCCATGCTTCACAAAGAGCACTCTTCATGAAAATAATTCGAAAGCAAATGGTTTTGCTTGTTAATAATAGCGTGTTCATATTAACAAATCATTTAACAAAACCCACCTTGAACCTTTGGTGGGTGCAAAAGACGACACCACATAAACGTAATAAAATGCGCATTGGGGAAAAAAATCGCTACTCACACGTCCAGACTAATTTCGGCAACATTCCACTGCTTTTCTCCGTGTTTTCGTTCCATTTTGTCTAAGACTGATGATCCAAAACTGCGCATTTATTTCAGTGAGTGGAGACGTCCACACAGTTGTGGTGTGCTGTTGTTGTGAGAGTGGGAGTCAAACATTAGCTCACGTGCCTGTTGCATGCCATTGTTTTACTTTCTTATTGTTTGGTTTTATGCTCTTTACTCGATCACTACCTTCTTAAAATCATGGCCCAAGTCATTTTTCGGACAAAAAGAAGAAGAAAAGAAACAAATACTGAATATATTAATTTTATTAATAATTTCATATTAGGAGTACATTTGCTTGATTCGTTCAAGGATAAAGGCTAGTTTTGCAGAGGAGGCCAGCATCACGAGCAGACGGTCGAGAGAAGAGATCTAGAGAAGGGGTTTGGGGGTTAAAAAAATAATAATTTTCAGTCATAATTTTAGGAATGTGATGACATTAATTAATACTGTAGTTATATTACCGCATTGGATCCAATTTCCTTCATTGATACTAAAAATGTCCTTATTAAGATCATTTGATCAATATATATACCAATACATGAAAATTAAAAAAAAAACAAAAAACGCCGGGGCACAGCTTCACAAACACGAGATAATGCCATAAAGAGTCATAGAACAGTATAGTTCTTGAACTTCTTACTCCATGCAAGTAGCATCTAAACAAAACTACCAAGTACCACCATCATGGGCAACACTAAAATACAGTAGCATAGTAGGCCAAAAACAAGGCAGCGGTTTTATTCCTAAAAAGTACATTTAATGTTATTGCAAACCACTGCACCATGCACAGTTTGAACATTTACACTGCGCATAAATATATGAAAAAAATTATACTTAGTGGATACAATTAAAATGTATTAACACGAGTAACATAAAAATGGTTATGTAAATTTAAAATGTTCCAAAAGATAAAATGCAAATGTCTTGTACCTAAAAGTTAAATACAACTGAACTGTACTTAACAAATGTACTGTACTGGATTTTTAAAGGTTGAAGCCACTGTAACGTTATGCACAGTTTGAATATTTAATTTAGAGTTTCTTCACATACCGCTAGTGGTACCTGTATCACACTTACAGATGACGACAATGGATCCCACCTGACATTTTCTGTATCCCGACCCATGCGTTCTGAGAGCAAGTGTATTAAAGCACAGACACAGTGTAACGCGCTCATCTATTGCTTGACATAAAATGTCATAAATGCATCACAATATTGACCTTATTGTAAATAAGAAGGAAAAATAATACAATCAGATATTCATCAAACATTTCATCCTTTGCTTAGATATTCCAGTTCCTGCACTACAGTATAAAACAATCCGCATTTAGGCCTCATTAGGATAACCTGTCCTTCCTCATTTCAGCTCCCAATTGCGCCAATTAAACCACGTGGCAGGATAATCTAATCAGTGTGGCCTGCATACTTTGATTTTACCTCAAAAGAACCCTTTCAAAAGAGACAGGAGCTTCTCTTCCAATGAAAATGACCACAGGCAGTAGTAAATACACCAATAATGAAAGTGGCCCAGGTGGGATTTATTCACATGATTTTCAACATATTAATTCATACAAAAATTCCTTTCTGACACACTGTGAGTAATGATCACCATTCTATTGCAAGCTCCATTTTGTCCAGCATATTTCACTTTGGTTTGGGAAGAATGGGTACACGGGCAAAAATAGTTCTGAACATGATATGATGCAGAGATTACACTGCGTGATAGTTCGGATGTATTTCTATGTAATTCATGATAGATGCAAACGCCTCAAAAGAGGTTTGGGTAGAACCTCAAACCCTCAACGGAGTCGTCTCGACACAGGTGGCCCATCTTCTCAGCCAGTAGCAAACTGCAATAAGGAGGGAAAAGTGAATAAAGTGAACAAGAAGGCATCACCCATCTGTCTGTCCATTTTCTATATCACGTATCTCATATAAAACAAAGCAATGTAATACAGTAAATCCCCCCTCCCCCCCAAACAAGTTTTCCCCTAGAAAATAATATTTTACAGTGTCTGTCGGCATCAGAACATTTTTGTTCAATCTTTCTGTCTTTGATAATCATTAAGAGACACATCGGTGGTTCGTTTGCAAGAGGACAGCGCAAACAGTGCTAACCTTAGCCATTAGCTTCATGGACGTTTTTCGTTGCTAAAAGAAAAACACACACACACTTACTATGGCTGGCCTTTCTTTTGGGATAAGTCTTACAAAAGCCAAACAAAACAAAACAAAAGTAGAGTTATCTTTTGATGCTCACTGAACTTTTTCAGTTCAGATTTGTCTCTCTGTGATGACGAGCCCTGAAATATTTCTGTTTAACTGTGATGACCCTGATAGCGTATGTCACTAACCTTTCTCTCATTCTGCCCGCTTGTATCAGGTACCCTTGCTTCCTGTGCCACACACAACAACACTGCTACTACATTTGTTGTTTCTTTCCCCCTTTAACCATTAGTAGGTGCCTGCGCTTCCATAAGTGCAGCCAACAACGGCAAGACTTTTACATCTGCTACCATTAATTTAGTAGTACAAATACCATTAATAATGCTAAGTGACAATAGTATTTTTATTGCTATTACATATACAGTACACATTGCTACTTTATCCTTTACCCCTGCTATCCCTCTGTCAGGGGTCTGCAATAACAAATTAGCTCAAATTACCTTTCTGTTATTCTTCATAATTAATTATATACATCTATGTGATTGACACTGATCACGGTAATACTTTCTCACAATAATCACCAACATTCATTATTTTTAGAAATCTCAACACGTGTTTATATTTTCAAATGATCACTTCTACAACATTCCTAGGAAACCGCACTGTCCAGTATTCACCATGTGGGTGACCCCCTGATCTATCTGCTGTCCCTCAACCCAACCGGTAGAGGCAGACGGCCGCCCCACACTCAGTCTCGGGTCTGTTCGAGGTTTCTTCCTGAGTTGGAGTTTTCCTTTTCTTCGTCGCCTAGTGCTTTGCTCATCCAAAGTTCAGTTGGTCTCTTAATGTGTGAGGGGTGTGCCTTGAGAGAACTTTGCTGAATAAATTAAATTCAACAGAACTTCAGGGAGGTATGCAATATGTTGACATCACGCACAGTGAATGTTTTGTACAATTCGTGAAGGTTGTTTTTCCATTTTTGGGGAATACCAGTTTTGAGGTTCCACTGCACGCCGTTGTATATCAGACACTTACCGCTCCTTAGACAGAAGCACTGAGAGACCCAAGAGTTTAGCGAATTCCTCTGCTGTTAAAGATCCTTTCTCTGACACCTGATAAGGGAGGAGAAAGTGAGGCATAGTTAGTTAAAAACTGTTTGTTTAAACATGACTTGTTTCCAGATATTATTGAAGGATGTTACAGAATATCTGGGAGGGTGGAAGTAAAAAAAAAAAAAAACTACAGCGTGTTTGTAACAGTGGAGCTCACATTGTCCAGCGCTGAGGCGATCATTTCCTCTTCGCTGTGAGACTGCAGCTGGACCACCATCACGCCGCTGTCAAATACACGCAGCCTGCACGGGGGCAAAGGTTTGTGTCATGTTATAACGAATTTAGAATCTTTTGTCATGCCATTTCTTTTTTTTTTTTTGCCATTTAAGTAAAGAAGCAGTGTGTAAGACTAACAGGGAGTGTTTGGTGCAAAAACCTAGGAAGTGAAAGGAAGTGGTCAACACTTTCAAAAACAGGAAGCCTGACAGGAAAAGTCTGGCTGGTTCTTCTGTGTAGGTCAACTATTCCCACCTTCACACATACTGTGGAAGCTCCAAAGTTGAGCTCGAAAAGTGGTACAATTTGGAGTTCAACCCAAATGTTCTGGAAAAATATGTCTTAAGACTCCATCAGTGTATTTTTGTGTGTGTGCGTTTTTTGGGTGTCACCACATAAATGTACCAGTGATAGCATGACTTGTATCAGTGCATAAATCCCTTGTCACTCGAGGCAGAAGGATGCCAACAAGATCCAAAGAGTAAACATCGCATTACAATCAAAGAACCAGAAATGAAACTTACGAGGACATAGAAAAGGGGTCTGGCTGCTCAGTACAATATGATCAGTACAATTACATTTCAATTACAAGTTACAGTGCCCTACACAAATTAATTTTAATAGACAACTGCTGAGTAAACAAAAGGTTAATCGTGCTACATGGCTTTACTCATTCCAGCAGTATCTATCAAACACCACTAGGTGGCGAGATTGCTCTGAAAACACCTTCCTCTTCTCTCCATTACGTGTCTGTGAGGTGTCTTTAAATGGTAAAGCGCAGTACTTTTATTTTTGTTCTATTATATAGTGGTTAATGGCAGTTAATGTTAAAATATATTTTTACAAATATTGCCTGTGTAATTCTAGGTTTTATGATGGAAATAGTTTCAACCTGGAACTAATTAATTTATTTGATATTATCATGGAAATATTCATGGGAATCTTAAAAAAAAATACAACTCACCTCAATGGGAGCTTCAAAGACTCAAACATCTTGCATGCATTTAATAAATCTTCTGGGGACAAAAGCTGTGAGAAAGGAAATACGGTCAAAAGTTTCAGAACACCCCAATTTTTCCATTATTTTGTTTGAAATGTATGCAGTTCAATGTCACATTGTATTCTGAAATAATAGCACAGAACAAATACGTAATTCAAGTTACAACTCATTAAAGTAGCCGTCTTTGGCAGTCATAACAGCTGAACACACTCGTGGCATTCTTTCTACAATGGAAATCAAACATTCTTCCGTAAGTTCTTTTCAACTCTTTTTAGACGTTCCCATAAATGCATGGCACTTCCTTTTCTTTTACTCTTCTGTCCAGTTCATCCCAAACCAGCTCGATGTCTGGAGAGGGTGCCTTTTTTTTGTATAATTCTGAAATGTAAACTATTTTTCAGTTTGGTGTAATCTTGCCTGTTTTCTTTCAACCTGTGACACTTCACCACTTAACTTTGTACAATTTCAAGCTATTCAATGGATGTGAATGCTTGACTTGCAATAAAAAAAACATTTGGGAAAATTGGCGTGTTCTAAAACATTTCAACATTCCAAGCAAAATCCATTTAAGTTTTTATTACGTTTGTTTCGGTGGTAGGATTACCTCCATTCCTCTAGCCCGGTTGACCAGACAGTACACCTCAGTGAGCGCCATCATGCCTCCGCGTTCCTGAGAACATAGCAAATGGCAGAAATTGGTTCCCAATAAAATAAGTAAGGATTTAAGATGGCGGTCTAAATGGTATCTAATGCTTACATCCAGAGGGGCCTGGAGCATATCTCCCAGTTGTTTAGCCAGCTGCATGTGGTAATGTGTGCCTGAGCCATGTGTTTCCCTAGTGACGGGGTTAGCGATACCCATGCTGAGCAGGTATGACTTAAAGCGGATGGTCTTTAACGCAGAAATAAACAACACGTTATCATGTGTGTGTCATATGTGCAAGCGTAGAACTTGATTAGCGCCAGTTATCACCTCATCCTCTGTTATGTCCCCTTGCTTGTCTTTTATCTTGTTAGCTATAGATTTGGACAGCTCTACCATCTCTTTGGCCTGTTTGACACAGAGGAAACACACCTGATAAAAGCCACTAAATAACCAACAAAATAGGGAGCTATGATGCGTGAAACAAACAACTAGTAATTGACTATAAAATACAACAAATTGTTTTTATATAATAAAAAGATAAGAGCTGACAAGAGAAATGCAGGGCACTTTACCTTTACCATCAGCTTACTGAGATCCTCAAAGGCCTAAAAAGTAATACAATTGCCACAATTCAAGTAAATGTTTATATTCACAGCATTAATCGATTAATTGCACATGCATTTTCTTTACTTTGGCCACAACATTGGACATAACATGGTCAACCAATTTATTTTACAACACCTCTGAGATGTTTTTGTCCGTTTCTTTCCTCCTCTCCTCTATCTTTCGCTCAATGCCAACAATCCCGACTGCGCGTATCCTTCCTGCCTCCAAGACCACAATGGAAAGGAAAGGGGGAAAATGTGAACATTTTCAGCGCAAACGAAACGAGAGAGCAGGGAATAAAATGTCAGCAGCTAGCTAAATGTGTGTTTTGTGGTGATTGTTCCATACATTTAAATGCTTGCATGCATGTAATTACATTGGAGGAAACGTAAACTCATGTCATGTGAAGGACATTGTGATTAAGTAGCTAATGTTAGACTATTGCACCACATGCAATTGTCATTTTAACCAGTTGAGTTATACTTGTGAAGAAGGGGACACATGGCTGGTTCTGACACTGATTCATCTCAGTGGTTAAAAAACAAACAAACAGATGAAACAAGTCTGGATATGAATTGGATGCAGTACTGCCATGATGTGGGACATAATTTGAATAAACAAACGAGTCATCACATTTTAAGTTGCCACAGCAGGAAGGAATAGGAGGGGTGCGCTAACCTGTGGGCCGACTCCTGTTGGGATGGGTGGAGAAGCGGGTGTGTTCTCCCATCTCTTTTGAGTCATCTCCTCATTTAGCCGCCTGAAAAACTGAAGATAAAAAAAGCACAATAGCTGTTTTAAGGGGACATACTAAGGAAAACTGACTTTTTAAAGTGCTTGCACTCCAATAGTTGGGTTTCCTGAGTGCCTTCCCACCCATCAAGTGTGGAATTAAACAACCAAGTAAATCTTTTACATCAAAGTGGGCCTAATTGACAAATCACGGCCCCAACATTAAATTTTTCCACCCATGACTTGGCAGTATCCAGAGTCACTCTAAAGCAACAACCCGGTGTGGTATTTACCTCAATCTGACCATGTTCTTTAAAAGAGAGCTTGATGTAGGAAAACTTGCTGTTTTGGTAGGGACCTTGCTCCTTGTTAGCAGGTACTGGATGCAGGTGTATAACAATTTTTGCACTGCAACACATAAGAACAAAACATTCAGCAGTACACAAAATATGTTTAAGGCAAATACATGCAATGGAAATGTCACTTCCAATTAAAAACACAACATTGTGCAATGTACATAGTTACCTTTTCCCAATTCCTGCAGCCTGCTCCTCAAAAAATATGATTTGTGACAATGGCATGGAAATACAGCAGTCCTGTGAAAAACAACAGAGATCCCACCAGTCCCAAATGTGACAGATCAGTAAAATGTGTGGCGGTTGTGCTTACAATACAAAGATAAGTTCTCAGCCCCCTTACATGATTTTTACCGTCCCTCCAAATCAAGCGATGGGTGCTCAGCAAGGCAATTCCAATATCTAGTTTAGCCTATATCAGTGCAAGATACAGACTACATTAAAATATGACAAAACAGAAGCTAGATTCATGTACAATTTAAGCTATAAACAGGATTCATCGTAGAACTCGGGGAATCAAAGGTATACCTTGTCGTCACCATCATACAATCTGACGCCTCGTTGTTGTATTACTAAAGTCTCGTTAATTTCCAACAAACCGTTTGACCAATAAAACCGATCCATTTCTGTGATACTGAGGTCAGATTGTACCCTACTAAAACGCACTAGCGTCTAAGCTTGTTTACTTCCTGTTATACACTTCTAAAACGGCCCCGGCGCTGCCTTTCAAAAATTATACAGCTATACAATTAAAGCGGTTCATAAAAATATTAATTTAAATTATTATTATATATCATAAATCATATATACAATATGTTTTGGTTATAGGTTGTATTTTCTCAAATATTCTAATTTCAATGCAACAGTCTATCAGGCGTTCTTTCTAGTTACCTTGCAGAGGTCCTTGACCATGTTGACGTGACTAGCGTCAGCTGTCAGTGGAAGCTAGCATCGGTGCTATCGTCCTCGTCGCGGTTTTGTTTAAAGAAAATAAATTTTTATCCCATTGTTTCAACATTTTCTGGTACCGGGTTTAAAAGATAACAAATAAAACAGACCAGCAAACTCGTTTTTCCCAGTGCATAACGCCTTTTCGTTCAACTAGTCGTAAACGGTGCAGCTAAAGTTGACTAGCTTGTTGTTAGGAATGTGCACTGCACTCGTTATTGTCGCTATTCTTTTTTGGGGGGAAGTCATTGTTCCAACTGGAGGAAAGTTGTGTTGCGTGCGATCAATGAGAAGTGCCTGAAATTAACTGATATTATTAAATGCTTTTGAATATGCTTTCTTATACTAATATATTCGGGCCAGAATTGTTTGGCCTTATATACTTTAAGTCATCTTAAATTATCGTGAACAGCGGTATCAGATCTATTTTGAATTTGGGATTTACCACGCATGTGATACATTTAAAAACAGGCGAAATTTTAATTCGATTATCATGGATAAGAAATCATTTGACATAGTCTTGGATGAAATAAAGAAGGTAAAATTTGCTTAGTCACAAGTCACACAGTAGTAATGATAAACAGTCAAATCATTCATAAGCCTTTTTGGTTGCTCCATTTGTTTATCATTCAGTGTGTCCTGACTGATCAACGGATTAAAGCCATTGAGCAGGTTCATGGATACTTTTCCAGCGAACAGGTAATAAGCAGTTGTATATGATTAATCGACCCGCTCGCAAACTGCAGTACTAAGCAGCATATAGTATGTCTAGTGTTGTAAGATGTCTTCTTGAACATCTGCAGGTCATGGACATATTGAAATACTTCTCTTGGGCAGAACCACAAATTAAAGCAGTAAAAGCTCTGCAGCATGTAAGTAATGTTTTATAGAACATGGTTAGTCAATCTGTATTATATAAAATCTATAAAAACGAATTAACGTAAACTGAAGTTATAATTCTAAAGATAAAAACATGTAAAACGCATGTAGTCTTGCCATTTTGTCATCTGCCATGTATAATAGATTCTTCTTCTTGTAGAAAATGGTTGCAATCCCCACCACCAAAGTTGCCAACATTCTGAATTGCTTCACATTTTCAAAGGACAGACTTATTGTCTTGGAGCTGATCGCTTTGTGAGTGCATCAGTTAATATAACGCTGAGGCAATTGGATGATCATCCTGTTCAGTGTGTTTGGGTTTGAAATTGCTAGGTTTCTCCATTCCTTTGCAGGAACATTTCAGATGCCCACAATTACCGTCCTGTGGAAGATATGTTTCGCATACACTTGTCGGAGAAGAAGCGCGCACGCAGGATCCTGGAGCAGGTATTTAAATGAATTATACCCTTTTTTTTCTTGACATTAAGAAGTCAACTGCAAGTTTACATGTAAATGCATTGTATAGGGCAGAACGGTGTTAGAGTGGTTAGCACGTATGCCAGACAGTTTTGAGGTTCAGGGTTGAACCTGTCTGGCATTTGGATGTTTTCCCCATGCTTGTAGGAGTTTTCTCCTTGTACTCCTTGTACTCTGACTTGCTCCCACATTTAAGCATACATGGTGAATTATTGAGAATCAGCACCACCAAATCTGAGACCATGGTCCTCACTCGGAAAAGGGTGGAGTGCCCTCTCCGGATCGGGGTTGAGATCCTGCCCCAAGTGGAGGAGTTCAAATATCTTGGGGTCTTGTTCACGAGTGAGGGAAGAATGGAACGGGAGATCGACAGGCGGATCGGTGCAGCGTCTGCAGTGATGCGGACTTTGTATCGGTCCGTTATGGTGAAGAAGGAGCTAAGCCGAAAAGCGAAGCTCTCGATTTACCGGTCGATCTATGTTCCTAGACTCACCTATGGTCACGGGCTATGGGTCGTGACCAAAAGAACACAATACAAGCGACCGAAATGAGTTTGCTCCGCAGGGTGTCCGGGCTCTCCCTTAGAGATAGGGTGAGAAGCTCGATGATCCGGGACAGGCTCAGAGTAGAGCCGCTGCTCCTCCGCATTGAGAGGAGCCAGATGAGGTGGCTCGGGTATCTGATTAGGATGCCTGCCAGGTGAGTTGTTCCGGGCACGTCCCACCGGGAGGAGACCCCTGGGACGACCCAGGACACGCTGGAGAGACTATGTCTCTCGGCTGTCCTGGGAATGCCTCGGGATGTAGTGGCTGGGGAGAGTGAAGTCTGGGCTTCCCTGCTGAAGCTGCTGCCCCCGTGACCCGACCCCGGATAAGCGGAGGAAAATGGATGGATGGATGTTGAATTATTTGAATATAAGTTGGCAATCGGTGAATGTGAATAGCTGTTTGTCTATCTGCGTACTTGATTTGCTTGCAACCAGTCCAGAGTGTACACTGCCTCTCATTCAAAGTCAGCTGGGATAGGCTCCACCATACGTGCGGTAGAAAATTGATGTATTCTGAAGAAGAAGATATTGTTTCCCCACAATATATTATTTTTTTAACGTTACTTGTCATCTCTACTAACATACAGGATTAAGTGACACACCGTTTTCTTTTTTCACTAGGTATGTAAAGTTGGTTGCAAGGCTCCTGTAGCCATGATCTCATCCTGCGGTATGATACCAGGAAATCCATATCCAAAAGGCAGACCCAGTCTAGTTACTGGCACATTCCCAGTAAGTACCGAGTTCCATGTTGAGATGTTTCTACGTCAATTCTGCAGACTTTGAAGCACTGGGATCGGTGTCACAATTTGCTCTGCTCAACCACACACCCTTATAATACCGAAAACGCCATGAAATGCCTACGACGCACCCTTAAAATTGAAGGCAATCACATGAGATTGGAGTAGATAACTTTTTTTGGGGGGGGGGGGGGGGGGGGGCACTTTGTGCTGTTTCTACTTGTTTATTTCATACAGTAAGGTTGGCAGTTTTTATTTTCTCTCATAAATGTGTGCATAATATTTGCTTATTTATAAACCAGTGCATGCAATAGACTCTTTTACACTCTGCACATTACACTGTTCTGGAGGTGTCTCTTTACTGAGCTGATAAGTGATTGTCAGTGATACCCATAATAAATGCAAGTAATTAAGATTCCTCAAGTTAATAATTTAGAGTTTAGGTCTCTGAAGTGTGATGAAGGACTGGACCAAATCACTGAGTGTGTTCTCCTTGTAATTACAGGGAATCCCTCCAATAAAGAAAGAAGGAGAGAAGAAAGATGACACTTCTAACAGTATGGAGGGGAAAGGGATTGCTGCTCGAATAATCGGACCCTCCAAACCTGTAAGTAATGGGATTGTGTAATGTTAAAATCAATTTGTACGGCTGCAAAGTGAGAATGTCTTTGTGCACAACTTGCACAATTGATCAATTTCTCTGCATTTTATGGCTCAAGGGTGACTGGATCAGTCACAAAGTAGAGCTGCCTTTTGTGTGAATGACCTCTTTTCATTTTAGTGTGACTTGTCTTGTAGTTCCCTTCAAGCTACAATCCCCATCGGCCCGTGCCCTACCCCATACCTCCGTGCAGACCCCATTCTACCATTGCACCAAGTAAGAAGCAACGCACAAACACACTAAGCTATCTTCTGTAGACAAATGACAAAAAAAAAGTCCAAAACTGGTGAGTGGTGGCGGGAAAGTCAGATACTGTTTGATTACGGTATAGTTACTTTGTAGGTGGTACAGTGTGTGTGTGACTGTGATGGACAATGACAATATTTGCAACTGCTACACAGGTGCGTATAACAACGCCGGCCTTGTTTCTATGGGAGGGGTCATAACGGCCAATGTGCCCCCTCCCCCATACAACTCTGCCCACAAACTAGCAGGTATGGTTCAGCAGAGAAGCGCGTATGTGTGTGAGCAAGTAGAAACCCTTTTGAAGCCCACTGCCTGAGATGCTGGCATGCTGCTTACTTGCGCTTCTGCAGCATTAATGCCCTTTCACTTTCAGGTGCACAATATGCTTTTTTTAATTTCAGGTGCACTGAATGACCAGAAAATGAAAACTCCTGGTACATATCAAGGCTGTAGAGTTTTCCAATTTAATTCAGTGCTAATTTCAATACAGTGCAAAGATGCCAACCTTCACAATTTCCTGGAATGAACTGGAGGTGAAAATCACTCCCAATTTCAAGCGAATTCACGAGTGAGCTGAATCGGCGACTAATTTTTTCGTAGCACTATTTAAAACATCTCTGACAAGTACCGTATTTTCACGACCATACGGCGTACCGTATTAAAAGGCGCAGGCATGGTAAAACATATGTTAGCTTAAAACGTACGGCAGCATTCATGCACGCTAAAACATACGCGAGCATGTATGTTTTTAAAAAGGCAGCGGGAGCAAAACTGTTGTTCGGTTGCCAGGGGGCTGTTCAGGAATGATGCTTCTCCCAGCTGTTCTTTGATCATTAAGCTATTGCTCAAGTTGGTCTTCCAGCTCGGGCCACCGCGCCTTTTTTCCGCGGAAACTCAGCTTTGTCTTCTTGACTTGGCGAAGCTCGTTTTCCTGCTTCCTCCACTCGCAAACCATGGATTTGTTGATCTTGAATTCTCTCGCGGCTGCTGGATTCCCATGTTCCTCCGCATAACTGATAGCTTGGAGTTTTAACTGTGCTTCGTTAGTGTGTCTCTTCGTAGGTACCATTTTCAGGGATCCTTAGCCAAACCGATGTTGTTTTGCACAATGCACATACCAGCACTATATACCTACTGGGGAAGGGCCTTTGGCGTCTTCTCTCACGCGCACCTTTCCCCCTTTAACGTCCGCATGCTGTCCTCAGTCACGTTCGCCTTTCCTCTATATAAGCAGCGTGTCGGCAGGAAATGCTCCCAGTCAGTCAAGCGGAGGGCTCATCAAAGTCACACAACAACATTTACAGATTTTGGAACTCGGTGCACACATAAGGCGCGCCGCATTATAAGGCGCCCCCCGTCCATTTGGGAGAAAATGTAAGACTTTTAAGTGCGCCTTATGGTCGTGAAACTACAGTACAAGTTACTTAACTTGAACACAGTAAATTTAGATCGTTACGACCAACCTCTGGTTATTTTGGAAGGATCTATTCATCGCCCCTGTTGGGAATCAGAAACATCGGCATCTTTGACATTGATTTCTGTGTTTGGATTTCTTGATGGACAGAAAGTTTACTGCAGTACAATACAATACCATCCCAAAGTACAGCCTGAATTGTAGTTACTATATTTCCTCATTTAGTGGACAGGAGTGACATTTACTCAACTACAGAGTACCAGGCATTCATAAGAGGGAGCCCTTCAGTTGTACGAGTACATTTTAATGATGCAATTACATAATATTTAATATTTTCAAATAGCTTATGCTCCTGAATGATCCTCATTACATACATTAGCACTTTCTCTCTAAACTCTCGATAAACTTCAGCTTTACCAATGCCATGTCTACTCTTCAGACACAAATGGTAGTGGCATAGTCAAGGTATCTGAGGAAATATTCTAACTGCATCAATATTGTGCTGTGTTTTTTGGTCAGTCAATGTAGATATTCATTTTATTATTTCGTTGCTTATGGCACAAATAGCTTCAGACTAATGCCATTACTGGCCTTCTTTCTGGATTCATGCTTGCAGCTCATGAGAGGACTCTTAACTTGCATCACTTTGTTCTTTTTTATTTTTTTTACGGAAAATCCATGTTTCAGGGCCTTTGGGGTGGGGGGGGGGGGTCATGTGGCCAAAACCACAAATAAAGTCATTATTTTTTTTGATATTTCTTATTGTCAAACAAAGTGGAAGATATAAGTCCAGTTAATAGCTGAATTCGCAATGGAACCATGATGATAAGACAACCCCCCCAAAGGTAACCTTTAAATTTGCACGTGGGGAATCACTCTATTCTCTATTCTTTCTACTTTCTCTTTTTTATATGTTGGACTGTAACATCCTTGACTATTCAATACAGACAAGACAGACAGACATTTTCCCCATTGAAGTGAATTGAAATGTCATAACTGTAATCCATTCCAGCCCCCAAAAACCACCACCATATTTTGAATAAAGAGAAATAGCACTGTAGTGTATAAAACCATAGGAGAATGGAAACAACTGGGGGGAAAAAAACTAGTTTTATAAAGGCTAAATACTGTAATATTTCTGTTGGATGTATACCTTTCAGAGGTGTAGCCTAGTGAGTGATGTTTTTTTCTCAAATCACTCGAGAAGCGGGGTATCTGAATCTCGCATGTAATGTAAATTGTTGCTAATAACCACATAGAAAAATCAACCAAGCAATGGCTTGTAACTCGAAAAACAACAAACAAGTTGGAGCACTTGTAAATGATTGTACCATTTCATTGGTGATTTTAAAAAGTATACAGTGGTGCCTTGACATACAAGGGCCTTGACTTGTGATTTTATTTTTCCAAGATTTGAGCTGTCACTTGACCTTTTTTTTTTTTGTCTTGAAAGACGAGCAAAATTTGAGATACAAGCCCACTTCAGACCCCCACAGCTAGATGGCGACGGCACACTTCAAAATATCTAGCCACCATCAATTCACATTGGTTTCCTTGCAGTGGAAGTACAAAATCAGTTTGTGGCAGTAATGTGCCATTAAGATGATTTGCCATCTACCAATAGACCCCGCAGAAGAAGAAAAACATGGGAGGACAATACAGTGGTGCAGTCATGTTTTGTGCTCACATTTTCCGTGCTTGCAGGTTATGTGGAAAGCAAATGTTATTACTGTGGGATTTTGTGCAATACAATACTGTTGAGTACAATAGTTCTTTAAAAAATCATGTTAAAAATGTTTGGGGTTGTTTTTGAGGGGCCTGGAATGGATTAAATGTATTCCCATTCTTTTTAATAGGAATAGATGATTTGAGTGTTTTGAGATACAAGTGTGGTCAGAGAACAAATTCAACTCGTATCTCAAGGCAACACTAGTCATGTCTTGTGAGGACAGTAATCTTGATGTCTTTTCATCATTAGGCTACGCCAAACCAGGCAATCCCCAGAACAAGACACCAGGAGTCAACAGCGTGCCGCTGCTAATTCCTCATGGCTCCACCCCGTCCACCCCAGCCCCACCGCAGGCCTCCCCTTCTCAGCCACCCCCTACAACTCCCATCACACCTGTTTTTCCCGGCATGGTGCCCTCTCACCACTCTCCGTCACACGCTCCGTCACCATCTGTCATTAAAGCAGGTCCGCAGACCCCTACACCATCTTCTGTCATAAAAGCCCACACCCCCTCAGGTACCCCTTGTGGAACTCCTGTTCTTGGCAGTGGGGGCTTCTCCCCTTCGCCTTTCCATTCTCATTCTCAACCAGGCACCCCGGCCACCTCCCGCGGCGGCGCCGATGTCCTGTCTCAGATGAACTCCATGGGATCAAATCAGCAGAGGCCTTTTTCCCAGTCTACAGACCACCCTTTTCAGAGTGTACAACCACAAGCAGGTAACCACTCTGGCTCAGTGATCCGTAGCTACACCCCCTCTGAAACGCCATCTAATGCCGCTGGGTCCTCCACTCCAGTGGTTCCGAGTTGTTCCACCCCAGGCCCCAGCCCCAAACCCTCCCCTGCCCACTCTGCCCAGGCTCAGGCGGCCATGGGCCCGCCTGGACTCCTTCAGCACGAGCAGCAACGTGCAGCCATCAGTAGACACAGTGGGGGTGGCGGCAGTGGCAGTAACAGCCCCGTGCCCTCCGCTTTCAAGGGGACATCTCGCTCTAGCACGCCGTCTCTTAGCCCTCTGGTGGTACCGGGTTCAGCCCAGGCTGCACTGGCCCGTTCCCTGGGGCTCTCGCACCCCCCAGGCTCTCCTCAAGTCTCCCTCGCCAGTCCCGTCGCCATCAGCGGCCTCCAGGCTTTGTCTGCCAGCCCAGGACCACCTCACTATCCTGGGCTGTCCTCTTTCCCTGCTCTTTCCTCCTCCCTCCCTCCTACCTCCATCTCCTCATCAAGCAACATCTCAAACCCTTCCCCCAACTCCATCTTCCACAGCCTGGCTCCCAATGCTGCACCTAGTGCGGCATCTCCTTTCAGCCTAGCCCTCACCTCTGCTCCCTCTGTATTCCCAGGCCTTCCGCCTGGTGCAAGCCCCGCTGCTTTCACAGGTTTGGGAGTTTCAGGAGGGCACGGTGCAGGGAGCCCCGTGTTGCCTTCATTCATGGGATTACCAGGAGCCTCAACGTCCTCCATTGCGTCGGTCGCACCAATGCAAGCGGCTGTAGCGGCGGCGGCAGCGGCAGCCGGTGTTCCAGCATCATCTCCGGTTTTACCCGGTTTTGCATCTGCCTTCAGCTCCAACTTCCAGCCTGGGTATGTCAGACGTTTATTTAACTAATGATTCCCAACCAAACCAGTGTGCAGCGGCACATAAATTTGCGAGATTATCAGGTGTACAATGGGAAATTGTCGTATTTCATTTAATTGTTCTGAAAATGATTTCTTTACTACAAATAATGTATCTTTGTTCCTCTATCAATGTCATCATCAGGGATGCTACGGGAAATGATCTGATTTCACTTAATTTGTCCGAAAATTATTATTTATTAATTGCAAATACACCTTTTATCATCTATCCATACCAACCATGTTTAGTGACAGACAAAACGATTAAATGCTCTTCCACTAGATGGCAGAAGGTACATGATTAAGCTGTGCATCTGTTGCCATTTATACAACAAAATAAATTATGGCAGGCACACACTGAGTAAGTAAATTTTAAATTCAGTCAATTAAGACAAGATCATCAATATTTCAGTATATGTACTTTTTGTGACATTTTTGTTTGGTTGTATGCCGTCAGATTTTTCTGATCTAAAATATGTGCTTTGGCCAAATCACCATTGGGAATTATTCTTAGACAGCTGCATTTGCGGCAGGGCTCCTTTTATTGACTGGTCCAGGGTGTAACGCACCTCTCGTCAAGTCAGTTGGGATAGATAGGCTTCCGTTTTTCTGTCACCCGAATGACAAGCGGTGTAGAAAACTATTTACACTCGCATTCACATCTATAGACAATTTAGAGCCTTCACTTAACTTAACATGCATGTTTTGGGAATGTGGGGGGAAGCCGGAGTGCCAGAAGAAAACCCAGGCAAGCATGGGGAGAACACAGGAAGGCCTGAGACGAGATTTCAACCCAAAACCGCCGAAGAGAGGCAGACGTGCTAACCACGAGGCAACTGTGCTACTTCTGTTCAGATTTGTAATGAATTTTATGATGCCATAGAAATAGCTAGGGGAAGTTAGGGGCTAGGGGAAGTAAAAGTAGACAGCTAAGATAATGTGGTTACACAAGTGTGCTGTGTTCAGAAATAAGCAATCACATTCAAATTCATGTAAAATGGGTGTCCGCTCATACCTGTCACCATTTAAAGTACCGCCAATTAATTTCCGGCACGTCATGCCTGTTCAGTACTTGTGCAAACATTCTCTTGTCTTCTTCATAGGTCTGTGCTATGGGGTTAGGCTGGAAACCTTATCTTGCCAAGAAAAACATCCAATTCTGGCTATATTTTGCAAAAACACTTGACATCTCTCAAACTTCTTCTTTTCCTTTCGGCTTGTCCCTTTAGGGGTCGCCACAGCGCGTCATCCTTTTCCATGTAAGCCTATCTCCTGCATCCTCCTCTCGAACACCAACTGCCCTCATGTCTTCCCTCATGACATCCGTCAACCTTGTCTTTGGTCTTCCTCGAGCTCTCTTGCCTGGCAGCTCCATCCTCATCATCCTTCTACCAATATACTCACTATTTCTCCTCTGGACGTGTCCAAACCATCAAAGTCTGCTCTCTCTAACTTTGTCTCCAAAACATCGAACCTTGGCTGTCCCTCTGATGAGCTCATTTCTAATTTTATCCAACCTGGTCACTCCGAGAGCGAACCTCAACATCTTCATTTCCGCTGCTTCCTGTTGTCTCTTCAGTGCCACTGTCTCTAATCCGTACATCATGGCTGGCCTCAGCACTGTTTTATAAAAAGTGTTCCGACAGCCATTTGCATCCTTTTTGAAAAGTCTGCCACCATCTGTCCCTCCAAGTTCCTTTTCTGGTTGCCGTACTTACCCATCACTTCTTCATCACGCCTATATCCTTCACCAACATGTCCATTACAATCTGCACCAATCATGACTCTCTCTCTGTCTGGGATGCTCAGAACTACTTTGTCTAGCTCCTTCCAGAATTTCTCTTTCACCTCAAGGTCACATCCTACCTGTGGGGCATAGCCACTAATCACATTATACGTAACACCCTCCATTTCAAGTTTCAGCCTCATCACTCGATCTGATACTCTTTTCACCTCCAAGACATTCTTAGCCAACTCTTTGAAAATAATCCAGACTCCATTTCTCTTCCTATCTACACCAGGGTAAAATAATTTAAATCCTTCCCCTAAACTTCTAGCTTTACTGCCTTTCCACCTGGTCTCCTGGACACACAATATATCAACCTTTCTCCTAATCATCATGTCAACCAACTCCCGAGATTTTCTTGTGAGAGTCCCAGTTGTCTATGGATACATGATGTCTGGCATTTCTAATTCCTTCCACATTGTCCCACAGGTCCCACTGCACACAAATGGAATAAGTTGCCAAGTTGCCAACAGCCCCAAGTGTGAATGTTTTGAATTCCAGGTTAAAAACTCTTCTTTTTATCCCTCATGCTTTTTAGAGCATTTCCGCTTTTAAATGATCTTTCTTGCACTGTATCCTTATTTAATTCAGTTTTTATTTTCCTCTTTGTTTTAAATGTTTATAAGTTGTTGTTTTTAAATGCTTTTAATTTTGTAAAGCAGATTGAGTTACCTTGTGTATAAAATGCGCTATATAAATAAATTAGCTTTGCTCGGAAGACAAAAAAAAAAAAAGAAAATATCAGGAAGATAAGAAGGGGAAATAATCTTTTCAAGTGTACTCTGCCCTCGGTGCAGTGTGTGGACTTTGTCTCCAGTAGCCCTACCCTATGATTATTGTGAGCTATGAGTTTTTAAAACTTAATGAACTCAAGCCACTCCCTGAAGTTAACATGGGACACACTCCTGCTCCAATGACAGATTTTTGTGATGTAAAAAATGAGACGCAGATAAATCATTGAAAAACTTTTTTCACCAATGAGACCTATAAACCTGTACAACTCACTAGATTTTCCCCCAAAAGAATTTAAGGGGCAGGGAGAAAAAAAAATACAAAATATACAATAACTAGTTTGCATAAATATGCACACCCTCAAACTAATACTGTGTTGCAGCACCTTTGGCTTTTATTAGCGCGCTCAATCTTTTTGGGTAGGGGTATCATTGTGGCACATTTTGATGTGACAATATTTGGCCACATATGAAAAAGACAAGATTGTTGTCACGTACTAAACAAGCCAGTACTTGCTGGAAATGTCTTCAGCTCCTTAAATGTTTCTGTAAGCCTCTTGACAGCCTTCCTGACCAGTTTTTTTCTTGTCATATACATTTTGGAGGGCTATCCAGTTCTTGGTAATGTGAGTGTCGTGCCATTTCTCCACTTGATGATGATTGTCTACACTGTGTTCTATGGTATACTGTATTTAATGCCTTGGAAATTATATTGTACGGTTCTCCTGACAGATACCTTTGAACAGCGAAATCCCTCAGATGCTGTGGAAGCTCTCTGAGGACCATGACTTGTGCTGTAAAATGGGATGACAAAAATGTCAGGAAAAGCCCACTAGAACATCTGAAATTAAGTTGGAGTTGATCAGAGGCACTTAAAATGGTGGCCAGTGTGTGCTGACTCCAATTTAACATTAGTATGAATGTGTTTGGTTAGTTCTGAACACAGCTACCAATTATTAGGGTGTTCACACTTGTGCAACGACATTATCTGTTGTTTATTTTTACTTTAAATTGAGTTGCACAAGTCATAGGTCACATTAATGGTGTAAAAAGTTTTGAAATGATCTAGACTGGTCTCATTTGTTTATGTCACAAAAACCTGGCATTTGAACAGTGGCTGAATATAATAGGGACATATTTGCTTTGTAAGACAAAACATCGTGTGGTTGTATAAAAATACACTTTCTCACAAACGTTTCCCATGATGTAGTGATACAATACATGCATGAGTCTGATATTAGTAGTACGGTGGTAATAATAAATATATGGTGATTTTGGTACATGTATTCCAGTTTGAGCGGCGGCCTCCAAGCTCCAGCAAGCAGCGCCTTCCCGGGCCTGCTGTCCTTTCCAGGTGTCCCAGGCTTTTCTTCCGCTGCCTCCCCTGCCGCTCTCAGTAACCTCCACAATCCAGCCATGCAGCCTGCCGTGCTGCAGGTACACACACACACACACACACACACACATACAGTTTCATACAATACTCGGAAAATGTAGGGACAATCAGCTTTTAGGGGAAATTTCAGGCTGAGTCTAAAATGCACTAACCCTTAGAGGTGAAGTTAATTTGACCTTCTCTAAACTTTCTCTGCACGTCCAACTGGTGTTTCAGTACTTTTATGTACAACTTGCTGTTCTCTAACAAGGAATTGAATTTCCTGGTTCATTTCCTGGGATATGCTCCAGCACGCCCGCGTCATCAGCAGGTTTCAACAGAGATCCAGAGAAGCTTGATGAGCCACAGAAAGGCATAGAAGTTCATCTTTAAGGGGTGTACTGTCGTGCCTTTTAGGTTCTTCCTAAAATTTCACCCGAAAGCCCAATATCCCTAACATTTTGTGTGTAGTGTACGCACAGAAACTATCTCTGGTTGTTTGAGGTGTCTGTATGTTAAGTTTAATAAATAATTCTCGTTTTCCAGGCTCATCCAACATCCGCTTTGGAGGGCTTACCTCCTCAACCCAACGTGTTCACCAACTACTCCGCAGGCCCAGGAAACCCCTTCCCCCTCCAGCCGGGCCTGCACCCCCAGTTGGGTTGGCAGTGATACCTGCCTTAATTTTGGCTCTGTTCGTCTCCTGTGATTGCATACTGACCTCCCTTTCAATGCCCTGTCTGGACCTTCAGCAAATTGTTTTCGTCTCTGAACTGAAGACGCAAGACTGTGAAATGAAATGAGTGAACAATAGTATGTGTGTTATTCATAGTGAACAGATGTAAATATCAACTTTTTTTTTGTTTTGTTTTTTTAAGTAGACTGTAAGTCCTTTATATGTCAGCGTTGTCTTGTCGCCAATTTCACCAATATGAATTACGGTAAGTGAAAATGAATTGTCTATGGATACATGATGCCATGTAATGACATGACTATTTAATGTGGGAGTTGTTGACAACTGCTCTCATGTTAATACATTGATGAAATCAAACACTGTATGGGCATGTATTGTTAAACTGAAACATAGCGTATAGAGTTTTGTAGTATTTTTTTTCAACTATGGAGTTTTTAAATTCTTATTTCAGTGAGTGAAACTTATTCGCTGCTGTCACAAGTACTTTTTGATTCAAAGTATTATACCTTTTACTGTCCCTTGATTTACATTTTAATACCTACTGTTACTTTCAGGGATGTTGTCCTTTTGTTAGTCTTTTTCGTTTCACCGGATATGAATTTCTTTTATTACTTTAGTCAGTAAACCAACTGGTGCTGTAACTTCTGCTCTATTTGTGTTATGCCGTGTTACAACTGTGCCAAGCCCCTTCAATGAAATGAGGTGGACTGAATAAATGGAAGTCACTGATGGTATAGTGGTACACTCCCGTGACTTTGATGCGGGCAGCCTGGGTTCAGTTTCCACTCAGTGACGGTGTGAATGTGAATGCGGATGGTTGTCCGTGTCTATATGTGCCCTGCGACTGACTGGCGACCAGTTCAGTGTGTAGTCCGCCTTTCGCCCGAAGTCAGCTGGGATAGGCTCCAGCGCCCCGCGACCCTAACCGGGATAAGTGGTGTTGAAAATGGATGGATGGATGGATGGATAAATAGAAATGCTCAGCAGGAACAATTTTACATTTCATCACAGCGGTTTATGATAATATGACTCAATTAACTTCCTGGAGTAGTTATTATGAGCGTCACTGAGATTAGATGATGTCATCAGTCATGTATTAGCTATGAGACTAACTGCGTGTCGAAAGGAAATGAAAAAGAAAACCGGGTACTTTTCATTCAAGTCACATGATAGCTGCCAATCCTAGCGTTTTAGATTGGATATGTTTTGTATTTTGTGTTTTTGGAATATAGAATCCCCCCCTACACCACTGTTCTTCAGAATGCCATACGTAAAGAAATTACATACATGTAGTGTATATAGTTTTGTTGATTATACCTACACTGTAAAATGTAAAAGTATTTTTATAAGACAAAATTTGAAGTTACAAAACTAAAATATTGTTAAAATATAAAAAATATATATATACAAGTTGGTTGCATAAGCATGCACACCTATAAATTAATATGTACGGTTGCAACTCAATAATCATCTATATAGTAGAAAGGTTCATTTATATCTACAGTTTAAAAAACGGAAACATTTATAAAACAGACGAAAATACTTTCCAGAAGGCCAGTTCCTACCTAATTTCTAAAAGATAATTCTGATTGTTTCTTATTTATTATTCTAATCTTTTGAGATGGGGAGGTTGTTTAAGGGTCACCTACCAAATGTTATGTTCACCAGGATGGTCACACCTGTAAAATATGTTTTTAACTTGGAAAGTCAAAATGGTGATTTATTTGGTCAAAGAATAACGATGATGCAAAAAGACAGGGGGACAATAACTATTTAACACAGAAATCCCATTATATGTTGAAGTATGTATGGTCTTTGCAGGACTTTATAAAAATCCAAACCTGAAAGAAAAAAAGACAAAATCAACAGTTATTTGGAACGTTGACAAAAGCCCTGCTTGCTAGTCCCAATGCTTTGAGGTGATGTAATGGAACATGGTCCATTTCTATAAAACGCAGGTATTGTTTGCATTCTGGTTGGAGTCGCAGTTTGTGCAAACACGGAGGAAAGCCATTAACCTGTCATAATGGCTTGCTGATTGTCCTCTGCCGATGATCAACACACAGCCACAACTCCACCTTCTTTCAGCTGTACGATATAATCATACTGTGGCTTTAAAAGGTCTGGGTGACCTCCTCCTGATTAGTAATACTTCTTCAAACTCTCACTCAAGCGACTCTTTCACTTCATTTTTTCCCTGTCATATGGAAATGGAGGACCAAATGGAAGGTCAGAAGAGGACGGGGGTGAGCAAAGAGGCCTTAATATGTAAGTTTAACATTATTTTCTTCCATTGGTTGCTTTTAAGACCATTACAAACTCTCGGATGCTTTGTTGCTGTACATTAGCAAACATTCCCTCTTTCCAGAAATAGTTTCGAATAGACTTACGTATCATAATGTACATCAGAGCAAGTTTATTCTGTGTAGTGTATATTTAGACACTCACCTGCGCAGGTAAGAAGGTGCGAGGCAGCCTTGGGCGTTGTATTGCGCCATCGTCATAGAGACACACTGAGATAAAGCGTCCCCAAAGCATGTGACCCCGGCTGTTTGTGCATCTATTTCCATGGACATTGAGCACAGAGCTTTATCACTGCATTATCATTCCATAAGTGTTTGCTGTAACAAAAAGAAATATTGTAAAACAATTGATATCTCGATTTAAGTACTTCCTTCATTTAAAATGGATGTCAAGAGGTTTCATTTGTATGAATTTCTTATTTTTATTGTAAGGTATGATACCTTAGATTAGGCACCGAGATACAACTTTTTCCCTGTGTTAATTATGCTTTACTATACCGCCAAAATGTGCATATTACGTTCTGTTCTAAATGTATATTAGTAATGTATTAGTAATAATAATAATATTTTTATTGTGAGATATGATATATTATTATAGTGCTCATACACTATTTAAACTTTTCCCCAGTGACCATTGTGCTTTACTATAAAGCTATAATGTGTGCCATACTAATACTAATAGGGATGATAATAATAACAATACAATTAAAAAATGAAAATTGAAAATTAAATTAGAATTAATAATATCATGTTTTGTAAATTTGTATAATATTTTTTTTATTAATATAATTTCCATTGTGATTTATGATACGTTATGACAGTCCAAAAATTATTTTCCCCCCAATGACTATGATGCTTTATTATACCGTACAGCTATAACATGTGGGGGCTGTTAAAAATAAAATAAAATAATAATAATAATAATATATTTTGCTCAGCCTCCCTGGTAAGGTCTATTCAGGGGTGCTGGAGAGGAGGGTCCGTCGGGAAGTCGAATCTCAGATTCAGGAGGAGCAGTGTGGTTTTCGTCCTGGCCGTGGAACAGTGGACCAGCTCTACACCCTCGGCAGGGTCCTCGAGGGTGCATGGGAGTTCGCCCAACCAGTCTACATGTGTTTTGTGGACTTGGAGAAGGCGTTCGACCGTGTCCCTCGGGGAGTCCTGTGGAGGGTGCTTCATGAGTATGGGGTACCGAACCCCCTGATACGGGCTGTTCGGTCCCTGTACGACCGGAGTCAGAGTTTGGTCCGCATATCCGGCAATAAGTCGGACTCGTTCCCGGTGAGGGTTGGACTCCGCCAAGGCTGCCCTTTGTCGCCGATTCTGTTCATAACTTATATGGACAGAATTTCTAGGCGCAGCCGAGGCGTAGAGGGGGTCCGGTTTGGTAGCCTCAGTATTGCATCTCTGCTTTTTGCTGATGATGTGGTTCTGTTGGCGTCATCAAGCCGTGAGCTCCAACTCTCACTGGAGGAGTTCGCAGCCGAGTGTGAAGCGGCTGGGATGAGAATCAGCACCTCCAAATTTGAGACCATGGTCCTCAGTCGGAAAAGGGTGGCATGCCCTCTCCAGGTCGGGGATGAGATCCTGCCCCAAGTGGAGGAGTTCAAGTATCTTGGGGTCTTGTTCACGAATGAGGGAAGAATGGAACGGGAGATCGACAGACGGATCGGTGCAGCGTCTGCAGTGATGCGGACTTTGTATCGGTCCGTTGTGGTAAAGAAGGAGCTAAGCCGAAAGGCGAAGCTCTCAATTTACCGGTCGATCTTCGTTCCTACCCTCACCTATGGTCATGAGCTGTGGGTCGTGACCGAAAGAACAAGATCCCGGATACAAGCGGCCGAAATGAGTTTCCTCCGCAGGGTGTCCGGGCTCTCCCTTAGAAATAGGGTGAGAAGCTCGGTCATCCGGGAGGATCTCAGAGTAGAGCCGCTGCTCCTCCGCATTGAGAGGAGCCAGATGAGGTGGCAGGGGCATCTGATTCGGATGCCTCCCGGACTGGTGAGGTGTTCCGGGCACGTCCCACCGGGAGGAGACCCCGGGGACGACCCAGGACACGCTGGAGAGACTACGTCCTTCGGCTGGCCTGGGAACGCCTCGGGATCCCTCCGGAAGAGCTGGATGAAGTGGCTGGGGAGAGGGAAGTCTTGGCGTCCCTGCTAAAGCTACTGCCCCCGCGACCCGACCTGGATAAGCGGTAGAAAATGGATGGATGGATGGATATTTTGGAGGTGGGTACATAGCCTCTATAAAAGTATACACAGTACAAAACAATAACATGTAAGCTATGACACATTATATGACAGTGCTCCTCGACTCCTAACATTAACTTTTGTGCTGCGATTATGATCAATCATGTGACTCAGTGTCGGAATGCAGCTGTGTGAGACATGACCAAGTCATTCCTTTAAAGCAACAGTAAAATTTCCTTTAGTTCAAGTACAGGGAAACTGCGAATCTTGTGGTCTAACCTCAAAAAAGAGAATAAAGCTGATTTTCTGCACAGTCAAAGAGTAAAAAGAACATGACCACTAAAGGTCATTTCTTAACTGCTCTATCCATGTGAGGCTGCAGTTGCCATTCCTTATAAAGCTAATATTTGAAAATATATCTCTGTGAGCTAAGACCTTCTTGTCTTAGGGTTATTGTAATATTCTAAATTGACTTACACTGGAAAGTTTGGCGCATATTGACAAATAGACCGTTCCTGGGCTTACTTTTTTTTTTTTTTAATTAGATAATGAGAGATGACAAAGCTTGTGTCAACATTTCACTGTTTACATTTTGATCGCGTTGCATTTTTTTGTGAATTGAGCTGAATCACATTGCATTTCAATAGAAATATTAGATTACTACAAGCTAATAAAGTGTGATATAATCATGGTATTGTCCGACTGTTGCTCTACAGGGTGCTTTAATGCAGCACTCCAAGCTTAGAAGGTTAAATTATCATTTTTGTCTTCTCAACAAATAAATTCCCATCTTTTCTGTTGTTACAGCTGAACGGACCGGGTCTTTGGGATGCTGTGGGTGGTTTATAGTCATATTAGTTGGATTATTCACAGTGTGCCTCTTCCCCTTCACCATTTGGTTCTGTTTGAAGGTGTGTAGAAAGAAACAAAAACAAGTGGTTTGTTGGTCTGCAGCATTCATTTCCTCTTTGATTGTGGTTTGAGCTCATGACGTGATGCTTTTTTGCAGATAGTTCAGGAGTATGAGCGCGCAGTTATCTTCAGACTGGGCCGCATCACAGACAGGAGGGCAAAAGGACCAGGTCTGAATAATTAGTATAGTTTTTGTAATGCGCCTAACCTTTGATTTGACTGAAAAACAACTGTTTTTTTTTTCTCGGTTAATCCACAGGAATTTTCTTCATTTTGCCCTGCACTGATTCGTTTATTAAAGTTGATCTGCGAACTGTTTCATTTGACATCCCTCCGCAAGAGGTAATGAAACACTACAAAACTTTATCTAGATCTTATCTAGATGAAAAAAGACATACAAATAATCACATAACATTAGGTACACTTGCCCAGTCTAACAAGATTACAAAAACAGTGCCTTTAAAATGTAGTAATTTTCTCATTGATGCTGTCTTAATACTTTAACAATATGAATCATGGAAGCCTGCCGCTTTGTTAACCTTTTGTTGTTTGAAGATGCGTCTCACATCCTTTTTCACGGATGGTTAACGCAGAAGTCGGTGGAGTGATTGTGGTCGGTGCTTCGGCTGGGTGGGAGTGGGGTATGAAAGTGTCATTTTCAAATCTGCAGTAGAAGGTATTCAAGTCGTTGGCTAGTGTGCTATTGTTCTCAGCTTGGGGGGGATCGTCGCTTGTAATTTGTCAGCGATTGGAATGCATGCCAGACTGATTTAGAGTCGTTAGCGCTAAACTGTTTTTCCAGCTTTGCTGCATAGTTCCTCTTTGCAATCTTAATTTCTTTAGTCAGCTGGTTTCTAGCACGATTTTACAGGGCCCTGTCCCTGCTCTGATATGCGTCCTCCTTAGCTTGGCAAAGCTGCTTAAGTTTGGCAGTGAACCACGGCTTGTTGTTATTGAATGTGCAAAAGGACCTTGTTGGTACACACAAATCTTCACAGAAACTGATATAGGATGTGACAGTGTCCGTCCGTATATTCATCCAGGCTGCCAGCTGAATTTTCAAAGACACTCCAGTCTGTGCAGTCTAAAAAGCTTTGACGTTCCATTTTTGCTTCATTAGTCCACTTTTTCACTGTTTTCACTGTAGGCTTCGCGCATTTAAGTTCTTGCCTGTACGTCGGTATTAAGTGAATTAAGCAGTGATCAGATGAGCCCAGGGCTGCACGAGGTGTAGCAGTTTTTTAGCGTAGTATAGCAGTGGTCTAAAATGTTATTTTCCCTGGGAGGACAGTCAATGTGCTGCTTGTATTTAAGGAGTTTGTGGTTGAGTTTAGCTTTGTTAAAGTCCCCGAGAATAATGAGGGGTGAGTCCGGGTGTTTTTTTTCTCAATTTCGTTGACTTGTTTGGCGAGCGTTAGCAGTGCGGCGTTCGTGTTAGCTTGAGGCGGAATATAGACGCCAGCGAGAATGAATGATGAGAACTCACGCGGCGAGTAGAATGGCTTACACTTCAAAAACAGCGACTCCAGATGCGGGCTGCAGTGTGTGCTGAGCTCCGTGACGTCCGTACACCATTTTTCGTTGATATAGAAGCACATCCCGCCGCCTTTTTGTTTTCCCCGATAACTCCGTGATGCGGTCTGCTCGGTGAAGATGAAGACCCGGAAGCATGACGGCGCCATCGGGTACAGCCTCACAAAGCCAAGTCTCCGTAAAGCACATGGCGGCGGAACGTCCGAAGTCTTTACTGGTCTTTATCAGAAGATGAAGCTCGTCCATTTTGTTGAGAAGGGAGCGTACATTCGCGAGGTGGATGGACGGAAACGCCAATCTGTATCCTCTCTTGCGGAGTTTCACCTGGATGCCGGCTCGCTTCCCTCTGTGGCGTCGCCTCCGTTTCCATGCGCCGAGGACCGCGGTCGCTGCTCCAGTGAGTAACTCCGGGAAAAAACTGAGCGGATTTGTGAAAGTTGGTGAAAGAAAGTCCGGAGTAGCCTCCTTTATGTTTAACAAGTCTCCCCTTGTGTAAGTGAGTCGTGTAATGTCTCCAAAGACGAACGAAAAACACAAAAACAATACTAGAGAGCGCGTAACTGAGGCGACCGCACTGGTAGGCGCCATCTTGAGCATCAGTGTGCGTGTCCTGTTCGGATGCCTCCCAGACGCCTCCCTGTTGAGGTGTTCCGGGCACGTCCCACCGGGAGGAGACCCCGGGGACGACCCAGGACACGCAGGAGAGACTACGTCTTTCGGCTGGCCTGGGAACGCCTCGGGATCCCCCCGGAAGAGCTGGATGAAGTGGCTGGGGAGAGGGAAGTCTGGGCATCCCTGCTAAAGCTACTGCCCCCGCGACGCGACCTCGGATAAACGGTAGAAAATGAATGGATGGATGAATACCATTATAGTTGTAGTTTGCAGTGCTGTAGATTGAAAAACAGTACACTACACTACATCATTTGACATAATATATTTTGGGCATTGCTTTACGTTTCGAGAGGTGTTTATTTTTTTTCATACATTTTATATTCAGGCACACTGCATCACATTGAAGGGGGGGTTATTGTTTTTATTTTTTACATTTTTATTTGTTGTATTGTTAACTATACTGCATCACATTGAAAGCGTTTAAATATTTTATTTTTATTTTAGTTAAAAAATTCAAATTGTTGTTCTTTTTGTCACCAGATTCTGACTAAGGACTCAGTGACAGTGAGCGTGGATGGCGTGGTGTACTTCCGTGTCAATGACCCCATTGCCTCTGTGGCTAATGTGTCCAACGCTGACTTCGCCACCCGTCTGCTCGCCCAGACCACCCTCAGAAATGTCTTGGGGACCAAGAACCTGGCCGAGGTCCTGTCTGACCGCGAGGGCATCGCTCACAGCATGCAGGTACGGATAAACATCTTCACAAGTGAAAGTGCTTAGAAATCAGCATATACATTTCTTTTAGTGCAGCATCTGTGACGTATTTGGTTTTCGTACACGATTGATCGGGAGTGATGGGGTGTTCTCCAAGTGCCCACTTTACGGCGCAGATATTTGTGATCTTATCTTAGCCCATGGAGGTCTGCTTGCAGTTCCGTATAAACATACTTTGCAAGCTTTGACCTCCTGGGGCCTCATGTACAAAAGGTGCGTACGCAGAAAAACGTGGCATCCGTTCTTTTTCACGTTAAAGTTGTATCAAGAGTGAGATGACCGTGGAAATGTGCGGTCCCTCACGCCAACTGCATGGCTGGCGTACGCACGTTTCTGCAGCTTTTGGTGCTTTGGCGACACTTATAGGTGATGCTGGGAAACTGTTCTCCTCAACCTGCACACCAGAGACACATGAATAATTAGCACTGATGAACAATTCATGCCCGGCAACATTTGATTTCAACAATGCAATTGAGGCAAGGACTGAGAGTTCATTTGTTAACCAGTGTATTTAATGAATCACTGATATTTGTGAGGACACCTATTCGTTGATCAAGGCGATCAATTATGCCGCTTATTGCCCTCACCATCGCCTCGTGACTCCAGCACATGCACTGAAAAAAAGAGTCCTTTGAATTTACATCATTTGAACATGTACATCGGTTGCACATGATTAAAATGTGTTTAAATTGACATAATTTACCCCTCTTCTCCTAAAAAAAAATACATGTTTTTTTTGTCAGTGTGCTTGTCCTCTCCTGTGTAAGAAAATAATAAATTGAGTAATCAAAAAGGAGTCAAAGTTTTTGATATCCTCTTTGATATGCTGATGTGCTTCTATTTGAATTCAAAAGATTTATTACAAATACCATACATACAAGATTTACACATGAACCTTTATCTCACAGGGCTGAGTGTAGGTCACTGTATGAACACATTTGTTATGAGTTCTAAAAAATACATGATATTAACCTTGTGGGGTGATCAGAGTCAGCCACGTCCTCCCATCACCCCTGAGAGAGCAGCGTCACCCATGATCGCAGCGATTCTCTCCTCGAACGGGGTGAGGCCCTCCGCGCCGGATCTTCCGCCTTTTTTTAGCCACACTTTGGTGCTGGGCAGCTGTCCTCCGCTTCACATCCACCTTAATGTCTGACCACTTCTTTTTTAGTTCAGCGTATGTGCGCTATTCTGTCTACACAGCATTGACAGCCGCACACACGCTGTCCCATTCACTACTCTTTCACGTGTTGTTAACGCCGTAAGACAGCATGCCAAAGAGGATTTTCTTGCGTGCCTCCACTTCATTGAGCAACTTCACATTTACATTACATTACATGCTTCACATGCAGAGATCGGCATCTCAGGTGCGGGGTTCATTTAAATATGATTTGCATATTCAAATATGGCCGTGGACAGGGAGGAGTCGGCTACTCCAACATGTGCACTCATTTCCACGTTGATTGGAATTTACGAAGGAAATGTGTTTGGATTCATGAGTACGTGCAGTTTCATACATCTGAATATTTTTGTGCATACGATGTTTTCTGGATTTGAGCGTATGCCATGTTTTAGGAGGAAATCCAAGTCTTTGTACATGAGGCCCCTGGCTAGCTATTTAATTTCTTCTTCCACCATGTCAAAGACTGTCAGCACGCTTCTCGTGCGCCGCATTTAAAGGGAATGAGAAGGGCCGCTTTGATTGGACAAGTCGGCTTTGATCAAGACGTCTCTCTTTTGGATGCGCTGGGGTGCCCTGGTCCACAAAATTACCGACACTGGATCTAACTGGCCTCCGCGCAGAGTTATGCCACGCGTCCCGCCGGACTTGACCTAGTCATGAAAATAGAGTACTGTTTTTTACTATATCATATATGTCACGCATTCTCGAAACTGTTTTCTCACAATATTTTTTTAGTCAAACCTGGATGAAGCTACAGACAACTGGGGCATCAAGGTCGAGCGTGTGGAGATTAAAGATGTGAAGCTGCCACATCAGCTGCAGAGAGCCATGGCTGCTGAGGCAGAGGCTGCACGAGAGGCCAGGGCCAAGGTAAAGTAGCTATACAACAGAGGTGGGGAAACATGCAGCCTGTGGGCCACGTATGGCCCAAAGGAGTGTTTAATCCATCCCACCATGCAATTCTAAGAGCGAATAAAACCTCAGAAATTGTTTTTGAAATCCCCCAAAACATTTAACCCTCCAATACTTATAGAGTATATGTATTCTTCCTACCACTGGTGCTACCACTAAACTCCCACATACTAATCAACTCGCATAGGTGATAGCTGCTGAAGGTGAGATGAATGCATCCCGCGCCCTGAAGGAGGCATCCCTGGTCATCGCCGAGTCTCCGTCAGCTCTCCAGCTCCGTTACCTGCAGACGCTCAACACCATCGCCGCAGAGAAGAACTCCACCATCATCTTCCCCCTACCCATGGATCTCATTTCACCCTTCATCCGCAAGTGACTGAAGTAGTTGCCTACTTGGTAGTTTGCTCTTCAGTTTATATTGTGCAGTTGTTGAACGGACAATATTTTACAGAGGATTTGTTGATATAGTCAAGATAATCGTAGTCAATACCTTTTTGCTGAGACCGTATGTATACTTCTTACTGGAACCATTGCATTTTCTGACACATTTCTAATTTAAAATGCGCATTCTTACTGTTGCAACATCAGTGTTTAACCTTTATCAATATCATGGAACTATAAAGAAATACCATCGTGTCACAATGTTATATTTGTTTCATTTTGTAATGTATTTATTGTTTAGTCATTTTACTTCCCCGCACCTAATGAATGACGTCTTGTTTCATGCAAGGTCAATATCACAGTACTTTAGGTGTGTGTATACCTATACTGTTATTTAAGGACACGTTCCAGTTGTTGTCTAGAAAATATTTAGACATAAAATTGGTTTGTATGAGGCATAATGGTTTACATTTATTAGTTTTCTTCTTAAATTATTCAGCTTTATCTATTAGGAAATAAAGCAATATGATACAGTGGTCACCAACGTGGTGCCCACGGGCACCAAGTAGCCTCCAACAACCTCACCAGTGATGGGACAGTTTAATTTCCTAAGAATGTTGTAGAAGTGATCATTTGAAAATGTAAATAATTTCACTTTGTAGTAAAGTGTTGAAGATTAATATTTATTTTTTTCCTACCTAGTTAAATAATTGTTGATAAATCTAGTCAGAAATCATTAACATGATCAGTGTCATGATAAGCAGTAGAAAATGGATGGATAGATGGATGGATGGATGGATGGATGGATGGATGATCAGTGTCTTCACGGAGACGAATATCAGTAATCATTATTAAACACATATGATTAAACGTACTTTGAGCAAATGTGTTATTTCAGAAGTGTGTATCGAATTGGCACCCCTTTCGTGTTAATCAGTACCCAAGAAGCAGCTCTTACTTCCAAAAATGTTGGTGGCACCGTTATAATATAATATATGATATGATATGATATGATATATGATAGGATAGTATCGTAAGATTCCATCCCTATGATCACAACTGTACAAATGTAAATTAGTCGACCTACTTGTGGGACCAGAAAAGTCCGAGTGTTCATGAATGCAACAACAACAATGGCGTAGCTCCAAAGGTATCGGTGCATACAAGTCACGGTATTCCTTGTCACGGAACTGACTTTCCCACGCAATGATACAAATTCGAAAACAACACCATACAAACAACCAAAACGATTGAGTAAAACACGGAATTATTAAGCACCAATAGTTTTGAAAAAGTTACAAGTGGCGAAGTTAACGACGACATGGCCGAGAAAATCAAGAGAGGACTGGACGTCACTTGGGGCCTCATGTACAAAAGGTGCATATGCACAAAAACGTGGCGTCCGTTCTTTTTCACGGCAAAGTGTACATGTTCAAATGAAGTACATTCAAAGGAGTCTTTTTTTCAGTGCATGTGCTGGAGTCACAAAGCGATTGTGAGGGCAATAGGCGGTATAAATGAGCGCCTCGATCAATTAATAGGTGTCCTCACAAATATCAGTGGTTCATTAAATACACTGGTTAACAAATTAATTATCAGTCCGTGCCTCAATTGCATTGTTGAAATCAAATGTGGCCGGGCATGAATTGTTCCTCAGTGCTAATTATTCATGTATCGCTGGTGTGCAGATTTATGAGAACAGTTTCCCAGCATCACCTCTAAGTGTCGCCAAAGCACCAAAAGCTGCAGAAACGTGCGTACGACAGCCATGCAGTTGGCGTGAGGCACCGCACATTTCCACGGTCATGTCACTCTTGATACATCTGAACTTTGCCGTGAAAAAGAACGGACGCCACGTTTTTGTGCGTACGCACGTTTTGTACATGGGGCCTCATGTACAAAGACTTGCGTGGATTTCCTACTGAAACATGGCGTACGGTGAAATCCAGAAACCGTCGTAGGCACAGAAATATCCAGCTGGAGATGCATCACTTCCACCGGTGAGAATTGTTGTTGTTGTATTAATTAAACAACAAAAAACCCACCCTAAAAATTCAATATAGAAAAATAGACACATAGAGACAGAGATATGTTCAAGTAGACTTTAATTCTTGTGACAAAGATCTATTCTATTTTCTAACACAAGTGATAAGTGGAAGTGCAGGACCAATTTCTAAACAAATACATTTATCTTCTTCATAGCACAGATGTTAATATTGACCAACAAGTCAACAAATGACATTCATCATCCTTCAAATTGGTCCGCCACGCTTTACAACTACATGTCGACCATCACAATGCAAAGAGTTCAAAGAAGAGAAACAGCAAAGACTGACAAAACATGCTTCTATTACTTTGTTGGTGCACTAAGAAACAAGTTATGCTGATAATATATTTACATTCAGACATACAATCAATACCAGAACAAACACATTCATTCTCTCTGGACCAAAGCCAAATTTGAGGAAATTGTGTCATTTATAATGAGATCAAATTTTTTTAAAAAAGGAACCGATATAACATTTTGTAACAACATCATTTACAAATGCAATCATTGTGTAAAAGACAAATGCCTTGTCTCGTTTGGGGGCTAAGTGCTACATATTGACATCTATAAATGGCTGCTACAAATGCAGTATTGTTTAGACAAGAGGTCCTTTTATGTTTCATCAAATCACATGAATGATAGAAACTACAGTCATTACATTTGTTTCACATTCAGAGCGAGATACAGATGTCCACAGGACATACTGGCAGGGTCATTAGTGTTATTTGAATTACATGTAACTTTATACTGTTATTTATTGTTGCATCCTTGTAAACTGTATTGTTTTACACCTGAAGTGACCCTGAAGTACAATTGTAAATATTTGAAAACACAGTGACTGAGCGACTGGCAGTTTCTTACAATGAACATTCTCAAAATCATTCAAAAGAATCAATCAAATGCTTCGTTCTACTTGACATTAACCCTGTCTACCAACCTTAGAAGAAAAAAACCTTGTAGTTCTCCTCATGATGCATTTTGCTTTTCATGGCCATCAAAAATGCTGGTATGGCTAATTACCATCACCTTAACAGTTTGTTACTGAAAAGGAAAACAATAAAATAAATCAACACGGAAACAACATGTTGCTAAATGCTGTAACACAGGGGTGGGGAATCTTTTTCTTTTTGGGGACCATTTCATTCCATTAGTTTTTACAGTAAATACATGAGGGGGGGAAATGTGCTTTTGTCTAGCATTTCATGGCAGGCCAGATAAAATGCTCTCATGGACCATACAGTATGGTGTAGGTTCCCCACCCCTGGTAAGAGAACACGACCACTGTCCTGACATAACTCTTATGTCCCATCTTGCTCTCTGACTAAGTTTATTTACAGCAGTTTGTTTTCATGCAAAGACTTAATACCTGTTACGCTCTTCAGCAGGACACCATTCATGTATTGTAAACTGACTGAAAATCACGATGTTGACTTGGTCAAAGCAGCCCCTGGGAGCACCCTGAGGCTGAAGTGTGAGTACATTACATTCCTGGTTGGTTTCTATTGCATTTGGTTTTGTTTTTTTTGTTTTTTGAAAGAAAAAGGAAAATGAGACTTAGTAGAAGCTATAAAAAGAAATTTGAAAGAGGTTATTGTAGCATTTTCATTTCAAACACTTGACAAATGTGTGTTATTTGAAGATGTTTAGAACACATACTAAATACATGTTCAGACCGGAAACATCAGAAGAAGTCATCTGTCAATTATTATTTTTGGAAGAGTTTAAAATAACGTATTTTGCACAAAGAGGTAAACTGAAGGTTAACATTCAGCTAGCGGAACCCCTAAAGTCAAACGCTGCAGAAGTTGTACAATTTGGAGATTGACCTGATCTTTCAGGAAAGAAATGCCTCAAAAGTAAAAAAAAAAAACTACGGTTCAAGTATGTGTTTCTTTTTCTTTCTTTTTATAATGCCACCAGTTAAGGGTAGTAATGATGGCAAAGACGAAACCCAGAAATGGAACTTATTGCAACATAGGCTAAAAAGGTCTGGCTGGTCAGTACAATACTGTATGAGCAATATCATTAGTTAATATCACAAGGCATTTTAATTCCAGCAGTTACTTTATTGTATTGTGGTTAACCTCTCTTTATACTATGAGAGTTAGGAATGTTAAAATGTTAATATTCACTGCCAATACGTTTTATGATAGTGACGGTATCAGACGGAAACAAATAAATTCCCTTTATAGTTTTGAAATTACAGTAGAACAACTTTAAAGTCAACAATCGTCACAAAACAGAATGTCTTTGATTTTGGGGGTTCCACAGTACAGTATATAGCTTATTGACCATTAAATAATTTAAAGACTGTCCCCTCCCCCGTTCATTTCCTTCATAAAGCCAACTAAATAAATAGACAAACCACAGCAGTAATAAGACTGGAAGACATTCACAGTGCATGCGTGCTTAAGTAAAAACGTAAGTGGAACAAATAGGTCTGAAACCTCTAATACTGATGGACACTCGACCCGGCAATTATCTGCCTTCAGAGGTAGTATCAGAGCCATAACGGAGGCAGGATGACATCTGTGTGTAAGGGAATTAACAGGAGTGTGAAATGTAACACCTGAAGCTCACCTCGACTGCCCTGTTTTGTTGAAAGCTGATTTCGGGATACCGCGTTGCTGTATCTTCTGCTATGGCTCTGATGTGGGCATTTTGCAGTTCTTTTCCGGATTTAGTTAGAAACTGTACGAAAAATTAAACTGTCGCTAGGTTCATGCAGAATCCCAACAGGAATAAACACAAAATAGTAAGTCCTGCTGCAGCATATTTCTAAAAAACATGTAGGATAATTTCCATGTAGCCCTAAATATGAAAATGTTATACTCATTGCTCATTATATTTTTTGTACAAATTCATTGTAGACTTCGTTGTTTGTTAGTATACTATCCGTAGAAATAATTGTGTGCAAAGGTGTCTGCGTTTTATATACAATGGAACCTCTAACGTCAAATGCCCCTGAGGTTATATAATTAAATCAGAATTGTACGGAAATGTTTTGGGAAATATGTCACCAAAGTCGTAAAAAACTTAAAGGGTTATAATTACAGTGGAACCTCAGTTTACGAACGACCAGGTTTACGAACGATTCCATTTATGAATAAGCTTTTAAAAGAAAAAATGCCTCTGGTTGTACATTATTTTCGGTTCACGAACAGTCTTCGCATATCTTTATTTTTTGCCTAAAATGGCTGCCACATCCCACAATGCAATGCAAAAGCTTCACTGCATTGTGGGAGGTGCTGGCCATTTTGGGCTAGCAATAACTTCAGTGAACATAAACATTACTATACCTGAAAAGGCTAAGACATTGCTAGCAAATCCAGGTATTTTATCATGAGAAATTGTGTTTTCACCCATTTCTATATGTATATATACATTTTATTTTAACGTTTTATGGGAATTAAAGTTTGACTCTTCAAATGGAAATAAATTCTTTTGTTAAAAATAGTTTGTAAATCTAAATTCATTGGCCTAGCATGCTGAAATCGATTGTATTCGATATTAGAGGTTCCAATTTAAGTGACGTAAACTCCATTACATCTTGGCGAGGCAGAGGATTTCCCTAAAACCAATTAAAAATGACAAATATTTAATAAAAATTGATTGACCTTTGCTGGTGAAATGGCAGAAGTAAGGCGCTTTGTTGGGGATTTACCTTTGTAGAACAGAACTGCCATCCCAGCAGGAGAGTGTGTAACATATTTAATTGAATACATTTGTGTTCTAAACACATGAGGGTTTTGTTCTTGTGTGCTGCTTCCTGTCTGTGGGACACCTTAGTGACTTCATGCTGACACTATTTGTGTCACTTTCATACATAATATATACAGCAACCATTTCAAGATTGAGTTGAGTCATCCTGCATGTTTTGGTAAAAATTACCTTTGCGTGAAAGAAAGCGTCAGCTGTCATATTCAAAACACAAGTTCAAGAATTTGATGTGTCATTCTGGACACAACATAATACATTTCACATTCAGTAAGGGTCAAGGAGAGAGTAGTTTTGAGAGGAAATATTTTTTAAAAATGTAAAGAAAATTAAGGGTTTTAAAATGTCTATCTTTGTAAAGTGAGACAAGTTGCCGAATTACGATTGGCTGTTGCCCTATGAGTGGGTGTAGCTGGGCCTGGGGAGTAATTCTGATTGGCTGCTACCCTGTGGGTGGGTGTGGCCGGGCCAGGGGAGTAATTCTGATTGGCTGTGTGGAAGGGGGAGGTGGACTGTGGAGAATTTCCATGGAGCTGGGGGCAGCCGTGGCAGTGGGTGGGGGAGTGGCATCCCAGTGAAGGAGCAGGTGAGGATGAGAACAATGGGGATGACGGGATGGGGGAGGTAGAGAAGGAGCAGTGGAGGGGGGAGGATGAGGGAGACATCAGGGGGCTGGTCTGGAGACGCCACAGTAGCTCTTCGTTGTTCCGACTGAGTCGTTTCTTCTCCGTACTCTCCTTCTCGACAGATTCCTGGAGGTTGGCGTTCTCCTCTGACAGTTGCCTGGAGGTGGAGTTCCACAATCAATCAAAGGAACCATTCGGGGATTCATCCATCCATTCATTTTCCGAACTGCTTATCCTCACTAGGGTCGCAGGCGTGCCGGAGCCTATCCCAGCTATCTTTGGGCGAAAGGCAGGGTACACCCTGAACTGGTCGCCAGCCAATCGCAGGGCACATATAAATAAACAACCATTCACACCTAAGGGCAATTTGGAGTCTTCAGTTAACCTTCCACGCATGTTTTTGGGATGTGGGAGGAAACCGGAGTACCCGGAGAAAACCCAGGCAGGCACACCTCACACCGGCAAGGCCGGATTTGAACCCAGGTCCTCAGAACTGTGAGGCAGATGTGCTAACCAGTCGTTCACCGTGTCGCCCAATCGCGGATTATTTGTCCAAATTTAAAAACAAATTGTTTTAAAAAAAATTTTTTTGGTGGGGGGGAGAAACCCCAAAAAGCTTATTGACAGTTTACCTCCGCTTATTCAAGAATATTTTGGAGTTAAGAACAAAAACATTTTTTTTCCAATGTAGTAATAATGGCCGTCAGTTATCAGTGGATTTTCGCTATTCGCGGTCCTTAACCCCCTGTGGGGTTAATATAGCGGGGGTCCACTGTGTACACAACCCACAATTACAACAAGTACCACAGTTTAGTTTATCTTGGTTTTGTATGAGAAGGGTTAGCTGGTGTGAGTTTCCACCACTGGCTGCAAAGGCTATGTAAACAGTGTGCAACAGGAAGAGGAAACTGAATTATTGTCAATGGTTGTTTATTACGAAAATCTTTGTTCCAAGCGGTTCTTAATGTCACACAAAATTGATGATTCACTGCGAATGGACAGCCGTGTGTCTAACGCTAGTTTATACCATTGTTTCTCAAAGAGTATTAATATTAAATATTATTTTTAGGAATAAAACCCCTGTCTCATTTTTGATGAACACTTAGCCGTACTATGCTACTACTTTTAATGGTGATCATGATGGTGGTACTTGGACAGCGAAGTATTTTTTTCAAAAAAAAATATTGAGAACTACTGATATAACTTGTTTGGTTTGGTTCGTCCTGGCCGTGGAACAGTGGACCAGCTCTACACCCTCGGCAGGTTCTCGAGGGTGCATGGGAGTTCGCCCAACCAGTCTACATGTGTTTTGTGGACTTGGAGAAGGCGTTCGACCGTATCCCTCGGGGAGTCCTGTGGGGGGTGCTTCGGGAGTATGGGGTACCGAACCCCCTTGATACGGGCTGTTCGGTCCCTGTACGACCGGTGTCAGAGCTTGGTCCGCATATCCGGCAGTAAGGCGGACTCGTTTCCGGTGAGGGTTGGACTCCGCCAAGGCTGCCCTTTGTCACCGATTCTGTTCATAACTTATATGGACAGAATTTCAAGGCGCAGCCGAGGCGTAGAGGGGGTCCGGTTTGGTGGCCTCAGTATTGCATCTCTGCTTTTTGCAGATGATGTGGTTCTGTTGGCTTCATCAAGCCGTGATCTTCAACTCTCACTGGAGCAGTTTGCAGCCGAGTGTGAAGCGGCTGGGATGAGAATCAGCACCTCTAAATTTGAGACCATGGTCCTCAGTCGGAAAAGGGTGGCGTGCCCTCTCCAGGTCAGGGATGAGATCCTGCCCCAAGTGGAGGAGTTCAAGTATTTTGGGGTCTTGTTCACAAGTGAGGGAAGAATGGAACGGGAGATCGACAGGGGTATCGGTGCAGCGTCTGCAGTGATGCGGAATTTGAATCGCTCCGTTGGGGTAAAGAAGGAGCTAAGCCGAAAAGCGAAGCTCTCAATTTACCGGTCGATCTACGTTCCTACCCTCACCTATGGTCACGAGCTGTGGGTCGTGACCGAAAGAACAAGATCCCGGATACAAGCGGCCGAAATGAGCTTCCTCCGCAGGGTGTCCGTGCTCTCCCTTAGAGATAGGGTGAGAAGCTCGGTCATCGGGGAGGATCTCAGAGTAGAGCCGCTGCTCCTCCACATCAAGAGGAGCCAGATGAGGTGGCTGGGGCATCTGATTCGGATGCCTCCCGGACGCCTCCCTGATGAGGTGACCCCGGGCGACCCAGGACACGCTGGAGAGACTATGTCTTTCGGCTGGCCTGGGAACGCCTCGGGATCCCCCCGGAAGAGCTGGATGAAGTGGCTGGGGAGAGGGAAGTCTGGGCGTCCCTGCTAAAGCTACTGCCCCCGCGACCCGACATCGGATAAGCGGTAGAAAATGGATGGATGGATGTTCTTTACCATTGTAGTTGGTAAAAAAAATAGAACTAGGTTACTCGATCACTTTTTATTCGGTCGCAAATTGTCCGAGTATAATACGACTACATTGACTGTCAAAGCAGGCACACATTGTCTCCTTAAATGGTTTGCTGGAATACGTTGTATTTTTTGTTATGGCAAAACAGTATATGATATATTTTTTTTTTTTTGAGCTTTGGGGAAACTCTTATATGGATTTCCTCTTTTTCTACTCTTCACAGCCTTTTATCAAGAAAATGTCAACATATTGCATACTCCACTGAAATTACCTGAGCCAAACCATACTTTAAGTTATAAAAATATATGGCTAGTAATGCAAACACTAATCTAATGAAAATTCTACCTAGATAAGGTGAGGTTTCTTTCAATACGAGCTTTCAGATCTTCATTTTGTTGCTGCAGAACCTGGACCTTCTCCTCCAGGAACACATTCTTTTGGGCCTGCTCGAAAGTAAAAACACAACCGAAGCGTGTCATTCATTTGTCCGACATAGTCCCAGTGGACATGCATCCATGTAGTGATGGTAAAGATGGCCTATTTGAGCCTACCACTTTTTCCAGATCTGAGATCTTCTGCTCTTGCTGGTGTATTTGCTGATTCTTCATTTCCACAACCTCCTTCAAGCTCTTCAGATCCTTCTCAATATGCTGGTATGGAGCTAAAACATCCTGATGCATGCAAACATATGACTTCACTCAAGAGGTCTGTTAATCTCGTGAGATTTAAGGATCTATCAATTGTATACACAGATGTTACGGGGCAGATGATAACGTAAATACACATACTAATAACTAAATATTGATTCTAGCGATACCTATAAAATGTAATTACCTGACACTATTGCTCTTCAAACACCTTCATTTTCCTGCTTTTGAACTAACCGGCATGTCAGGGTGAACAATTTTACTTTATTTTAGTCGTTGTAGTTGTACCTAAAATATTGCCTGTAAAGTTACCAAATGTTTTATAGTGGCAACAGTTTGAGAGAAATTCACTTTGCATTATTTCCTATGGGAAAAATAGTTTTGAAATGACAAACTTGGACAACTTGGAAGTTGAGTGGCGTCATGTAAGGATTTGTTTTCAGCTTTGGGAATTCCACTGCTATAGGCGGAAATAGGCGGATAGTGGTGTGTTGTTGTAGGCATGGTGGTCGATGTTTTTGGTGATGCTTACATATGGACTTATACTGTATGATAATGAATACATTTATGAGAAAGTTTTTTGTTATAGCACCACCATCTGACCAATTGCTAGGAGAATTTATGCAGAAGTGCAAATATATTTTCTTTAGCAAAAACTCACAACTATTTGTTCGTCGGTGCTCTTTCTCAAAGCCTCTTCAAAGCGCTTGGCTTTGTCCCGCAGACTGTGGTTTTGAAATGTGAGCGTGTCCACTTGATCCTGGATGACACGCAGTAACACAGAATTGTTTTTCACCAACTCTGGCTTCCAAAGCATTTTTATATTGTTTGATCATACCTGAAGTGAAAGCCTTAGTTTCTCAAAATCCTCCTCAAGAAGCATCTTCTGTTGCTCGTGAGCTTTCCTTAAATCTAAATATGCATTTGTCAATGATTGAGTTTATTTATAAAAGGTCAAGTTGTGTTATTTTCATGTGATATACATTCATACCTCTCATGGTTCGGGCATGCTCCTCATGCATTGTTGCCATGGTGATATTATGCATGTCTCTGAGTTCCTGAATGGCTGCCTGGTGGTGAGCTGTCATCTCCTCCACCTGACACACAACAAACACATTTCCAATGACTAATCACATGCACTAATTACAACCCCAATTCCAATGAAGTTGGGATGTTGTGTTAACCATGTTCAAACTGATAAACTTTATTGTTTTTAGCAAATAATCATTAACTTAGAATTTTATGGCTGCAACACGTTCCAAAAAAGCTGGGACAGGGTCATGTTTACCACTCTGTTACATCACCTTTTCTTTTAACAACATTCAATAAACGTTTAGGAACTGAGGACACTAATTCTTGAAGGTTTGAAGGTGGAATTCTTTCCCATTCTTGCTTGATGTACAGCTTCAGCTGTTCAACAGTCCAGGGTCTCGGTTGTCGTATTTTATGCTTCATAATGCACCACACATTTTCAATGAGAGACAGGTCTGGACTGCAGGCAGGCCAGTCTAGTACCCGCACTCTTTTATTACGAAGCCACGCTGTTGTAACACGTGCACAATGTGGTTTGGCATTGTCTCGCTGAAATAAGCAGGGGCGTCCATAAAAAATACGTTGCTTGGATGGCAGCATGTTTCTCCAAAACCTGTCTGTACCTTTCAGCATCAATGGCGTCTTCACAGATGCGTAAGTTACCCATGCCATTGGCACTAACACAGCCCCATACCATCACAGATGATGGCTTTTGAACTTTGCGTCCATAACAGTCCAGAAGGTTCTTTTCCTCTTTGGTCCGGAGGACACGACGTCCACAATTTGGACAGATGGAATTTAAAATGTGGACTCGGCGGACCACAGAACACTTTTCCACTTGTCATCAGTCCATCTTAGATGAGCTCGGGCCCAGAGAAGCCGGTGACGTTTCTGGGTGTTGTTGATAAATGGCTTTTGCTTTGCATAGTAGAGTTTCAAGTTGCACTTACGGAGGTAAATTGGATTTACTGACATTGGTTTTCTGAAGTGTTCCTGAGCCCATGTGGTGATATCCTTTACAGATTGATGTCGGTTTTTGATGCAGTGCCGCCTGAGGGATCGAAGGTCATTGGCATTCAATTTTGGTTTTCAGCCTTGCAGCTTACATGCAGTGATTTCTCCAGATTCCCTGAACCTTTTGATGACATAATGGACCGTAGATGATGAAATCCCTATATTCCTTGCAATTGAGGAACATTGTCCTGAAACGGTTCGACTATTATCTCACGCACTTGTTCACAAAGAGGTGAACCTCGCCCCATCTTTGCTTGTGAATGACTCAGCAACTCAGGGAAGCTCCTTTTATACCCAATCATGGCACCCACCTTTTCCCAATTAGCCTGTTCCCCCTTTGGATGTTCCAAACAGGTGTTTGATGAGCATTCCTTAACTTTCTCAGTCTTCTCAGGTCACGGGCGTGCTGGAGCCTTTCTTTTTTTGGAATGTGTTGCAGCCATACAATTCTAAGTTAATGATTATTTGCTAAAAACAATAAAGTTTATCAGTTTGAACATTAAATATTTTGTCTTTGTAGTGTATTAAATATAGGTTGAACATGATTTGCAAATTATTGTATTCTGTTTTTATTTATGTTTAACACAACGTCCCAACTTCATTGGAATTGGGGTTGTACAACAAGTCAGGGATATTCAGCTTTCAGGTGAAATTTCAGAATGAATCTAAAATACACTACATTTTCAGGTTAACTTACTTTGACCTTCCCTAAACTTTTGAATGCACCTGTTCTACTGTTTAATGATTCAGTACTTTTTGCACAACTGGCTGTTCTCTAAGAAGGAGCTGAATGACAAAATTGACGACAGGTACTTGATTCATGAATCAACCAATCAATTAAAGGTTCACTTGTAAAAGTTATAGTACATTTTAGGTTCAACCAAAAATTAAACTTGAAAGCTGACTATCTCAAACGTTTTGTTAATAATGTACTGTATGTGAAAGCGGCTCTATATAAAGAGGAAACAGAGGAAAAAGAGGAAATCTGATGCTGCCCGCTTTTTACCTGCTCCTGTTGCTGGGTCCTAAGCTCCTCCAAATCCGACTGAAGCTCCGCCTTCAGGTGTTCCGTCTCAACAGAGTGACACTTCCGGAGGCTCTCCTCCACGGCGGATAGCTCAACTTCCTGCTGCAACTGCAGCTCCTGCAGCTGACATTCAAATGCCGATTCCACTGCAGACCTTTCCAGCTTGAGTCTCTCCCAGTTTGCAGAGTTGGACACTGAGCAGGAGTGATGCGTTATAAGCATGTTAATTTGCATTCCGGAAAGACTGTGCTTTGATAAAATATCATCACAGAAGGAGTTTTAGCATTTTTGGAATTCATCTATTGATGAAGAATATTATTCACAGTGGAATCTCTCAATCACGACATCTCAAAATTTTGGGGTAAAGGGATCCCTTTTAGGAGAGATAATTTTCCAAGATATATCCATCCATCCATTTTCTGAGCCGCTTCTCCTCACTAGGGTCGCGGAGCTTATCCCAGCTGTTATCTGGCAGGAGGCAGGGTACACCCTGAACTGGTTGCCAGCCAATCACAGGGCACATAGAAACAAATAACCATTCGCACTCACAGTCACACCTACGGGCACTTTAGAGTCTCCAATTAATGCTTGTTTTTGGGATGTGGGATGAAACCGCAGTGCCCCGAGAAAACCCACGCAAGCACAGGGAGAACATGCAAACTCCACACAGGCGGGGCCGGGGATTGAACCCGGGTCCTCAGAACTGTGAGGCTGACGCTCTAACCAGTCGTCCACCGTGCCGCCTCCAAGATATATATTGACAAATATTTTGCTGCGGTCACCTTGCCTCACCTCATCAACTGTACATGAGAAAATGGTGTGAGAGAGAGGCTGTGAGCATGCAGGGATTTTAGATTTGTGATGCGTCAAAATCATGTCAGAGCTTTCAATCCCCGGATTGTTAGCCTAATACCATAGTGGCCTAAGTCAATTTGAAAGATTTCAGAAAACAAGAAAGAACAAATTTTTTTTAGCAAGCACGTTTTTTATTGCTATTTAGGTCTGCAACTAACAATTATGTGAATAATCTATTGCTTTTAAAAAAAAATTATGAATCGATGATGCGAAGACTAAAATGTCATCCCTTTATTTAAAAACATGACATTATTTCAAATTCACAGTGCATAAAATGTACAAACATGACGATGAAATTTTATTTAAATTTAATGCTTTATTATTATTATTATTATTATAAATATAATTATAAATATTTATGCCCTGCGATTGGCTGGCAACCAGTTCAGGGTGTACCCTGCCTCCTACCCGTTGATAGCTGGGTTAGGCTCCAGCACTCCCGTGACCATTGTGAGGATAAGTGGTTCAGAAAATGGATGGATGGATATTAATATTTACTGTTGAGAGACTGGAATTCCAAGGATTTGGACCATTTTTAGTTAAAATCTCTAAGCGATTAATGGATTATCAAAAATCGCTAGAGATTAATATGATAATCGCTCATTTGTCGATTAATCATTTCACCTCTATTGATATTAACAGTTAGTTAAAAATGGCTTTGATTGGTCGACAGTCATTCACAGGGTACATGTAGCTGTGCACAGATATTCACACTCATATTTGCACTATCACTAAGTAGGAATTTAACCCCATCTTCCTCGACAAAGTCAGGGACGTAAACTACTACACTGTCAGTGATCATTTCACTAACATTTTCAGGTATACAAAACACTCAAACAGCGGCCATTTGTGATTGCGCCTTAGCGCAGAGCAAGACCTCAGCTCAGTGAGCATCAAGGGGATAACTTGTTTTTACTTTTTGCTTGGCTTACGTGTGTCGTGCTAATAAGACTGTTATGACTAAATTATATGACCACCATCATGCATGACTTTTCTAAGATAGCAGCATACATCACATGAACTCAGTTCATCAAGCATAAAACAAATAACTCTGTTTTGACATTGTTTTGGCATTTTAATGTGACACTTACTCCAAAAGAACCCAAACAAGAGATGTTAAGAGAAGACAAATGTGAGAGGATAATAGGAAGTCATGAAAAACGTACTCACCCAGTTGCTCTTTCATCATTTGTATTTCTTGGAATAAGTTCGATTCACTCTCTTCTGTGATTTTATTCTGATGAGACAAAAAATAGGTACAAATTGAAAGTGGCACTTGTACTGCCAAAATAGTGAGCTACAGTATCTAGTGTTTGAACAAAATACTAAAACGTGCATGATCTGATTTACATAAGTGAGTGAATGCAACTGACAGTTTTTAATTCACGATTATAAATTGATGTCGATGAAAACAGATGCATGTGAGGTAAGGGTGGGACAAAATATCTATTGCTATATATCAGGGATCATCAACCTTTTTGCAACCGAGAGCTACTTCTTGGTACTGTTTAATGCGAAGGGCTACCAGTTTGATATTTGCTTCTGAAATAACAAATTTGGTCAAATTAACTTAAATGATATGTTGTTATTGATAATTATTCATATTCATTATTATTGAAGACATTGATCATGTTAATAATTTCTCACAGTATTTATTAACAATGATTTAGGAATCAGGTAAATATCAATACTCAACACTATTTCTTGAAATCTCTGCAAGTGCAGGAAATCACAATGTCACATTTTCATCGGCACTAACAATTTGTTTACGAATCATGAACTATGTTGCACCATATTTTTACAAATGTCTTATGAATTATGAAACACAAAGATTTGCTTTCAGATTTTTAAATCTTATCACTTTTTGAACCAAATCGGAAGCATTTTTAACAATTTTTCGTTATTTTTATTTAATTTGCCCATGGTACTGCCATGTTGCCACTGAGAACATCTCTTTCTGTTTTTTTTTTTTTTTTTTTGTCGGTCAGTGGGAAGCCTGTCATTGCAATGCTGTGCACCAGTGTGTTGTAATCTGGGGTGTAATTTGACACTGCAACTGAGTGCGTCTTGCAGGTGTCCATCAGTGAGGCCTTTTTTGTTTTTGTTTTTGATGAAGTTCATGTCAAAAAAAGGCAGATTCACACACATAGGCTGATCCAAACAAGCTGGCAACCTTCATAGCTACTGTGCATACATCACTGTACTTTTCTGTTTCAATAAGACGCCAAAGGTTTGGTGCAGCACGCCAGTCTTTGAGGTTCAGATCATTTTGCAATGTTACAGTTTCAATCTCCACCTGTCCAATATCCAAGCTGAACATTGATCTTAGTTGCTCAGCAATGTATGTTGCGTCTACATTTATGAAAGGGTTGGAAATGAATGACACACAAGGCTCAAGCTGACAGAGGTCACAAAACCTGTTCTCAAACTCTAGCCTGTCTGTTTATGACTTGAGAGTACTTTCCTACAACTTTGTCATAATTCTCAGATGGATCATCATTGGTTTGCAGCACCATCTGCACAGATGGAAAGTGCAGCAACTTTTTTTCTCTATAAATTCACAGAGAAAATGTTCATCCGAGCTTTAAATGCATTTAGAGCGCTTATCAGTAACAGTCTTACCTTTGCCTTGCAGCTCACAGTTCAAATGGTTCAGTTTCACAGTAATGTCTGTTAAAAATGCAAGGTGAAGTGTCCACTCAGTGTTCTCCAGTAACAATGTGTCTTCACCTTTGGATTGTATGAACTCTATGATTTCTCTCAAAAGTGAAAAAAAACCAAAACGAACCAAAACTTGTCCCCAGCTGAGCCAACGGTTTGCAGTGTGTAGTAAAAGGTCACCATCTTCAGCTGGCAGCTCCTCCAAAAGCACCTTGAATGTTCTATGCTGTTTAGCTCTGGAGCGGATGCTACAATACAAACTTTGAAATCTACAGTTGTTTTCCCTGACATTGTCATTTTCAAATTTACAACAAATTTAAAAACAATAGCAACAAAAAATGCTAAATGCAGCACGCTGTTAAGTGGCATATTTTTTATTTACATTTTTTTAAGAATAGCAACACAAAAAAAAATTAAGAAGCATCACACTGGTGAAATATTTTTAGAACAGGCTCGCAGGCGACTCATAGGCTGCCCGTTGACTCTTGCTATATATTATATTATCTCCCAAGGTGCAGTACTGATGCTCCAACATCAGCTATAGATATCGCTGCCCTACATAAAAAAATGTCCTTATCATGAGGTAGTTTGCAATTTCTTCCCCCTAATGATGTTTTAAACTGCAGCTATCTTTGTACAAACAGCAGGTGGCGCTGACATTTCCTCTAATGAGCCAGCCATTCTTGAAATTCATTTGCACCTAGGGGCTAGTGATTGCTGCACTCAGACAGCAGCCATAAATATGTCTGCTCATCTCACGGGTTAAATCATTCCAGTGGACTCAGGAAGCTTCATGAGAGAAGCTCAGTGACACACTGAACTCTCCCAGAACCTCCCCCGCAGTCACCGGCGCTCTCACCCATCATAATCATCGCACTCGGCAGCCACGCTGTGAATCTTACCTCAGCGTGTTAAATACTGTATGTGCTCTTGAGCCTACATTTTAGTAATCGCAAAGGCTATGTTGATCAAGACGATGAAAATCACCATGGAGAAATTTGTCATTTCACTAGTGACACTTGGCACAACACTTAGTGGGATAGTGTAATGGTGTCAGTTCAAATAGCACTGTCACCTTGAGGCAGTAATGCTGAGTGGTGACGATGAAGGCTTCTAAACCCAATGAGGTCTTCCTCAGTTTTTCTTTAAGAGCTCTCAGTTGCTTTTCTTGCTGCTCACAGCGTCCACGCAGCCTCTCCAGCTTATGTGACAAAAACATAATAGCGTCAATGTCTTTTGACTCACTGGACGGGCTCCTATACTGATTTTCACTGAATCTCACCTGCTCACGTTGGTCCTCGTTCTCCTTCTCCTTTGCTTTCCTTTCTTCGTCTTCTCTCTGCTGAGCATCCTCCTTCTCTTGCTGCAGCTTCAAGGGGGGCACGCGACGAGGGGACCCAGGGGGCACTGACCCCCAAGGCGGCCCTCCTGCAGGTCGCTGGCCTGACTGGACTATAGGGAGGGAAGAAGGAACACTATGACAATTGAATGGCAATTATAAAGACCAATGATTAAATATTCCATATCATCATTCATCCATCCATTTTCTATACCGCTTATCCTCACTTGGCTTGCGGGTGAGCTGGGGTCTATCCCAGCTGACTTTGGGCGACCCCTGGATTGGTTGCCATCCAATTGCAGTGCACACCAGTCATCATATACTCATAAATATTTCCAATGAATCAGGATAAATTCTTTATCGAATTGATGAATATCGACTATAGAAATTGCACCTGACCTACTGCTAATGGCAGTGTTCACCTGATAAATGACACTGAGTTAATATAATCTTTTGTACAGAAAAACACTTAGGTTCTATCTAATCTCAAGATAAATGTGACCATTTGTAAGTCAGTAGCTGAAATGCAGCTTTTCATAAAACCCTATTGCAGTTCAATAAGTCCATGTATATTCCTACACTTTTTGATAAAAAAAACATACACATTAAAATGATTTAATTATTTTTAAAGTTGGAGATGATGAAAAGTCGAATGCTTGAACCCCTTCTTTCCACCATGTGTGAGTCACCTTGACATGTGGTGACCACATTAGCAGGTGGAGCGCTCTCTCTTGGCCAAATGAAATTGCTTTGCTTTTTTTCAGTGGAAAACAATTGTCACAAAATTTCAATTATTTTATCACAACAAAAATTAAGGAGTCCCAAAAGAAACAAATCAAATTGCCCTATAGTAATTTAACAATCCAACACACTGCAGCACAGTGTGACTCCCTCAATCTCATCATTCAGCCAATTAACGTATGGGGGTCGGTCTCCATGACAACCCGAGGCTGGGGTTGGGGAGCAGGGTACCAGATAATGAGTGAAAAATCTGTTTGCAGGAGGTGGGGGTGATAAGGGCCCTGGGTAAAGAAGGGAGGGGGGTACTTGAAGCCATTGTAAAAGGACTTTTTGGGAAAGGAGCAATTAAGTTTAGACAAAAGTGGGGACAAAAAAATGCCACATTGTGTAAAAAAGACAAAGGAACCACAAAAGATTCCACTGGGACACATCTGAATGATACTTGACAGATGGAGCGTAGTGAATACCGCATACCTGATTTGTTTATATTGCTCAATTTCATATAATTTGATCAATAAAGGTAAAGACATGGCCCACAGAATTAGCTTTTGGTTAGGTTAAATTTTTTTTATTTTTTTATTTTACTGGTAAGAGTATTTGAATTATTGGCATTTGTCCATCAAAAAATGTAATTCTATAGTAGTATTTTTCAAAGTTTTAATGCCAAGTTTTAATGCCATCAATGTGTAAAGGATATCACCACATGGGCTCAGGAACACTTCAGAAAACCAATGTCAGTAAATACAATTCGGCGCTACAACCGTAAGTGCAACCTGAAACTCTACTATGCAAAGCAAAAGCCATTTATCAACAACACCCAGAAACGCCGCCGGCTTCTCTGGGCTCGAGCTCATCTAAGATGGACCGATGCAAAGTGGAAAAGTGTTCTGTGGTCCGACGAGTCCACATTTCAAATTCCATCTATCCATCCATCCATCCATTTTCTGAGCCGCTTCTCCTCACTAGGGTCGCGGGTGTACTGGAGCCTATCCCAGCTATCATCGGGCAGGAGGCAGGGTACACCCTGAATTGGTTGCCAGCCAATCACAGGGCACATACAAACAAACAACCATTCACACTCACATTCACACCTACGGGCAATTTATAGTTGTTAATTAACCTACCACGCATGCTTTTGGGATGTGGGAGGAAATTGTTTTTGGAAATTGTGGACGTTGTGTCCTCCGGGCCAAAGAGGAAAAGAACCATCCGGACTGTTATGGACGCAAAGTTCAAAAGATCATCAGCTGTGATGGTATGGGGCTGTGTTAGTGTCAACGGCATGGGTAACTTACACATCTGTGAAGGCACCATTAATGCTGAAAGGTACATACAGGTTTCGGAGAAACATGCTGCCATCCAAGCAACGTCTTTTTCATGGACGCCCCTGCTTATTTCAGCAAGACAATGCCAAACCACATTCTGCACGTGTTACAACAGCGTGGCTTCGTAATAAAAGAGTGGGGGTACTAGACTGGCCTGCCTGCATTCCAGACCTGTCTCCCATTGAAAATGTATGGCGCATTATGAAGCGTAAAATACGACAACAGAGACCCTCGACTGTTGAACAGCTGAAACTGTACATCAAGCAAGAATGAGAAAGAATTCCACCTACAAAGCTTCAACAATTAGTGTCCTCAGTTCCTCAAACGTTTATTGAATGTTGTTAAAAGGTGATGTAACACAATAGTAAACATGACCCAGTCCCAGCTTTTTTGGAACCTGTTGCAGCCATAAAATTCTAAGTTAATGATTATTTGCTCAAATCAATAGTTTATCAGTTTGAACATTAAATGTCTGGTCTTTGTAGTGTATTCAATTAAATATAGGTTGAACATGATTTGCAAATCATTGTATTCTGTTTTTATTTTTGTTGAACACAGTGTCCCAACTTCATTGGAATTGGGGTTGTAAAAACAAGTGTATTTCAATAGGCCACCACCATTTGGTCTGTCAATAAAAAAAATGCCTTTACTATGAATGCCTAAATTTTTACTAAATCATCAATATCTTTTTGAAAATAGGACTTTTAGCATGGCTCTTTCACCATGGGAGACATATACCCATATAAAACCAAGACAGCATTAAAAAAATAAAAGAAAGATTAGATGTTTTTTTTGTTTGGTTGTTTTTGTCTTTATCGACATTGATCAAATTATATGAAATTACCCATATGGTGTGTGAAAGGCAGACCATTGGAGGGACAAGAATTCAAGGAATAATGGGAGTGATTCCCACTCGTGTGGCAAGTTTAGGTTTCATATTCTGCCAGTTTCAGCTTCATTTCAACACAATTTTACTTTTTTCCCCTTCAGACCGTCCCGACATGCACCTTCTTCTGTGTTCTGTCAATATCTCTAAAACCCAGTAAGAAACAGAAAATGCTTACTATTAAGTAGGAAAGAATGTGTCAGCTAATTTGCAGTAAAATGTAAACACAAGCAACTTTTGCAAGAATAAAATGCAGGCAGGCCCTTTCTGCCAAATTGGGTTCACAGAGTTCAAACTACAGGGTGTGCCAAGGAAGTTTAAACATTGTGAATCCCAGGCAATAGTCTGTGATGAATAAGTGAACAGGGAATAGCCACCAGCTTCTTCTGGTGACCTTTTTAAAACACATTCTCACCATCATCTTGTTTAAGGACTGTTTATCATCAGCAATTTGTTTTCTGATTATAATGTAGGAGTAGTTTTGACAGCTATAAAGTGGAAAACCGACCTGGTGACTGAGGTTTGGGTGGAACAACTGCCAGCCTCTTCGGGGAGGTTGGGAGGGAGCGTGTTACCTCGGAACGCCGCTGGAACTCCTTCCTGCCAACTGTTAAACAACAAGTAGGCCACTCAACACTATTTTGACTAGGAAGTTATGCAATGACACTTTGATACTTGACAATACAATAAATATGACAGTTCATAAAATAAAAGGAAAGAGAGAACAGATTGTTTCGGGACCATTGTGAACTAAATAACTATCATTGTAAATATTGGATGCATTAATAAAGAAAGTATACCTACAACAAAGACTGGTGGAAAGTGAATGGAGGGTTTTTATGCTGGCACATTAGTGTCTACATTCTCCAAGCATTCTTATGTTCTTTATAACTAAAAGTGTTCAATATTTCATAGGATTCTGGGTCAAAGCAAAGCCAGGCACACTGAGAAGGATGAGCCAGCTCTTGTCTGCTCTCCGTGACTCTTACAAACTTCCCAGACGAGACGGAAAATAAGGCTAAACTCTGAATGATACTCAGGATGACTTTTCCGATCTCGTCTTCTGTTGTGTGTCACATTAGATCTGGTGTGAGAGCTGGTGCGATGTGTGGGTGTTCAGAAACCGTAGCTGGATTTAGTTTAGAACAGTCTGTGAAATGTGCTACCTCGGATCTTTGGAATGGGGAAAAGTAGGGGGCAATGGGCGGCGCGGGGGGGGGCGGGGCAATGAAGGATTTGGGATTTAATAAAGAGGTGCGTTATAAAGTTAGCGGGAAGTCTATAGTCTATGCAGAGAGGAGATGGGCTCTTTAAAAAAAAAAAATACCATAATCAGAATTGTTATGTAAGAGAAGAATCTGATCCTGAACAAATCTAACTTAAAACCCGCAGAGAGATGTTCCATGTCTGCAAATCTGTGTTGGTTTGTTGTGTTAGATGTGATTTCACACTATCACAACACTGGCCTTGTTTCTACCCAGCTGTATAGTACAGTACAGCACTTATAGCATCCCAATTTTCAGCACCTTTTTGTTAGAGTACTGTTGCAGTAATACAGAATTGTGTAAGGTGGTGCTAGAAACAACACTATCTGTGTGAGTGGTCAACAGAGAATTCTCATTTGGTAACTCGCTACACTGGAACCTAAAAGTGGAGTAGGAAGTGAAGAAAAAACTCAATTAAAAAAATAACTTCTACTGACCCTCAGGAGAGCTTCTTGGTTGAGCGGGCAGGTATCGGCGCGGCAGTACTGGGGTGGATGGCGGCTGAAGGCTGTTGCTGCGACATGGCGCACCTCTCTTGTGATCTGTTGATGGAGAGCCACCGGTCACCCTGTGTAGAGGCGGCTCCTCGCTCACACTCAGACCTGGAACAGACACATATAGATGGATGACCTTGGATCAAAATGGTGATATGAGAAAGAGACGAAGGAGATGTTTCTCATTTGTTTTTTATGCAGGTACAATGAGGCCCCAGTTTGTGTAATCTTGCAAATAGATAAACACTACCACACTGCGTATATCCTGTTTATCTCCCATACCCGATCGATAACGACACAACACCTGCACTTCGACATCGTCCTTGTGTGTGTCACACAGGAATAAACAAGCAACCGCGAGGTGGTGATTAGGCCATAACTTGTCTCCTTTTGGCCTGCATTGTTAGCTATCCATGCCAAGTAGCAGACACACATGCTCATACATTATATTGCCAAAAGTATTCGCTCACCTGCCTTGAATCAGATATTAATTTAAGTGATATCCCATTTTTAATCCATAGGGTTCAATATGACATCGGTCCCTCCTCTGCAGTTATAACAACTTAAACTAGCACAATAATGAAACTCTGAGCTCATATTACAACACCAATTCCAATGAAGTTGGGACGTTGTGTTACACATAAATAAACACAGAATAACAAATTTTGTCTTTAGCAAATAATCATTAACTCACCTGCCTTGAATCAGATATTAATTTAAGTGATATCCCATTTTTAACCCATAGGGTTCAATATGACATCGGTTCCCCCTCTGCAGTTATAACAGCTTAAACTCTTCTGGGAAGGTTTACCACAAGGTCTATGAGTGTGCATATGGGAATTTATGACAATGTTTCCAGAAGCGGTTTGTGAGGTTACACATTGATGTTGGACGAGAAGGCCTGGCTCTCAGTCTCTGCTTGTGAACCTTGATTTGAGCACTGATGCACAGTCATGTTGGAACAGGTAGGGGCCATCTCCAAACTACTCCCACAAAGTTGGAAATGTCCAAAATATTGAGCTCCAGTGAAAAGAACTCTGAATGCTTTGGCAAACCAAGACATTTTAGACAGTCATACAGTTTGGGGATTACCCCTTCCTGTTCCAACATGTCTGTACACCAGTGTACAAAGCAAGGTTCATAAAGACATGGATGAGAGAATTTGATATGGATGAACTTGACTGGCCTGCAGAGTCCTGCCCTCAATCCAATACAACACCTTTGGGTTGATTTCGACTAGACAGAGAGCCAGGCCTTCTGGTCCAACATCAGTGTGTGACCTCACAAATATGCTCCTGGAAGAAGGGGCAAAAATTCCGATAAACTCACTCTAAAGCCTTCCAAAAAGAGTTGAAGCTGTTATATCTGCAAAGGGACCAACATCATCCATCCATCCATCCATTTTCTGATCCGCTTCTCCTCACTAGGGTCGCGGGCGTACTGGAGCCTATCCCAGCTATCATCGGGCAGGAGGCGGGGTACACCCCGAACTGGTTGCCAGCCAATCGCAGGGCACATACAAACAAACAACCATTCGCACACACATTCACACCTGCGGGCAATTTAGAGTTGTCAATTAACCTACCATGCATGTTTTTTTCACGTGGAGAAGATGCAAACTCCACACAGGCGGGGCCGGGGATTGAACCCCAGTCCTCAGAACTGTGAGGCAGATGCTCTAACCAGTCGTCCACCGTGCCGTCCCGACCAACATCATATTAAACCATACGGATTCAAAATGGGATATCATATGTGAGTCAAGGCAGGTGAGCAAATATGTTTGGCAATATAGTGCAGAATCCAGGGAGCCTCTTTGGTTTGACAACAACTTGTTAACAGGTTGTATATTTGCATAAGGAAAACATCACCACGCAACAATTTATTTTGCTTATTTTATTGTTGAGTAGGATTTTGGAGGAAAATTCCACAAAAATGGCACCCACTTGTCACATTGATCACTACAGATCCACCACACAGTATGACCAATTCGCTGAAAATGGCTAGGTAGAAAATTAAATAAAATGAATTTGAAGTTTATACAATATTAATCGTAATAATTTTATAATATAATGTAACGTAATCACAAGCTGTTGGAAAGTGAATAAAATAAGTTTGTCATAATAATGTGGTAAATGGCACAGTAAACCAGCTGAAGTAACATTCACATTTTAATTCTGACTGGTGCAATCGAGGTGGACTTCAAGCAAGGACAGATCAAAGATATTTACAGTGCTGAATGCAACAGTGACAACATTTGTGCACATGCAACATTGAGGCGTGATTTGAATGATTAAAAAAGGAGATTAGTGGTAATATAAAGACACCCAAACTGATAGATTTCGTGAACATAAAGGCAAGTTGATCGAGAACACCAGTGCTTGGCAAAATGGCAGCCGATGATGGATACGCGCACACAAAGCTAATAAATCGGGAGGAACACGGTAGCTAGGCTAGGGCGAAAGCAAACAATGTGAAAAAGGGATATGAAGATAGATGAGCTGATGCTGCTTGGATGGAGCCAGTGGCAAGCGTCTGTTATTATGACGAAAATGAAAAACAAGATATGGAGGGGAGAAAAACAAAGCGAAGCTCTGTTGGAGATTTATTGGCAAAGTTTTACAGCATAATCTCGAGTCCTTGCAGTCCTAATTCTGGAAAAAGGGATCACACTAAGGCATGTGCATTTACCTGAACCAGGAAACAGAACTGGAAGTTTAAAGTGAGTAATTCTTTAAATCCACCTTATTTTGTGGCTTAACCTCACCGCTGCCTGTGGAACACAGTGGGGTTTCTCAGACAGACGTCAGCTTCATTCTGCACTGCACTTCACGCGTGACACGTTCTGTAATTAAACTGGGAGATAGAATTCATCAGAGCCTGTGATTTGTTTCGCCTAATAGTCAGTGCGTCCTGTTATTTGTTGGAAGTTTTCAGTTGCTCAAATCAGTCTTAATGAAATATGTGGCAGTCCTCCACATTCCTCGTCAATAACCTTTCGTGTATTTATCAAATACTGTACTAGCAACTTACTATTAAGCCACAATGTGATTGATGCTGAGCAGATTCGAAATGTTACTGTAATGTATTTTGTTGGAGAAACGTCAGTTAATGTAGAGGCAATTTACAAGTCTGAAAACTTAATAACTGGGTATATCTTCACAATATATCTGCAGGAAACGCTTATGAATGCAAAGTACTGCATGTCAGCGGCAGTAAATGTGTGTGCGCATGTGCGTGTGTGTGTGTGTATTTGGGGGAGGCCAAGGTTAAAGCTGCATACATAAAGCACAAAATAATAGCCCTGCAGCGATGGACCTGAGTAGAAGTCTGCGGGAACGATTAAATGTGTGATGTCAGGAGATTTAAGTTCAGTCCGAAAAACAAAATAAACTATATGCTTCCAGATAAGACGAGTGTGAGGCTGCTTGCTCCGAGATCACACCTCCTCAACATTGCCACAGAAACGCTGTGAGTAAAATTTGAATACATCATATAAATTACTCACATTTTCTGACTCTGACACATGACGACAAAAGAAGACCATCATTTTTCAGTGTTAAGCAGTGGTGAACTGGGTCCGATGCTTTACAGTGGTGCACAAGTGCATCACACTGAGAGGTGCATCTGTTTTGGTTAAATAAAATATACTTTGGAAAAATTCTATCACATCAGAAGTGACTGTACAGTACATATTCTTAAATTTGCCTCGTTTCTGGCGTTATATTGAGATGCGGGCCTGATGAAGAGGCACTCAAGAAAGCATGTGGGTCAATATCATTAAAGTGCCTTTGGTGTCCTCATCACAATCACTGAGTTGTCATGAAAATAGCACAATAATGAAACTCTGAGCTCATATTACAACCCCAATTCCAATGAAGTTGGTACGTTGTGTTAAACATAAATAAACACAGAATACAATGATTTGCAAATCATGTTCAACCTATATTAAATTGAATACACTAGAAAGACGAAATATTTAATGTTCAAACTGATAAACTTTATTGTGTTTAGCAAATAATCCTTAACTTAGAATTTTATGGCTGCAACACGTTCCAAAAAAGCTGGGACAGGTGGCAAAAAAAAGTTGAGGAATGCTCATCAAACACCTGTTTGGAACATCCCACAGGTGAACAGGCTAATTGGGAACAGGTGGGTGCCATGATTGGGTATAAAAGGAGCTTCCCTGAATTGATCAGTCATTCATAAGCAAAGATGGGGTGAGGTTCACCTCTTAGTGAACAAGTGCGTGAGAAAATAGTCGAACAGTTTAAGGACAATGTTCCTCAACGTACAATTTCAAAGAATTTAGGGATATCATCACCTACGGTCCATAATATCATCAAAAGGTTCTGATAATCTGGAGAAATCACTGCATGAAAGCGGCAAGGCCCAAAACCAACATCGAATGCCCGTGACCTTCAATCCCTCAGGTGGCACTGCATCAAAAACCAACATCAATGTGTAAAGGTTATGACCACATGGGCTAAGAAACACTTCAGAAAACCAATATCAGTAACTACAGTTCGGCACTACATCCGTAAGTGCAACTTGAAACTCTACTATGCAAAGCAAAAGCCATTTATCAACAACACCCAGAAAAGCCGCTGGCTTCTCTGGGCCCGAGCTCATCTAAGATGGACTGATGCAAAGTGGAAAAGTGTTCTGTGGTCCGAAGAGTCCACATTTCAAATTGTTTTTGGAAATTGTGGACGTCGTGTCCTACGGACCAAAGAGGAAAAGAACCATCCGGACTGTTATGGACCCAAAGTTCAAAAGCCAGCATCTGTGATTGTATGGGGCTGTGTTACTGGCAATCGCATGGGTAACTTACACATCAGTGAAGGCACCGTTGATGCTGAAAGGTACATACCGGTTTTGGAGAAACATATGCTGCCATCCAAGCAACGTCTTTTTCACGGACGCCCCTGCTTATTTCAGCAAGACGATGCCAAACCACATTCTGCATGTGTTACAATAGCGTGGCTTCGTAGTAAAAGAGTGCGGGTACTAGACTGGCCTGCCTGCAGTCCAGACCTGTCTCCCATTAAAAATGTGTGGCGCATTATGAAGCGTAAAATACGACAAGCTGTACATCAAGCAAGAATGGGAAAGAATTCCACCTCCAAAGCTTCAACAATTAGTGTCCTCAGTTCCCAAACATTTATTGAATGTTGTTAAAAGAAAAGGTGATGTAACACAGTGGTAAACATGATCCTGTCCCAGCTTCTTTGGAACGTGTTGCAGCCATAAAATTCTAAGTTAATGATTATTTGCTAAAAACAATAAAGTTTATCAGTTTGAACATTAAATATCTTGTCTTTGTATTGTATTCAATTAAATATAGGTTGAACATGATTTGCAAATCATTGTATTCTGTTTTTATTTATGTTTAACACAATGTCCCAACTTCATTAAAATTGGGGTTGTACAAGTGGCTAAACATTTGCACACATACCAGTACAATGACAAGTCTTAAAATGTGTTTCTACAAAATTCCTGGGAACTCACAATGTCTCATCAGTGGTGAGCTATTTTATTTAGAATAGGCCCGTGGGGTACTCCTTAAGGGCTACCTGGAGCCCAAGGGCACTATGTTGGTGACCCCTGATTTAAACACCAATCAGAAATCTGTACTGTTCCTTAGGTGTAAAATTGAATGCTGCGATGAGTGACAAACATGAAGATGGTTGAAAGAAAGTGTGAGGTGCAGGCATCAACGCCGTCACGGCTGCCGTGATAGTTTTTCTCCCTTTTGCTGCCAAGTGGCATCCATATCTAATTGGCCATCTCAGTGTGTATCTGCACACAAGTATGTGTGTATCAACTATATGCACACATGCGCCACAGAAACCATCTGGTCACAGTGAGCTAGCATGAGTCACACACCAGATCTGAGCTTGGAGCCGTGGCATCTGGGGTGCAACATCCACTCTCCTCCCAGTGCCAGCCTCTCCACACAGCTCTCGTTTCCCTTTCACACACTTTCTTCTCTTCCTGTGACTTGCCTCAGCATCCAGAGCTATTTCACTGTTATTACAGTATCACCGAAATAAAAGATTGAGTGCAGCAATAATGCTGTATTTGTTTTGACTATTGAATTTCCATCATGCAAATGGGCCTTCCTCTGCAGCCCCCCACCAGCTATGTAAACCGAACCTGTCAATCACAGTGGAATTAACAGTGTATGCATGGATGCATCACTCTCGCTCATGCACACTGAAACACCTTGGGGATGTCAGCACTCGGGTGACGACAGGATTGCGTTAATGGCTAATCAATGTTTCATGGTAACATACACTCCCACATGTGATAGAATTTAATACTTGCATACCGTTTTAAATGCAAACATGCAGTCGGCGAACTGCATTCGATTGCTTTCCAGTGATCTATAATGCATGTTCAACGCTGCTGTTTGTGGCCCCCGAGGGGCCCAAAGCAGAGTGTTCAGCATGTCCAACAAAGCGATTTTGTGTCAGCTTCAATGATCGAGTCTGACTGGCCAAAACAACAATGAATGATGAATGTGATTGTTGTCAATCGACTGAGCCATGAGAACATATCGGCGTCTTTGATCTACAATACATTGTACCGACGTTTTTCTCATCTGCACATTCATAAACTTTACCTTCAAAATGGCCAACAGGTGGTGGTAGAAATAAAATATGCAGATGAAATGTGAAAAAGTTTGGATGAATTTAATGCCAAACATCCCAGAGACACTGCTCATTGATCACAGCAGGTTGTGCAGCTGTGATGAGCTGTGATGTGGGGAGCTTAAACTCAGAGGATCTTCCTCTAACCCACTTTACTGAGGCTTGGTAACCCTTGCCTCCATATCTCTCTATTCCTTAATGATTGCTCCTTTCTGGATCATCCGGTGCCCAAATGGAGCCCGTTTTCCTGTGGATCAATGGTGCGAATAAGCAATTGAGGCCGGTGTCTATTCTCTTTGTTTCAGAATGAGGTTCTGGGTCGGTACCACTCCCCTGCCAAACGCTAGAAGGATGTGTGAAAACCCATGTCAATCTGACTGCTCTTTGATCGTATTTTGGAGTGTGCCATGAGGGGAAAAGATCCCTGCGTGAAAAAGGAAAATCCGGTATTGCAAACACTCATCCCAGCACACACGTAAACATTGTCGAAAGATTCCCCTGGTAGTTAGAAACCATGATTACTAGTACAATGTTCTCCTTCTAATCGTCATGTTACCATCTCGCTCAGTCACTCTGAAGCTCGTTATTTCCCATAGTACCTTGGGCTACATGTGGCTTCTACAATGCAACTATTTATAGGCATAAGGGGCAATATCTAAAATTCCAATGAGGACAAAGCTTCAATATCTAGATGTTGCTCCTATGTCTCCTGATTGCGCCTCAAAATAAAAAGGCAGTGTTTGTTTTTTATGATATGAGCAGATGGTTAATTGATTCTGTTTTGCATGGAACAAGCAGGAAAAATAGCTCAAGAAATGTTTGATACTGTCTCACCTCCGAAGCTGAACTGTTCAATGACTTAAGTTGACTTCCAAGTTGTTCAAATTTAAAGGAAATAATGCAAAGTGAATAATTAATTCTGGGGTTGACTCCAACTCTCACCTTCATTAAATATGTTTTATTAACTGTACAGGCTGTGTTTTAAGTGAATTTTTACATTCCTGTCACACAAAACAAAAGAGACATGAACCACTAAAATAAAAAGTAAAACTTTTCGCCTGTTGAAGATGTCTGAGAAACATGAAATGGCAAGGGAAGTCAAAGGTATTTGCAGATACAGATACTGTCACCTAATTGCGTTTTATAGATATTGCTGGAATGAACAAGTGTTGTGTAATGTTTAAGAAGTTATTAACTAATAATCAATTCTGTATTAGTATTGCACAAAAACACCAAAAAGAACACTCTCTCTCTCTCTCTCTCTATATATATATATTTTCATTCATTTATTCATCTTCCGTTCCGCTCATCCTCACAAGGGTCGCGGGTGCGCTGGAGCCTATCGCAGCTATCTTCAGGCAAGAGGCGGGGTACACCCTGAACTGGTTGCTAGCCAATCGCAGGGCACATATAAACAAACAACCATTCACACTCACATTCACACCTACGGGCAATTTAGAGTCGTCAATCAACCTACCACGCATGTTTTTGGGATGTGGGAGGAAACCGGAGTACCCGGAGAAAACCCACACAAGCACGGGGGAGAACATTCAAACTCCACACAGGCGGGGACGGGATTTGAACCCCGGTCCTCAGAACTGTGAGGCGGATGTCCTAACCAGTTTCCACCATGTCGCACTCTGTATATAATATATATATCCACAAACACACATACACACATTTTCAGAATGTGATTTTTGTGTGACTGTACTTGTTTGACAGTCCAATTCATAGAATATTGATAAGAATATGAATATGCCTTTTTCTCTTCTGGTACCTGAGATGCTACATTCTTCCCACTCTTTTCCTTATGGTTGTTAAGAAGGGGCCTCCCCCACATTGGTACACAGCTTGCACTCAAGATCAACCAATGGAAGGGCGACAGGAGCGATGAAACAAGTGCTCAGATGAAACAAGGGAGAAGAGGGATTACGTAACAGGGAACGGTGACATACGCGAGAGCTGAGGCGCTTACGTCAGCTGTAACTGGGAGAGGAAGAGAAAGCTATGTAGGTCACATTAAAAACACATGCAGTTATTCTGAATTCAGCCAACTAACCGGACCAGCGTACGCTTCAAGTTCTGGTTCTGCACATTTCATGCAGCACCCTACAACATGAGTAGGTAGTTATCTCTGCTAATGATGACTGACTCCAGCAGAATAATTGGTCTATAAAAATATATATCTTCAAATCATTTAAAACAAAAATGTCATTATAAAACGCACTGTTTGGTGAGTATCATGTTCCAGCTCGGTTTTAACTCATTCATTTTGGACAGTTAGAGAAAATCAATGGCGCAAAAGTTGGGTCGAATTCCCAATAGGATAAGCACTCATGAAGCTGTGTTATAAGATGTTAAGACGAAAGCAGCTAACCCTTTAAGATGTAAAAACGACATAATGTGGATGGGGAGTGTTTATGCAAATGATGCATAAAAGGGCTAATGAAAACAAGATAGTGATGATCATGACACTCTCGTGTAGTGATAAAACTGGCGCTGCATTGTTTTTAAATGTTCCTTTAGCACTGAACCTGTGATGTGGTATTTTGCTGCAACTGCATGTGGTTTCACACGGCACTTCTAACACAACAAAGCGGGTGGAGTGTGAAAGTGCACACCCCTGTCTTGACATTACGACATTCTTTTATACACAGATGCTATCTCACCATTCATGGCACAACTTGGTCAGTGCTGTTTATCGAGAACAAATCCAGAAATCTATAGTGTAGGTATGAAATGTTGAGACTTACGGTGAGCGATCCTGCTCAGGTCACTCTGCGTGCTGTCGGCAGAGTGTGCAGAGGACACGCTAGAACTCCTGACGAAGCCAAACGCTGCCAGGCGGCCCACGGGGAAACGGTTGGTGCTGAAGCCAGGGGCACGAAGGCCTGACTGGCTAGCTTTGGGAAGCAGGGACCTGGACGTCACGGCCTGTGCCTGTGCTAATGCTGGAGCCTCAGGAGCATGATGAATGAAAACCTCATCATCAGCTAGAATAACACACACAAAAATCAAAACAAAATATCAGTTTGCTTAATAAAAGCAGAGATGAAACTTCAGAAGGTAGCCCAACCATCATGCAGTAAACCCCAATAATTTGCAGGTTCATGGGGACCGAGTCTTACCGCGAATACCCAAAAAAACTAATTGATGGCCCTCTAAAAGTGTTTATATTTTTCTGTATTAATAGTTTAAACAAATAAATAAATATACCTCAAACCAGAAACACTTTAAGTCATTTCAAACTCATCTCACATTAGCCTTAAAAATAAAAGGCTTTCAGAGGCTTGAGCCAATCTGCAGACCAGAAACATACACAAGCAACAAAAGATTTTCGATAACTTCTCCTAACAACTAGTGATGGCGAGATGAAGCGTCATGAAGCATTGTAACACTTCAGCCATTGGTTCGAGTAATGGTTCATTTCTTGATGCTTCATTGCACACGTGCATAATCAGAGGCAGCTGTATCTTTACCACATACAGTATGTGCTGCGTTGCTTTTTGGCTCTTGTGAATGACTCTGTATTACAAAACAATGTTTGACCAAGAAATCTCCCAACATAAAGTGTAAAATATATTATTGAACGTATTCTGTTTGCTTAAAATGTTCATCATCACTGGTATGGCAGGTTGTATAATGTTTTTCTGTCACTTTGGGAACATGGCATGGGCTTAAGAGGGCAGAGGATTTTGAAAGGGCTTATTTAGAAATAACAGTTTATCATCATTTTTGTGTTAAGTGATTAATTCAAGAGCAAGATTTTTAAATTGGGTACGGTAATTTCTCCTCTTCCAATGAGGTTTTATTTTACCTTGCTTTCTGTGAACACAATAAATACTTTCCCCATGAATAAAATAAGAAATGATGGAAAATGCTGTTTTTGATAAACCAAGATAATTGATAAGCCTCAATGATATTTCCTTATGCGGTGCGGTCCTGCTTGGGGTTCAAACTCAGGCGACCACCATACCCCAGGTTGAGAGTCGAGTGCATCAACCGGTGGGCTATTCGACCAGGGTGCCGGGTTAGCGGGCAGCAGCCTCTCTCCAAGGATTTCGAGGAGTGACTGAATCGCTCACTATCTCTACTGTCCAAGCTATGTCCAAACTGCTGCCAACACTCTAAACTCTATGAGCCTATACAAACTACACAGTCTTTATCCAAACTGAGCTGACCGCAACTCTATATAAAACACACACATTTTGAACAGACCCTGCATGAAGGGTTTAGATTGCTGTCAAACCTCGTGGCAAACCCTGAAGCGCTTCACGAATCGGTCATGCGGTACAGCCGGGCAGAGAGACTTCGGACGTCATCACTTTCGGGCCCGTCCCTAAACGAATCAAGCCTTGATACGCGATTTGCGGAAACGCCCCCTCCATTACTCGACACACGCCTCGAAAACTCGGCACATCTCGTAATATCAGTACTAACAACCCTGGCTTAACTTTGCTTCTCCCCTTTTAGTCGCCATCTTGTCGCATCTTAGAGAGTTACAGAAACTTCTATTAGTTTAGGCCCTCTAATGCATTGAATAAACAAAATTCTGCTTACTTATTATGAGACATACTTTTTTTCTTGCAAAGGTTCACTGTAGTGTCACATCATATCAGTGTGACACAAAGTAAGCCTTTAATTTCCATCCATCCATTTTCTGAGCAGCTTATCCTCACAAGGGTCGCGGGAGTTCTGGAGCCTATCCCAGCTATATTCGGGCAGTGGGCGGGGTACACCCTGCACTGGTACCCAGCCAATCGCAGGGCACAAACAACCATTCGCACTCACATTCACACCTACGGGCAATTTAGAGTCTTCAATCAACCTACCATGCATGTTTTTGCGATGTGGGAGGAAACCGGAGTACCTGGAGAAAACCCACGCAGGCACGGGGAGAACATGCAAACTCCACACAGGCGGGGCCGGGATTTGAACCCCGGTCCTCAGAACTGTGAGGCAGACGCTCTAACCAGTCGTCCACCGACTTTAATTTAATAAACAGAATTGTCTTGTACACTCATGGCAGAAACATTTTATGAGACATACTTTTTGTTTATTGACAAATCAATAGTATCTAGAGCAGGGTATCTAGAGCAGTGATGTCACAAAAAGTGGCTCCATTAATTACCATAATTTCTCATGTATAATGTGCACCCTTGTATAATACGCACCCCCAAAGTTGCCCTCAAAATTCTGGAAAACCCTTCTACTTATGTATAATGCATTTTTATAATGCATGATTTTTCTTCTACCCATATGATTAAAACATGAAATATTATCTGTATTTTATTAGTTTTTGGAAAGAATAATTCTGAAGTTAAGTCATTTATTTATTTTATTTACTTGCTCTTAGTTTGAAATTCACAGCCCTACTTTTATTTAGTAAATTAGAAAACACACAGTTGTGCTCATACATTTGATTACCCAGGCAGAATTTGTAAGATGGGTACAATCCTTTAAAGAAAACATGAAGGGGATTCAAATTAAACGGTCAAGCATTTTAGAAAATCATTATCATTAAACAAAACATAACCATAAAAAAATTAATGATGGTTGTTGTTCAGTAATCAGTCATATTAAAAAAAAAAAAATAAATAAAAAATATTTCACAAATTCTGCCAAGGTATGTAAACTTATGAGCACAACTGTACATATATGCAGTCATACGTACCCTTGTCATATTGGAATGAAAGTGTAGGCTACACATTTTTTATAGCCACTAGGTGGCGGTGGCATATTAGAATGAAAGTGTACACCTATCTCATAACCTCTAGGTGGCGATGGCATTTTGGAATGAACATGTACAGCTTTTTCATAACCACTAGATGGTGGCATACATTTATAAAATGTGGACGTTTTTTTCCATTTGACCCTATACCTATGTATAATGCGCACTATTGACTTGACAATTTATTTTGGGGGGGGGGGGGGATGCGCATTATACACGAGAAATTGCGGTACTGTATGTACTTCCTGCCATCTAATAGAAGACCATTCATTTGTTCTGCCTGTCACTATGCCTCACTGCCATAAATAGGGGAACAAAGATACAGTATTTCTTGTAAATATATTTTTTTGAGCAATTAAGTAAAATTTTATCATTTCCAATGGCAACCAGTGTGCCGGGGCACACTGTTTGTGAATCACTGATCTTGAAGTACCCTTTAGGTACCTGTACGATTATTTTTGGTAACCAGTGGAAAGGAGTCCAAAAAGTGTTAGGGTGTTCTTTAAAACTTGGCCTCTAGTGGAAATAGGGCATTATTCAGCAGTGTGAACATGATTACAGAAGGGTAATTCTGCATAGCTATGATATTTGTTTCCAGTGGAGTTGTTCATCATTCTGTGCTGATTTTGCCCTCCGCGGCCTTGTGTGTGTTCCAACTCTGCTCGGTCCACAATTTTAAGAATTAAAAACGCTGCTAACAGCTGCATTTGGCTTTGTGTGGTCCTCCTTGCAGGCTGAACTAATGTTCAGTACTTTATCTAATACCAACATTGTCACAGGGTTTAAAATGCATAGAGCAATTTGTGGCTTATCTTGTTTTGACAATAAATCCTTCAGTCAGCCAATCAATCAGGAAAATACACGAGGGAGGCAAAACAAAAAATCAGTAATTGCTGTTGGACAAGCGGGAAACACGTACACTCACATGCACCACACTCTTTTGGGCTTTGCAAGGTCTAGATTCAGGGTAAAATATTATCCCCTGCTGGATGCAGAGATAAGGTAGGAGGCCCTCGTTTCCTCTACAATTGCCACAACTCTCCACTGGGCACTGAAGAGCTCCCCATCACATCAATCCGTGAATGAAACATTTTATGAGAGAAAAGATGAGCTCTGTTTGCAGCTAGCAGTAGGAAAAAGCGGGGACTGAAGGTGCCATCATTGCTGCTGCTCCACCTCTTCGCTCCTTGTCAGCCATTTGGTCCAAGTATTAGATTGGAGCTCACTGCTCTCAAGTGCGTAACTCCGAATCATTAAAGATAAATGTTCCAATTTACCTCCTGTCCCTGTTTCTGGTCCTCCCCCTTCAAGTGTGTAGAGATTCTGACAAATATCTACTTAAGCATGAAGAACACAGATTCTCCCCTCCTGCTGATTGAAAACACACACTTTTCACTTGAATCTAAAGAGGATATGGATCTGGTAATATCTCAGTGGGAACTAATGCTGTACAAAACTTTAGATTGCATACAGTGTTTGTAGGACTGGCAGCAGCAGGGGGAGAGATGAATGCAGCAGAAACAAAGTGACATTAATTAAGAGTTAATTGGAGTTCACTTCAAAGCCTGCAGGTCCCAGAAGGCCAAGCAGCATAAATTACCAAGGATTGCAGTTTAATAACTAGGCTGATAAAATCTAGTTGTATAGAGATTATATACATTTGTACATCTGAGGAAGTGTTGCACTACAAGCCTGTGTTTTCAGCTTGATGTTCACGTTATTAGACCCGGGGAGAGAGGAGTTTAAATATGTATGGAGGTGATAAATGGAATTTCCATCCATCGGTAGGTAGGACGAATAACAAATTTCTAGCTTCAATATGCCAGTGACAGTCACACTGCAACTTAAATCGGACTGCAGGTGCCAGAGGTAGAAAGTGAATTGTCTGAATTGGAAATTAAACGAAAGGAGGGAAAGTGAAAACGGGGCAGTATGTATTAATTTAATTTCATAGATGCAGCTTCTTGGAGCAGGACATTTCCCCTCAGAGCAGAGTGCATCTTGAAATCCTCCAAACTGATCAACCAGAATTTGAGCAAATGCATTTTAATGAGGTGCTTTCATCTCAGGCCAAATATGTCAGAGCAGTCCCACATCTACTTACTGCTGCAAAGGAGCAGACGGATAACAGCTTTCTGGTTTGTAAAATTTCTGGTAGATAAAATGAAATTGGACAAGTTTTTCACCTGCGGTATCGTAGCTTTTCTGGCTGGCTGCTGGGCAGACTTGTTGAATTGGTTGGCTAATTGTTGACCTCTGACTTTGACCAGGTCCTTTGTCCTTGATTGGGCCTGAAGCTGTCCTGGTCACAGCACCCAGGCCTAAACGTAGACCTCTGCCAGAGCGCAAGAGACTGCCGCTCCCTCCAGTCTGAACAGCAGTCCGAAGCTGTAGTGGGTCCTCTGCAGAACTCTCTTTAAAACTGGCTGATCTCGCGACCTAAAAATGATGCATGAAATACTTAAACTTGTACTATATAACCTTACCCATATTTGGTGTGTGCTAAAGGCAAATAAAAATGTTAATGTTTCTTCCTCGAAGCAAAAATTAGTAACTTGTATACATTTCAAAAACAGAATACCTACCTGTGACTGTGCTCCATAGAAGTCTTCTGTTTTGCTGCTCAGCTTTGGGGGTGCTGTATAACTGTGGGTATGTGTAGGAGGGATAGTGTTTGTATTTCCCGGGACCCGGATACTCCTGCTCAACAGTCCTGTTGGAAGGATGTTTGTTTGCATGTCTTTGTGGTACTTGTCGTAAAGCAAGTTGGAGGCACTGAGTACTGGTGCCCCTCTGGTTTCTTTTTCAGGCTTTAAGGAGTCTATAGGTGTATCTTTGAAGGAACTAGGTGTTGCACCTGCACCATGTGTGTATGTGGACAACCTTGCTGGTAAAGAAGATACCTGATAAGGTCCGTCAGCAGCTTGAGGCTTGAACTGAGGATTCTTCCGAACGTAAGTGATGATTTTTGGGCGTACTCCTTTAGGTTTAAGTTTTGGTGAAGGAGAGCTCTTTTTGGGGCTTGAGTTATGGCTTGAGTTGGGGGTGCTTTGCTGGTTGTTCAGAGGCGCTTTGGGTATTCCAGTCGGTTTTATGTTGGTTTTAACTGGTGTTCTCATGCAAGCACTGTCATGGCCCTGAGCTGATGTTTTGACATCCGGGCCTCCTCCTGACAGGGTGTGTTGAGCTTCTCTACGTGTATCCTTAGAGATGAGGTACATTGAGGCCTGCCTGTTTGGTGAGCCCTGGAGTGTCCTGAGAGGAGATTGGGGAGGTGTAAACGTCCTTTTGGGACTGGAGCAATTCCTTCTGTAGGTGAACTGAGTCTGGGGTCGCTTCTCCATGGTGGAAGGTTTGGAGGTATTTGAAGCAGACTTTGTAATTAAACCTGGCTGCTTTTCCGCTAACAAAACCTCATTTATGGCTGCCTGGTTGGGCTGTCTGGATTGGAAGACTCCATATGTGTTGTACAGGTGTGAAAAATCAGATGGTTCACGTAAAGATGATTTTGTAAGCTTTTTGTTTGACCCATTGTGAGAGTGACTCGGTGAAACTGTTGTGCTATTGTCGGAGGCTGGTCGTTCAACTTCAGAACCTTGGCCACTACGCTCTGCTAAATTTTGCGCTCTTCCCATCTCTGTCTGACATAGGGGTCTGACAAGCTGTTGCCGCCTCGGTGGTAGCACCCTTTCCTCAAACCCAGTTCTTCTTTGTCCAAGACCACCATCAGAGGATGATCCATTTCTCCACTGGCTTGTCTCATCCTGTCTGTCATCCTGACTGTGGCATTGTTTCTCCTGATAATATAATGGTGGAGGGTTGTTATCTACAGCAGCTGACCTTCTTACAGCTTGGGCTGAGGTAGTGTTGTTGGCATAACCAATGCTGGTCTTAGAACTGGGCAGACAGATAAAAGTATCTCTCCTAGAATCCAGGGCGCTAGATAGACTTCCACTAAGATTCATTGTGGATAGATTGGAGACAAACACATTTGTTTCCGACTTTGACTGCTTGAGCCCTCCTCTACCTGTGTTGGTGTTCTCTTCTTCAGCTAAGCCTGCCACACAAGTGTCTTCCTCTGTACTTTGACAGGTATTTTTTCCCCATTCCTCTTTGTCCCACTGAGTTCTGTTCTCCACTTTGTTGCTGTCGTTGTCATTCCTCCTCACCCCAATTGAAATAGAGCTGGCAGTTGAACTGGAGGATATTGACATTGGACCCTCGTCTTTACCTTCTTTCGTGCTTCCTCCATCCTCGTCATCATCATCTTCCTCATTTTGGTTTCTCAATAATGTATGTATGTCAGGACACTCCACAAGCTCGATCTCTCTGAGCCCAGGCTCCGAACACTGCTGTTCAGAGACCCAGATTATCATCTTGTCGTGGGATTCACTTTGAGATACCAAAGGTGGGAGTGAGCTCTTATTGCACCCTGTGTCCCCTAACAAGCCTCCTTGATCACTTAAAGAAGACAATTGATTGGCATTGTCATCGCCAGTGTGAGTGAATTGGATCGGAGCTTTGTTTGTAATCTTTTCCGCTCTCGCAACAACCCCACGTTCCTTGAAATTAGTTGGGATGCTCATTTTGGACTGTTTCTTTTGAGTGCTCTAAGATATCAGGCAGATACCATATCTATCCCAAAGGAAATTCTGGAGCCCGAGGCCATTGATTGATTTATACACCACTCTGTTTTTCCTCTCTTTTTTTGTTCAGGTTTTTCTGTAATGCAGTGCTGTGGTCCTCCAAAAATAGAATTTCATGAATCTTTTTTACATCAGCTCAACATTCCCTTTCAGCAAGTAGTCTGTGATGACACTGCATTGAGGTTTATTCCATCTGAAAGAAAAAAAGGAGACTATAAGACAAACTCCTTTCATTTGAAGAATAATTTTTAGAAGCAATTTCTGAAATTGTGTAATTTTTTGTGTGTGAATCATCAGGGAAGTGAATTTTAAAGAAAACATCTGTTATAGTTGTTGGTTGCATCACATGGTTTAAGTCTGTAAACAGCATTTGTTTTGTATCTCCTAGAACTGCAGTCAAAATAGTGTGTCCAAAGTGTAAAAGCACGAGTGTTACATGTTCAGGTGCATGCCCATCAATAAGAAATGAAGGTCATTTTGTCTTGAAGCATGATCACTGACCGGCATAAAGGAATGAGATGAGTGAGGAGCGAGGTGAAGGCTCGCTCTTGCTCTGCACTGTTTGCTTGTTAAACTAGAATCACTCTGGGGATGATTCAGAGAGGTGAAGAGGAAGAAGGAGAAGGGTGTAAAATGATTTGTATTGAGCCTCTTCCTTCAAGAGACACTGAAAATAAGGACTGGAGAAAAAACATTGTCATGTTTCAAATATATTTGTTTGTATACACTAGTGTGTATCAGTGGCTAAGTGTCTGCATGCTGCGAGCAGGCGGAAACATGCTGGTGTTAAGGAGCAGAAGTACCAGCTCAGAACAGATGAATCCATATTGTAGGCCTGATTTCTGCAGAGGGGGTTAACACTCTCCTCAAGTGCACCATATGGCTGATTCTACCACGAGTCACTTATGTTCAACAACAGAACAAACTGCTTTTCACACGCACTGCAGCAGAAATATAAATATATGACTTTATACGTGTGACAGCATGCGGTGTAAAACAGATGAGTCCAAACATGTGTGTTTGACCTCATAGTGTGTGTGGTTAGTAATCTATAGACAGACTAAGACAGACAGACAGACTGCTGCAATAATATCCCTCCATCCATGTTCTATAGCTCTTGTCCTCATTAGGGTCACGGGTGAGCTGGAGCCTGTTCACTTTGGGCGGGACGCAGAATACACTCTGGACGCTACCAGCCAATCACAGGGTATGCGTAGACAAAAAAAAAAACATTCACAATCACATTCACACATGGACAATTAGTCTCCATGGGGAGATCATGCAAACTCCACACAGAAAGGTCGCAACTGAAATTCAAACCCAGGACATTAGATTATCTTAACCTACTGTATTCAGTCACCTGTCTGTGCACTGCATGACCAGGATACTCATGCTTTCAGCAAGTATGTTTTTTTTCCCATTTCATCCTAATGAATATTTGAGTAGATTCCAAGTTTGCAAACAGAGCTCCTGCTGTTTAATTATAGGTACAGCAGGGGCATCAGTACTCATTAGCAGGCGGTTCCACTTTGTATGATGCTGATAGAATGGCAAAGATAGCAACTCCTAATGCCTCTGGGCCACTGTCAGGCTAGTTTTGGCCAAATGTATAAAGCTAGGTCATCTCAACAAAGAAGAGAAATAAGAAAAATGATTGCAACTCTGCTCATAATGTTGTCAAAGGTGTGGCAACTTGAATATGATGCGAGGGTTCCAACAAATTATAATACAATTGCTATTTGCATTTAAATGAGGATACCACAATAACTCATCCATTATTCTGTTGTGGTCTGGTGAAGACTCCCTTGATTGGTGGCCAGAAAACAAAATGTCTTGTTTACCATAACCACATTTCATTTCTCTTGTTTATTGGCGGTTTATTGTAATAAGACTGTGGTAGTCTCATATCACAATATTCGTATGATACGTACCTGACAGAGGTATCACTGTCCTGCCTACACGTCCTGTGGTTGAAATCAGTGACGTGCGGTGAGGTTCATGATTAGTGTGGCACTGACTGTCACGTGACGTCTGGAGCTCGATGAAGCTCAACTCAACACTGCTACATGCTGGTTGTGGCACTGTACATACCAGACTCCACTGTGCAATTTTAGTGGCTTTTCTGGTTGATAAGAAAGACTAAATGTCACACACTTTCATTAAATATATTAGACAGTCTGTTAAACGTCAGTAAGTGCAGTACATGTGTGATAAAACGTATATTATTGGCAATGTAATGAGGAAACACCAATGTCTCTTGTGTGAAGCCACGGACCAATTACAGCCTGCCTGAATCAGAATCAGAATCATGTTTATTTGCAAAGTATGTCCAAAAACACACAAGGAATTTGTCTCTGGTAGTCGGAGCCGCTCTAGTACGACAACAGACAGTCAATTGACAGAGAACACTTTTGAGACACAAAGACATTGAGAAAAATAGTCACTGAGCAATACAGGGTTGCTAGTTATCTGGTAATGCCGGTACAATTATTTATTTATTTTTGGACAATTGTGCAGAAAGGGCGGCACGGTGGCCGACTGGTTAGAGCGTCAGCCTCACAGTTCTGAGGACCCGGGTTCAATCCCCGCGGGGCCCCGCCTGTGTGGAGTTTGCATCTTCTCCCCGTGCCTGCGTGGGTTTTCTCCGGGCACTCCGGTTTCCTCCCACATCCCAAAAACATGCATTAATTGGAGACTCTAAATTGCCCGTAGGTGTGACTGTGAGTGCAAATGGTTGTTTGTTTGTATGTGCCCTGCGATTGGCTGGCAACCATTTCCTCCTGCCCGATGACAGCTGGGATAGGCTCCAGCATGCCCGCGACCCTAGTGAGGAGAAGCGGCTCAGAAAATGGATGGATGGATGGAATTGTGCAGAAAGATGCAGAGTCCTCTAGCACTTAGAGCAGTTCGAATGACTAATTTCCCAATAGTCCGGTGCAATGACCATTGTGCAAAGGGCGGCGAGACTTCAAGGAGTGTGTGCAGTTTAAAGTGGCGAGTAGTGCGATAATCTGGGACAATGTAGATTGTGAAAATGTTGCAGATACTCCTCAGTCAGTGTGCAAATGGGGAAGATGCTACTCAGGCATGAGTGGCCAGTATTGGTCAACAACAGTTATGTAAATAGTGCAGTGTGGCGAGACTACTACAGTGAGTGCACGAGTATGTATAATTGCCCCGACAGAAACAAACTCAGACAAAAATAAATTGGCAGCATGTTGCAATGGAATTGTAAGTTAGCTGTTTAAGAAGTTGATTGCAAGAGGGAAGAAGCTAGTTCTAGTTTTCATTGATTGATAGCGCCTATCTGAGGGAAGAAGCCAGAAGAGCCGGTGACCGGGATGTGGAGGTTCCGAGAGGATTTTGCACGCTCTTGTCTTAGTTCTGGCAGCGTGCAAGTCCTCAAGGGTCGGTAGGGGGGTATCGACAATCCTTTCAGCAGTTTTGATTGTCCGTTGCAGTCGGAGTTTGTCCTTTTTTGTAGCAGCACCAAACCAGACTGTGATGGAAGAACACAGGACTGATTCGATGACCGCTGTGTAGAACTGCTTCAGCAGATCCCGTGGCAGGCCATGCTTTCTCAGAAGCCACAGGAAGTACATCCTCTGACGGAGTTGATGTTGATCGCCCACTTCGGGTCCTGACAGACTTTAATTCCCAGGAACTTGAAAGTCTCGACGGTTGACATAAGGCAGCTGGACAGCGTGAGGGGCAGCTGTGGTGAAGGATGCCTCCTGAAGTCCACGGTCATCTCTACAGTCTGGAGCGTGTTCAGCTCCAGGTTGTGTCGCCCGCACCACAGCTCCAGCCGCTCCACTTCCTGTCGGTGTCATCTGCAAACTTCAGGAGTTTGACAGCCGGGTGTGTTGAGGTGCAGTCGTTCGTGTAGAGAGAGAAGAGCAGTAGAGAGAGGACACAACCTTGGGGTGCCCCAGTGCTGATGCTGCGTGTGGATGAGGTAGTCTCTCCCAGCCTCACCTGCTGTGTCATGCCCGTCAGGAAGCTGTAAATCCACTGGCAGATGGCAGGTGAGACGTTGAGCTGGAGAAGCTTGGAGGAAAGGAGTTCAGGGATGATGGTGTTGAACGCTGAGCTGAAGTCCACGAACAGGATCCTCGCGTAGGTCCCTGCACTGTCGATGTGATCTCGGATGAAGTGCAGTCCCATGTTGACTCCGGAGTACCCGGAGAAAACCCACGCAGGCGCGGGCAGAACATGCGAACTCCACACAGGCAAGGCCGGATATGAACCCCGGTCCTCAGAACTTTGAGGCAGTTGTGCTAACCAGTCGTCCACCGTGCCGCCAAAATGCCAGTTTTCGTTTATATATATATATAAAAAATAATAATACATCAACTCGGTGCAATGCGGTATGAATAAAAGTTATCTTTTTCATTTCCCCCATTATGTTTGGTTCTAGTGTGGAATAATGAAATAAGATTGACTGGGTCACGAGCATGAGGTGAACAAGGTAGGATCCTATGGAAGAAAGATTTTCTGTGCTGCGCATGACATCTGAACTCCTCTGGGATAAATGTAAGATGCAAAAAAGAGCAGTCCTGCTTCTGTTGTCATGGCAATACCATGCATGAGAATGACAGAATCCACCTATGGTCTGCCGTAAGCAAGAAAGGTCAGCGCCGGAAAGAGGCAGTAACCTCTGAAGGTTAGCAGGATGCTTTTAAACCAGCAGCTCATGCATACTGTACATTCTTTTATGCATCAATGGTGAATCACAATGCCATCCAAACACAACTAACAGGTCCAAAAATAACTAAGTGAATGCCTGGACTGTGAACAAGAGGTTCAGTCACCCATCTAAGAGCAGTTGTGTCCATGTTAGTAGTCTGTAACTACAACCCTAAGCCAATGAAAACCAGTAGTGTGCAAATTTAGTGAGCATCTGAGCTGTAAGAGCTTAATTCAAACAGCACTCAAAGGAAATAAATCCAACAAGTAAACAGAACATGAAATAAAGAGATTGCTTCTTTTCCTCTAAATGTTATTTTTAAATTCAAGCAAGAATTGGTCTTTGGGGGAGATGATGTACAGAATGTGGACATGTAGATAATAATTATAGAGGAGAGTTGTCACAGGAAGGCTACAGCTACTAATGGACATTAATATAGGAAGAGCTATAGAGGGCTGTTTGTGAAGTGCATAATGAAAAGATCCATCCATCCATTTTCAACACCGCTTATCCTGGTTAGGGTCGCGGTGCGCTGGAGTGTATCCCAGCTGACTTCGGGAGAAAGGGGGACTACACCCTGAACTGGTCGCCAGTCAGTCGCAGTGCATATTGAAAAAATCACAAGCGCAAAGTGAAGGAATTAATGAAGGCAATTTTCCGTATAAACTGCTAATGATGATATAATAGCTGTCATTGACAGGACAACACGCTTGCATATTTTGTTGTGCAATGTGAGCCAAGTTGTTTTTATAGCATCATATATCATTTACAACATTAGTGCTGTATTCAATTCAAGAACAACAATAGAAAATCATGTTTCCCAAAAATGTTGTTCATTGTGTTTGTGAGTCATATTCGGATAGGTATACATGAGAACACGAGCATTTAATTTTGCTTGTTATATTTCTGCATTCGCACGGACCTGAACCATCTGCAACTTGGATGAAATTGTTTTGAATACCCTTTGTCAACATAAATGTGATATATGAATAACGACTTTGGGTAGCAGTGTCTCTGTGGTCAAGGTACACTTTGGTGAGAGATGCGTTCGACTCTAATATCAATACGGTGTTCTGCCATAATTGCTTTGACGGCTGGCTGCCTGAAAAATTGGTATTTTCTCCAGGTTGCTGTTCTGGCATGGAATGGTGGTGGGGGGAGGGGATTATTTCACAGATAGTTTCAGAGGCTAAACTGTGTGGACCTGTTTGTAACGGAATGCTGGAATGCCGATATTCGTCACATCGGACGCTGGTGCTGACGTTCTTATGAGGCTAACAATATGATTGCGGGATCCTGTGTTGCTGAGCGAAAGCACACAGTTTTGCTGATTTCCCACGGAATCAGTGCAAGGTCTTCAGTTATGGCTTTGATGGGGCACCTAGTGTTTATATGGTAACATTATGGTATCTACTGCGATTGACTGGCGACCAGTTCAGGTTGTATCCCGCCTCTCGCCTGCGGTTAGCTGGTAGAGGCTTCAGCATACCCGCGACCCTAGTAAGGATAAGCGGTGTAGAAAATGGATGGATGGATGGATTATGGTATCCAAAACCTTCGAGTTACAGATTTCAATTGTTTGTTCAGGCCCCAAAACGTTATTTTTGTGTACAATGTACAATAATCCATAATCCAATCAAACATCATATTTGCGGTTCACCATTCACAAATTCACCTGTTTGCATTTTTTTCAGTGGATCCTATCCCCAGCTATTCACTGAAAAACTCACCCAGTCATGTTTTTTGTGCCCTTTCCAAAAAAAAAAACCAAGATGCCACAATGTGCCCAAAGCCTGATCTAAATAGGAAAATAGTAATTTGCTCAAGAAAGTATGCTGAAATGCATACATGCATAAGTGGATATAGAAAAAGTGGATATAAAAAAATCTACACAACCCTGTTCAAATTCCATGTTTTTGTTGTATACAAAAATGAGACCAATATAAGACACATAAAATCATTTTCTGCCATTAATGTGACCTATAACCTGTACAACTCAATTTCCATCCATCCATCCATTTTCTGTACCGCTTTATCCTCACAAGGGTCGCGGGCGTGCTGCAGCCCATCCCAGCTATCCCCGGGCGAGAGGCGGGGCACACCCTGAACTGGATGCCAGCCAATCGCAGGGCACATATAAACAAACAACCATTCGTGCACACATTCACACCTACGGGCAATTTAAAGTCTCCAATTAATGCATGTTTTTGGGATGTGGGAGGAAACCGGAGTCCCCAGAGAAAACCCACGCAGGCACGGGGAGAACATGCAAACGCCACACAGGCGGGGCCGGGGATTGAACCCCGGTCCTCAGAACTGTGAGGCAGATGCTCTAACCATTCTTCACCGTGCCGCCCCGCCACAACTCAATTTGACTTTTCGAAGGGGAAATAAAAAGAAACAATATGCACAAGTGAGCACACCCTCTTATAACTCCAGGAATGTGGTTGTGTTCAGAATTATGCGAACACATTCAAACTCATGTTAAATGAGAGTCGGCACACACCTGCCACCATTTAAAGTGCCTCTGATTAACCCCAAATAAAGTTAAGCTTTTCATGAAATCTTTTTGGAGTCACATCTTACAGCACAAGCCATGCTCCACAGAGAGATTCCACAGCAACAGACAGATCTCATTGTTCAAAGGTATCAGTCAGGATAAGGGTACAAAATAATTTCCAAGGCATTAAATACACTATGGAACACAATGAAGACAGTGATTATCAAGTGGAGAAAATATGGCACAAAAGTGGCATTATCAAGAACTGGACGTTCCTCCAAAGTTAATGAAATGAGGAGAAGAAAACAAGTCAGGGAGGCTGCCAAGAGAACGACAGCAACAATGAAGGAGCTGCAGGAATTGTTGGCAAGTACTGGTTGTTTAGTACACGTGACAGCAATCTCCCATGTTCTTGTGTCTGGGTTAAGGTGGCAAGACAGAAGCCTTAACTTACGAAGACAAAAAAACACGTTTGGAATCTCCCGAATGCATGTGGAAAAAGGTGTTGTATGTCCATGAAACCAAGGTTGAACCTTTGGGCCATAACTCCAAAAGCTACAGTAAGTTTAGACTGGGTTGTTAGTGCAAGTTACAGAGAGTCTACACGTGTGTATCCAAGTATACGCTTTACTCAAATCAACTGTAAGCCATTTATTTTTAATGGTAATTGTGTAATTTTGATATTAAACTGTTTTGGGATCATAGTTTATGCTAAATTTACAGTAATTGTACTGTAAATCCATAGGTTAATTGCACTTTCTGCCATGTAGTGGAAGAGCATTTAATTGTTCTGCCTGTCACGATACATCACTAGCATTGATAGATGAAAAAAGATACATTGTTTTTAGTAAATAAATGACAATGTTCTGGCCAATGAAGTGAAATTGGATCATTTCCCAAAGCACGCCGCCTTCAACAATGATTCTGATTCACATCGGTTGCTGTTCAGAAAAGCCCATCGTTCCGCACAAAGTCAACCACTACCTGCATGTTCTCACACACACATGAACACATGCTTTCTCCCAATGCCTTTGTTGTGGGTCCAGTAGCACATGTGGATATTACAGAAGCCATTTGTCTTTGGCAGTTTGCTTTATTGCTCTCCTACCCCCAATGGAGAGCGGACAGGTTCTACACAGTGTGGTCCCTTAGGTGAAGCCCCGCCCCCTTCACACACATACACACACTTACGCTCACACTCCTGTCGCATCTCCTCTTTTTCATCCACACTCTCAGCGTGTGAATTCCAGGAGAGTGAGGCGGAAGCAAGAGAGAGGACACAAATGGCGAGCGTCGACATGAGCATACCCATAATGAATGGCTGTGGAGTGGTCACACATGACATAATAAGATTTAGTGCTGCGCTTACATAAAAATGCAGTGGAGCAGTTATCCCTCGACATGAACACCCTCTCCTCTGCTACTGCACAAACAGTGTATTTGTGCGCTGGTAATTAATCTCTAATGAAGCCCTTTTCATCTATGCGTATTTTTAGACCCTTTCCCATGGCTCGATGGTGTGTGAAATGTGTGTGTTACTTTGACAGTACGGAAACCAATTGACTTCTACACAGAATTCTACACAAGAAAACATGCTTGTCTTGTTATCAAATATCCAAAGTAGAAATTCCCTCCTTATACACATTGACTTTTGTTCATGTTCTTAGAATCCACCAGTAGGATAAAGCTTAGTGAGAACATTCATTGAGGAATAAGCTAGGCTTAATCATGCAGCCATTCTCCTCCAGTTGTCTCTTTAAGTCCTGCTAAACAACAGAAAGATAAGCTTGAACAAGACATTATAGAAACCTGAAAGTGTACCTATGACTTTTGTGGATGTGAAATAAGCGATCCGGGCAATGCATTGGGTTGAGGTGAACCTCAAAATTGAAAGGCCTCCAAAATCGTACAATTTAAAACTGTCTAAAAGTCATTATTTATTATTTCAAAGGAAGGATCAGCTTCAAAGGGTGTTGAGAGAAGAATGTTTAAAGCGAACAACAATATACACCAGAGGTTACTTGAAGTATGTAGAGTCAAATGCAAAGCAGTGGACTGTAGGGTGTCCAAATGGGGATTCCGTCATTACATAGTATTTCACTGCCACGCCAGCCAGAGATGATTTGTTGAGCCTCCGACTGACTACCACCTGAGCCATGTGAATGACAGAGCATAATGAAGATGTATTGAAAAGGCTGAAGAGATGGTGACATACGCAGCTAACATTAGCTACTAGTGCGAGTTGCGACCCAAACAGTGACGGTGAATGTTTCAAAAAAATGAGGAGCATCTGTGACATGACTTTCATTCATCAATGAAGACACTGTTGAACAAGCAATATGTCTTAGTAAAGTAATAGTAGTAAATGTATGTTTTGAACAGCTAAGCATGTTCAAGTGTTACTTTAAACATTGTGTTATAAAGGTTTTATGATGGCCACAGTTAAAAACAGTTTGACTCAGGTGGTAGAAGAGTGTGTTGGTCTCCTAATCTGAAGGTTGTAGGTTCAGTTGCTTTTGTTATCCGTAAATGAATGAGGAGACATTGTTAAAGTGTTGTGCACCTTGAAGGTAGAAAAGTTCAATACAAGTGAAAGCGTAGTTTCCATTTACTCCATAGTTTTTAAACATTGACATTTTACCAGTCGTACCCTTGACCTCGCATTGTCTAAAACTGATCGGTTTTCTTATTGAAAATCTGGGACCTGATTAGGTTATTCTGTACATAGTAGAAAACTCCATTTCTAAAATAGAATCCCTCCTCAACTCCATGTTTTAACATGATAATACAGAGTTAATGAAGGAGGCTAACATAATCAATCCCATTTTCTTCCATGAAGAAACCCCAATAATACAACCTGTCTTCCTCTCTCCTTCCCCTCACACATACATTCTGATGCTTTTTGTACCCCAGGGAAATTCGTTTGTCATCACAAGGCAGGCTCTAACAGGATTTGGGGTGAGAGTAGGTGTTCATACCTTGACGAATGAGGAGAAAGTGGAAATCGGATCATCTGCAATAAAAGCTGATTTATTTCCACATTTCTCACAGGCGGCCAATGTTGGCTAGCTGCTCAGAATGCATCAGAAAATACTCATAGACCAGTAACAGGCTTTATTTGCCCAAGTGAGCTGAAGATTTGCCATTTGCTCATGTGCACGCAGCCGCTCTCACAAAAGGTTTGACTCTGCCATTCACGCGTCTGCTAAAAATAGCGCACTCATTAACACAATCAACACCTCTAAAAAGGTAAAACTATGACGTATACATGCCGTTAAATCAACACGTGCACAGTTTGTCGAGACACCACCTACGCTCTCACTTGGTGAACAGCGAGAAAGGAGACAAAGAAGAAAAGAACCAATTTTACAGTGTGCACACAAACACCCTTTTGATGAACAAGTCCTTATCCTTGATTGCTTTGTGACGTATTGCTTTTACCAAGTGCGGCAATTAATTCTGCTATACACCATGTGAGGATGGACGGGGTTTGGATGCATAAATGGGAAAAATAACAAAACCAAAAAAAGAGAGGCAAATTCAAGCAAAAATAGAATGCAGTACGTGAGCTGATTTGTCAGGTTTGTGTTCATGGATTTATTGAGCCCTACAGACCATCATACAGACAGACCTAAAGCCCGACAGGGGTGTCATGGGGAGAAGTTGTCTGTTCATGCATGGTGGCTCGGCATTGTTATTAGCAAAGCCCCTCCACCCCTGTAGGAAAACCATTAACTCTCACGTGGCTCTCAGAGGCGACAAAGAAAAGGCGAGAGGAGTTCAAATGCAGCGCTGATTCAGACAAGGATGCAATAAATTCTGTTCAGGACTGTGAGGAACTTAGCCTTTACCAAAACGTACCAAACAGTCAGACGTAAAGCAGGAAATGTGCAGACAGCGTGGATAAAGAGCACATAGACTCTCGAGCCAGATTCAGTAGTCTGACTCACGTTTATTATTCTTAGAAAATATCAAACTGTGAACCACAGGTGTTAAAGAGTGATATATTTTTTTCTCTCTAGCCTTGTAATATGCAAGTGTGTGTATTCAATGAACAAGTGGCAATGGAGCACCAGGGAAGTGGGGGAAGGGAGAGCTGGCAAAGGATCAGTGAGAGGTGAAGGCAAACCAGAGAGTGAGCTGAAGGTTTTGGTGTAATGGTGGTAGAAAATAAAATATGGTAGTGGGTTGAATTGGCCGTCTAAAGAAAAGATGGTATGTGGGGAAGGTGCTGCAAGAGGTTGGCGCAAAGTCTTTCAGAGGAGCACTGCCCACTTATTGGGTAAGAAATCACAGCTGAGAAAACACCACTCGAGTAACATTTTCATGACCACAGTCTATTAAGAACATGCATGTTTCTTTTGAGGCTGCACGGGGACCAAGTGATTAGGACCTCTGCATCCCATTTCGAAGGTTCGGGTTTCGAATCTCGGCTCCAGCCTTTTTTTGAAGTTTTGTGCGGCTACTCCGGTGTCCTCCTGCATTCCATCCATCCATCCAATTTCCGTACCGCTTATCCTCACTGGGGTCGTGGACATGCTGAAGCCTATCCCAGCTATCTTCGGGCGAGAGGCGGGGTACACCCTGAGCTGGTCGCCAGCCAATCGCAGGGCACATAGACACAAACAGCCATTCATACTCACATTCACATTCACACCTACGGGCAATTTAGAGTCTTCAATCAACCTACCACACACGTTTAACCCCGGTCCTCAGAACTGTGAGGCAGACGCTCTAACCAGTCGTCCTCCGCGCCTCCTAGTTCATCCATTTCGTCACTATTCATGCATTATTCTCGCAGAGAAGGTCACAATGTTAAGAAAAGCGGAAACAAATATTTTAAACACTTTCATCTACACCAAATTGGTGTGTCCCTGCCGACCCTGTTTGATAGAAATAGAAACTAACAAGCAGATGAGGTTAGGATTGACACAGACACTGATTGTTTTTCAAGGTTTGGTGCTAAGGATAACATGATTTTAACAAATGGGGCTCTATTTTTGTAGACAGCGCATCTGTGGTGGAACCTGGCAGTGACAATTTGGTGGCAGAAAGTCGATCTAAATTTACACCCGCTCAGAGCACATCTAACTGCCGGTGCAGGCTAGACAGCTGGTCTAATGACATTTTGGTGAATTTGATCAGGGCACAGGCAGACAGATTCTGAGCTCCGCGGACATATTTAAGTCACCAGCAGTTATCACTAGACTTTACGCCGATCTGATCGGTGTTATCGGTATCGGCCGATAATTAGCATTTTATGCTGATCGGCTGATCGGCTTTCATGTCATAGTTCGCTGAGCCGATCAATGACGTGATCGATCGGCTGCACACAAGATATTAAACTCCGCGTCTTCGTCGCGTATGAATCCAAAAGAGTTTATTTTTAGCCTTGTCACGCGTCTTGTTGTGCAGTACTGTAACTATCTGAGGGCCAATAAAGTTCTTTCAATCTTGTCGGTGAAAAAACACTTCGTCAGTGTGGGACTATTTTGCGGTGTCTCAGAGAAACAACACGTAAGTTATTTGCAGTCTGTGCACAACAGAAGTACGTCGTGGGGAACGACATCTAAATGCAACAAAAATACAACAACAAAAGAAAAGTCAAACGGACTCGAACTCTGGACAACACCCGTCCATATGGATGGGACAGTGAGAAAGTTAGAGTAAGCATGTCATTAACAGTATTTATTAAAGTAATTTAATTGCAATAAAGTAATTTAATTACAGTAAGTTAGGACCCATTATGTCTGTCATTTTGTAATGTTGATTTGACCTAAGCTAATGTCAGTGGGTGGCACGGTGGCCGACTGGTTAGAGCGTCAGCCTCACAGTTCTGAGGACATTGTCTGTTGCCACTCCGGCCAAGAGCAGGGACAATGTTCCACTCACGCACCGATGTAGTGCGTGTACATGAACTACTTGTACACGCATGTGTACATGAACTACATGTACATGTAGTTTTCTACCGCACAGAGTAGTCATTGCAACACGCTTCAATGGAATGAGAGGAGCCACTTTGATTGGCGGCGAATGAAGTTGCTGGAGTCACTCCGAGAGTGGCGCAGTCCGCCCAGTCTCAGATCTCCGGGGCTTCGCTGGTCTACGTAATTACCAACACCGGTCTAGCCTATCCGGGTGCAAAGATGCACTGCTTGCTGCGCTGGATTTATGCTGTTTACAAAAAATAGGACCCATGAAGTTAACACATGTAGAGTCGGTGTTACAATTCGTGGCCTTCAAGTCTTCCAAAGAGACTGCAGGGTTTTTGCTGACTTTTACTTCTTTTTTTAAAAAAAAAGAAGTAAAAGAATTAGGCATGTGTGCTCACTTCTTCAGCTGACACACACACATGTGCACACAAACGCGTGCAAACACATACGCACCATGTTTGGTGTAAACAGCGTGCACGTGCACGTGTGTATTTATGTATACTGTGTGAGAGAACGAGAGACAGTGGAGGCGTGCCTCTCGGTGTTCAACCTGCTCATGCAATGTCCTGCCTGTGACTGTGGGGAGGAGCTCACGCAAGCCACCTTCCAGACAAAGGCAGTATGGAGTGTGTGCATGCTTGTGTGTTTGTACCTCAGACACACACACACACACACACAAAATGCGTCTTTTTACGGTTCGGAAAGTAATTACAGCCCTTTTTGTTATTTCAAACCCATTTACAAATAATGCTGACGTGCATTTGAATCCACGACATAATAACCACTGCAGTACTGAATATTTTCCCTTATTTTTGTCAAGGCAAGCTAAAAAAGCGTCGCCACTAAATGACAAACAACACAATAGAACGAGAAAAAAATCTAAAAATGTTCTTTCTACTAAGGAGTGTTAGGGCCAAATTGAAAGTAACCAAAAAAAAAGTAAAAAGGTCATATGAGAATATTGTTGAAATTATAAGATTAAGTGAAAATATTACATGAAAGAAGTCATAATTTTTATGGGGGGGGAAATGGTTAATTTGACCAGAATAATGTAGTAATATGATAAACATAAAGTTAAAATATGGTGAGACTAATGCTGTAATATTACAGTAATTTAATTTCTTAATTTAGTAATTAATAACCTAATTTGTATGGTGGGTCTCTTCATTTGGTCCTAGATTACTGAATTTGTGTGTTTTGACATTCACTCTTTAAAACTGTAATTTTTTACAAACATCTTTCTCATAATTTTATAATATTGTTTTCCTAAAATTATCATATATCATTTTTTTGGGAAACTTTTTTTTTTTTTTTTTTTAACCAATTTTACAACTTTATTTTACTTGGAACTTTTTCAAAAAAATATTATTTTTTTCTCTTCCATGTGACCTAATACTCTTTCCTCTAGACCTTAGGTTAGTCTCTATTTTCCCCTTACATCTCCTCCTCCTCTTCCCCCTTGTTCTGTCCCATAAATTGACCTTGTAAGTCATACCAATGTGCAACATTCAACATGCCTCACATACACACACACATACACGCGCATATCATACTGCAAGCTGCTGAGCTACAGAACTCAAAGGCACACACTTCGTATCCCCCTGGTGACTTCACTGGCAGAGATCTACTGAATTGATCGTTGTTCAGACATTGCAGAGGTCACATGTAATGAATCAATCACGCGTGCATCAGCATCCCCAGCAGCGCAAGCCAAGGCCACAGGCGACCAGACTGATGTAGTGTCAAATCATTCATCAACGTGCTGTGCAGATATTGGCAAGAATAAACAAATGGCAAGGCTCTCAATGTGGGTTCCGTTAACAGCATGGAGTTCGGATAAAACCCAAAACACACTTCCCATGTAATTTTAGGAATAGTTTGGCTCAGATGTTAAATCAAAAGCGTTAACAAACACGAGTGTCTTCTGTTGTGCACGCATGCAGTTCAAGGACAACCTGGCCGTCAGGCAACACTCAATCAGGACAAGAGACGGCCGGTTGTGGACGACGTGTCCTCAGTGTACTCACTTTTAGTTGGATCACCCCCTCCCTTTCTCTCCACATCTCCAGATTAACCTCATACACATTTCATGCAAATGACTGCAAAAAGTAACTAAAAACGGCTTTGTACATCTGCACTTGTTTATAGGAAAGCCCCATGAATGACTTAAGAGATCTAGATTTTGTGGACCAAAATAGAAAGATGTTCCCAAAAGAGAGCTGCATTATTCATTCTTGATGTATCTGACTTGTAAAACTCTTCATCTGGAAGGAGTTAAGTCGGCATCACAGTGTGTCAAATCTGCTCTTTTCACATTTCAATTTTACATTTAAATTTCAACAAACCAGGCCCTTTGTTTATATGTCCACAATGATGTCAGAGATCCCAGTTGGTAATATCCCACAACCCCCCCGCCCAGTGTTATTCATCCCTGTGTGCAGTGTCATCACAGGAGTTCGACCTAAAGCTCAGATAATCTACGCGTGATCATTAGAGACTTGACCTGCTGCATCCATCACAGCAGCGCGATCGTTGCCATCTGACCTCACGTCGCTCCACTTTGCAGTCCGGTCTGCAGCCCAAGTTGTACATATAAGCACAAATAAACCCCTCGCCCCTTCATATGAGAAATAAAAATGAACAAAAATACGTGTTCATAAATGTAAATTAGTCAGAGACAGGGCACAGATGCAATGGAAAAAATAAATAAAAGCAAACCTACTACTTCACAGTAATTGAGAAGATATACACAGGCTTACCGTCATATGCGCTGCCGCCAGAAACACGCGTGTGCCTCGCACTCTCCCTCTTTCTGGATTAAATGGTGCGGAGAGAGAGGAAGAGAGATGCTGCGGACAGGAGGAGGAGGAGGGGGAAGATCTGATGATGCTGATGCTGCAGCCACTCCTGGCAGTGTACCAGATTTTGTCGCTGCACCACAGCTCCCCCTGCCGGATCTTGTCGAGGTTGAACAGAAATCTACTCCAGCGTTTCCCAAATTTGAGTGAGCCAAGGCATATATTTTCCACACCCGCAGGCCTGTTCCTGAAAATTGCTCACCAGTGATGGGACATTGTGATTTTTTACGAATGTGGTATAAGTGATCGTTTGAAAATGTCAATGTAAAATGAGTGTTGCATGTTTATGGTTAGGCTTTTTTTTTTGTCTTATTCGGCTCTTAGGTCAAACAGAATGGAAAATCTGTATCCCTTTTATGCCAAAACAGTTTTACTGTGTCACAGTGGAGTTTTTAAGCTTCCGCTGTGGTATTATAATTGAGGTTTGAGAATCAGACTTGATCAGTCCAACAGAACAAAGTTTCTAGAAGGGAGAAAGAAACGGAGACAAAAGACAACGCACTAATTGTAAACAGGATGAGTGAAGTAAATCAGTACGTTATCTACAACAATGAAACGTTAAAATATGAGTGCTGCATGGGGCTGTAGTGCTACACCCTGTGAGGGAAGGACAGGACAAGATAGAACAGGACAAGAACAGGAGAAGAAGCCTGCAGGACAAGGGTCGTGAACCCGGCTGTACAACTGAAGTGTGGTGGCAGTAATTATGTAAATTATAAACTGTACAGGACGAGACTATGAGGGGATACACAAGCGATTTGCGTATTCATGAGTTATTTGTTGCAGTAAGGGGTGTGTGCCTGCGGATACATGCAAGTGAATTAATACCGTTTTACACGCACAGACGGACAGAAGTGTCCTGTAATTGCTGTGGCCGCACCGTGGCGGCTGAGGACCCCGCCCAATCACTTGAGGGGCAGGATCAGGCCCAGGGGTCCACCCGAGAGCAGCCCGGCAGACGGGACAAGTCCGACACCGTGGGACCCAGGGCGGTCCGCCTGCCCCACCGAGGCGCCCCGACAACCGGCCACCCAGCGGGGGCCGCAGGGACCCAATGCCACCCCCGCAGCCAAACACCCCACCCCTCCACCCCCAGGAGAGCCAGATACCCCCCAACCCGCAGGGCCCGCGATGCAGCCACTCTCCGCCCAGCCAGACGAGCACCGCCATGCAAGTAAGTGAGACCCACCTCCCCCCTTGTTACTATGGCTTCCAGTTCCCCAACTAGCAATCATTGGCCCTACCCCGTGTATCAAATTCAGTAACTACTATTGAAATTAAGCAGTAATTCAAAGAATGGGAATATTGCTTTATTCTTCCAGACGGAGAACTAGCAAATTTCTCTCTGCCAGAACTGACCAGGTTTCAGCAAGTTGAAATTACAGAAGCATGCGCAGTTCATGGAGTTTAATTACTGTACAATACAATGATGAATTTTTATTTTTCCATCTCCCGTGAAAGATAACAGAACCCAAGGACTTATCGACACGCAAACCCTTCAGCTCACAGCTACCGACTTTTGCTAATACCTAATTCATATGACAAGTGCACTCTGATTTAGAACATTACGGAGGATACAAGATATGGTATATAGAATACATTTAACTGTGCAACACAAAACCCGCTGTAACCAAATCATCCACAGACAATTTATACACCGGACATACAAAATAACAACACAACATTCCCACATTTACAAATAATTTACTTAAAGTGATATAAACAAAATTATATACATATTCTTTTATTATACTGTATTTAGCCACACTACTTTGTTATGGGAAACTTCCTAACCCACACGGTAAATACCTTGTCTTAAAAATAAGACCTCAACCGGAACCTAAATAGTTGTGGATAATGTAAATAGAAGTCACGTTTTTCGATTTTAAATTTGTACAAACTTTTAAAAAAAAATAAAATAAAGGTGTTTATATTCAATTTGATTCAATTCTACAACAACTGAAACAAAAATACTGATCTGAAAAGAAAGCAGCCTTCATAATGGGTAAACGTTTAGAATGAAGAAAAAAAACAGGTGAAGTCTATAATAAGGGAAAGGAGAATACATATTTTTAAAAAGTCTACAGAAGGCATTGTTTCACATTATGTTTGAAAAACACAACAAGACAATGTAACAAGCAGATGTGCTAAAGGACACAGCAGCCAGCACTGTGAAAATGCTCAAACGCAATGCTCAGCACTAGTCATAGATTTATCAATGACAGCCAAACTAGAAGAACTACTAGAACTAGAACTACTACTTGCGACCTTATTTTGGACACCTGATCTTTGTATGACCTGCAACCTCCGCTGCTGCCCTAACAGGTGCAGCCATTTGTGCTGCCAGTGATTGACAGCAATAATATTAGAGATGAGCTATTTGTGTTGGAGTGTCCTGCCAGAACTGGGGGAACATTTCAACATCACTTACATAAGTGTTGGCAATTATAGAATGTACTGGTGCATATCAAGAAATATGTCCACGGTGATGGAACCCAGCAACGGGTGACAAAAGTAATGTGTATTTTTTTTTGGTGAACTTTTTGGAAGTATTACTAATAGAATGTAGTAACATTATACCTGTTACAATCACAGTAAGGCATGTTGCAATGCATTGGGGTGACCAGACATTGCTTTCCTTTCACATGTTCACTTTTTGGACCAACAGAAAGCATCCTGCTGGTAAATTCTAAATAATCTGGGATTCTATTCACTCTGTCACAATGAGAGGCGGTTTAAATCCCGCCTGTCTGACTGTCCCGCCACTGGCGGGCTTTTCAGTTATTGTTCATGCATCATTGCATCTGTTCATCAATATTATCGGGACCAAGTTTGTTTTAGTCGCCGATAACGCCTGGCAAGTTTGTTATTTATTTCTTTTTAGGCCCAGTCGTTGAAGCAAAGTAAATAAATACGATTATTTTTCTCAAATACACTTTATCATGATGACGTTATGTCCGCATTACAATGGAAAGTAGGCTTATTAAAATTGTTTAACAAACATTATGGTCGTGTTAAAGGCCATTAAAGTGTTCATTTATTTTCATACTATACAATTTTGTAGTCGTTTTAGTGAAAGTAACTTAAATGTAGAAGTAGTGTGATGCACAACCAATTCAGAGCCCATACTATAACTAAATTATTTTCAAATGACATTAACTAGTAACATTTTGGAACTTGTCCAACACTATCAATACAAAGTAATATTGGTTTCATTGAAAGGGAATATAAGAAGTTGATGATTACTGGCTTCTGGACATAATCTGACCCAGACAAGCAAATATTATGGTCACCCAGGAACTTGAACTGGTTTCATGTCAAGCTACATAATACATCTGAGCCTTCATCCATCCATCCATCCATTTTCTGAGCCGCTTCTCCTCACTAGGGTCGCGGGCGTGCTGGAGCCAATCCCAGCTGTCATCAGGCAGGAGGCGGGGTACACCCTGAACTGGTTGCCAGCCAATCGCAGGGCACACATAAACAAACAACCATTCGCACTCACATTCACACCTAGGGGCAATTTAGAGACTTCAATTAACCTACCATGCATGTTTTTGGGATGTGGGAGGAAACCGGAGTGCCTGGAGAAAACCCATGCAGGCACGGGGAGAAAATGCAAACTCCACACAGGTGGGGCCGGGGATTGGACCCCGATTTCTCAGAACTGTGAGGTAGACGCTCTAACCAGTCGTCCACCGTGCCGCCTCTGATACCCTCATATTTCAGCAAAATATTCAATACAGCAGCATGCAGCTTCACAAATCGTGTGTTTGAATGTTATAGTTTAAACATTCCCTAATTGTTACTTGAAGGACTGGGAGATGCACCGTCCAAATTACACAGACACACCGTTGCCAGGGCAGGTCGTTGTGTATGCAAAACAAAGATCCCTACAAGTCTCCGTCGTCATCCTCCATGAGCTCGATGCCGTTGTGAAGGAAGGCCTCCTTTTCGGGTGTTGTGGATACAGAATCTCGGTCGCGCTTGAAGCCGTTCATCTCCGTGTCAGGAGATGAGCGGGCCGCCGCCGCCGCTGCCTCTGCGCTGTGATGGATGCCGTAGCAAAAGTAGATCAAAAAACCTGAACCCCCCCCCCCCAAAAAAAAAACATGCAGGGGTCACTGTTATACACACTGTTGGAAATGTGATTCAAGTCATGCATTTGTTAGATCTTTCATTGCACTGCGACGCAGCATGGCCATTCGAAGACATTTTCATGAACAATGACCAGGAAAATGTAATTAATAAATCACTTTTAAATGTCAACCAAATGTTTACCATAGTTAAAAATGAAAGTGAAATGGAAGGGCCATGCACCCTAAATTATATATATAAATATTCCTAATAAAGTAACTCCAGACTTGTGATTGTTGTGAGCATGTCAACATGTAAAAGCAGCCCAAGTACAGTTGATGAAAACAGTGATACCTTCGCAACCCTACTCCAGTTCCACGAGTTGGTGATGTAGGATCCAGTACGTGTTGCAATATTTCTAACTTCTATTTCTATATTTCTCATAGTCATAGTTCGTTATTCACAAATTCACTTATATTTTTTTCCTGTGGAATCTATCGTCAACTATTTACTGAAAGATTTGCAGTTTTCAAGCGCTTTAAGTAACATAGTATAACTAAAATGCCACAAGATGGCGCCAAAGCCCTGGCTAATAGGAAAGGAGCTCTGTAACTTGCGTCAAGGAAGTATGTTGAAGTGATACATCTCGACTGTTCTACGATTTTTGCATGTCGGGGAGGAGCTAAGTTAAGTCTTGCCCGCATGTGTATGCTTTTGTTCTGCTGACTGGTTGGTAATAAGCTCGAGCCAACAAACGACGAGGGTCTCTGTTGCTTGACATTATTTTCACGGGTTGCAATGCCACCTTGTGCTGCCACATAGTGCACATGCCAGAAACCTTCACTGCTTATGCGTACATGCCAACCCTAACATTGCTGCCTGCAAAGGAGCGGTTTACCTAAAGCCATCCAGATTGAAAACCGTATCCAAGTGCCTCTGTCCAGCTGCATCATCAGGTAGACATTAACAAACATGCTGATCACCGGAAGAATAGGCAGGAACGGAACCTAAAAAGCAAAATATCACAGAATGTAATGTAATGTATGTAATGTAATGTAAAGTATCACAAATGTACAGGATGTCTGTTACATTTCACTTAGTGCTAATTTATGGCTGTGCAAAGACACAAACCTTAAAAGAGAGCTTTGTTTTGCTCTGTGGCTGTCTCCAGACAATACAAGTGAGGAGGAGGCACATGATAAAGATGATACTGAGGATTAAAATGTTCAACAAAGTTGAGCCTCCCTGGACAGCCATCGCACTGAACGTCAGGATCAGCAGCCCTGCATAGCAACAAAATAGTTAGTGAAAAGTTGCATCCCTGTCAAATCTAATCTAATAATATTTGCGAGCCGTGTGTTTCCTTGGTTGTGATATAGATTGCATATGTGGCAGCAGTTGTAATTTAGCATGGAAAATCCAAAGCAAAATGTTACCAGATCTCAGATGTGGTTACTTGTTGGGTTTACTGTACATGGATTTTATTCTTAAATAACTGGATTAAAACTTCCTGTAGTTATCTTCTTTACAGTGGTTTTCAAACTTGGGTCCGTCAGCTGTAATTTAAATACCTACATACAGTATAGGGACTGACGGGCCAATAAAACAAACACTTTCCCGTGGGACATTTAAAAGCGCTGATATAATTGTAGCATTTCACATAAATCTAACATCTCTGCGTGCATACAGAATTTCTAGTACATTTTTTTTTTTTTCAAGTAGAGTTGTACAGGTGAAAAAAGGAAACCTCCCCTTTTTGCGGGCTCGGAAGCACATACTCTGGGTCAAAAGTTTCCAACGTTATGATCGATAACTTCTTTTGCAAAGTACTTTATAAATGGGGAATTAAAGGGAGAGACTGCAATTAACACACCTCCCCCCAAAAATCTATTTTTGATATGAAGTGTAAAAAACAAAATCAGCCATCTCTGGCCTCATCTTCTGTCTCTACTTTGATATACAAGAAATCACCATGTCTGAAGAAAAAACAACCAATATTTTTTTCCCCCAAATAGTCACTATTAGAGTGGTAAAGTCGCTTAGTTCTGTGTCGCGATCAAACCACTAAACGGCAACACTGACTCTTTAGGTTGAAACTTCAAAAAAATAAATAATTCCCTTGGCATTTAAAGGTGCACGTGGTAGTTAATTGGAGTTAGGAATTTGAGTGGGAAGAATTCTCCCCTGAAAGCGGTTTTGAGAACCTAAATCATAGCCATTCACAGAATGATTTTTCCATCTGACAAATGTTTATGGCTGCCTAAAGATCTGCTCTCGCTGTAGTCTACATGGAAGTAAGTTGGGAGCATTCGCATTTCCCATACCCATGATAGAGGCACAGATGTTGACCGTGAAGCCTGAAAGGGAGGTCGGATCAAGGTTGTCCGGGAAGAACAACGTATTTAAGCTGAACCTCTCCTCCACGCCGGGTAGGATGCCCATACTGCCATCGCTCTGCTCCAGCTCCTCCTGCATATTGGCCATCTGATACGCCGCACTGGGCTGCTCGGGCTGGTACCTGGCAATCAAACAGGCGCACGAAGCGGAATTCAACTTGGAGATAGCTGCAAAAACCAGCGTGTTCACAGTAATCCACTGTCATGCTGCAATGTTAGCAGGCAATGAGCCTGTTTATGAGTACTGTCAATCACAATGTCCGCAAACACAGTTCAAGTCAGTCGTAATCTGTGTTGCAGTTTAAAAGATGATGAGGTGTGAAATTACATTCAATATGGATGCAGGGCTCAATTTGAATGGTTGCCTGAGAGCAGATGTGGCGGTATGGGGGGTGGTGACCGAATTGATGAAGTGCCTATTGGCTGTATAACTTCCTCATCATCTAGGGCAAAATACCCAAGATTGCCTTTTGACAGTGAACTATGTCCTGCTTGTGTGACACGTAGCTCAATGGACTGACATAAGCACCTCTTCTTGATTCTTGTATGAACAAGTCTCTGACAGTGCTCCACTGACCTTAGTACCAAGACACAGGCAGCCACTAATGTATAGGCCAGCAGTGTGCCGATGGACATCAGGTCCACCAGATCCTTCAGGTCAAACAGAAATGCCATGGCAGCTTGAAAGGAAGAACAAGGGAAAAGGTGACAATAATTGTGAGAAATTTGGTAACAAACTAGAGTGATACCTACTGTCTATGTTTTTTTCAGCGGCAACACCGATTATCAGTAGCCAAGGAGGCCGATAACTGATATTTATAGCCGATATTCATTTGTTGTAAAAGGGAATATTTTGGTGTCAAAATGTGAAATAATACAAAGTCCAACACTTAACTGTTTAAATGCCTTTTAACGTATGTTCATTGAAAAGCTTTTCAGATTTGCACTATGTTCAAGATATTTGTTTTCTTTCTTTTAAAATTCTAACAAAAAGTACAGGGAGCTCCCAGACTCAGCAGAATGTCTTATAAAGTCAAATGAAAACTTAAACAAATAAATAGCTCTCTAAAAGCTTTGACAGTAAATAAAGTTTTCCAAAATTTTAATATAACTGAAATGTTAATCTTTCACATATCTTTGTTTTAAGTTCAAACAAAAAAAAATAAAAAATCAAGGAGTTCCCAGGGTCAGCCACATCTCTTATAAAGTTAAATAAAAAGTTTAAATGTAAATAAATAATTCCCTGAGGTTTACCCAGTTTTAAATCGATTTCTTAGTCGCCCTAGGATTTTTGAGAAGAAGAAAAAAGAAAAAAAAATGCCGACATGCGTCAAAATACCGATTATCAGCGCTGATAATCGGCCCAGCCAATATTTGGTCTATCCTGATAACAAAGATGACTGAACTTGGAATTTGGTTCATATAACCCATAAATTGTGACATCTATTACGTTAGACAGCATTTGTGAAGAAACCAAAACATCCAAAACAAAACTGATACATGATGAGTTGGTTGATTCTGTGTTTGGTGGTATTTGTATTTTTAGCATTAAGCATCAAAATAAGTGAAATCATCTTAATATTTACTCTCCTATTTGTGGTTTTTTTTTGTGCTCTTTTTGAAATGCCCAAAGATGCCACAATATTGGTGCCAAAGCCCTGTCTAAATTGGAAAGCTGAACAGTATTGGTCTAAATAACAGTAGGCTACTAATATGTGGGTAACTACTTTCGTGACCATAGACCTACACTTTTAAATGCAAGTGATCATTCAGCAAACTCCAAAACAGCACATGCAGCTATCTTTGCGTGCCCTATTCATCTTACCAGACAGAACCCCGGCAGTCACAGTGGACGTTATGGGGGATTTCCTCTCGCTGACATGGGCCAGGAAGGAGAAGAGCAGGCCATCCCTAGCCATGGCAAAGATGATACGAGGCAGGGGGAACATGGAACCCAACAGACTGGGATGGGAGGTAAAACAACAGATTGGGGTGACAGGAATGAGAACAGGGCATGGGGGGGAATTGAGATAGGTCAGTAGGGGGGAGAAGGAAATAATTAGTCAATAAGAAACAAATGGCCAGTTGCAGACTTGCCACAGATGAAAAAAGCGGCGGGATTCAAGACCTGCTACACATGAGCGACAGGGGCATGACGGTGGACTTAATGTTTTGATGCCTGCATGCAGAAAAGTTTGTCTCGAATAAGAACTAATTCCACTTGTTTGCAATCTGCGTTCCAACGTGGATTGTAAAAAGTAATCTGTTATACAAACATCATGCACTTTATCCTCTGAATAGAAATGACATGACATTAGAGAGGATTAGTGAGTTCCTTTTGCATGCTTTAGGTACTGGTTTCTGCCAGGGCTCTCTCAGTTAAATAAAATATCAGCTAATATACAACCCAACCTCGCTGAGCCCAGCAGCATGAAAACAGAAGACTCCGAAACCATGTATGCCCTTTTAAAAACATGCGTGTTAGTGTCTCACCTGCCACTATGCCAGAGGTGAGGGTTGCAGTTAGCGGGGTTTTGCTGCGCGGGCTGATCTTGGCCATGAACTCGAAAAGCAGCCCGTCGTCAGCCATAGCCCAGATGACACGGGGCATTGGAAACATAGAGCCCAGCAGGCTACCAGAGGTGGGGGAGGGGGGACCAGGAAATATAGTATCCACATATATGTGAGAAGGCAGTACAGAGACATGAGATTTCATCTCAAATAGTCAACAAATATGACATTGCATTCATAGTCACATACACAACATAATGAAGTAAATTGTGTAGTATTATGCATGCAGTGAGAATGACAGTGGCATGCAATTAAAAACACTCTTTACATATATCCATTCACCTCATTGCAGCATATTGCTTGGAATAACCCGTTTGCACTGTAAGGCCAGGTCACATCTATAAGTTATACAAAATTACAGTGGACTCTCAGATGTCAAATGAGATTTAGAGAGTTCCAGGAGATTGTCCGACCTTTGATTTGTTTGGATTTCAAACGAATTTTTTTCATGATCAATGTAAATGCCATGTCTAGAGCTGGGCGATTAATTGATTTAATTGATGCAGACCTAAGAGGTACCGTTTTGTCAGTCATTTGGAATTGGTTCAGGTCTACAGCATTAGACAAAGAGCAACGAATAGTCCGCTGCCAAGTGTCTTTAAAGAGTGTTAAAACAAAAGAGAGTAGCATGGAAGAAAAAACTCCTGCTAAGAAACAGTGTGTTTGGATTTTTTTTATCCAAGTTGTGAATAATATCCTTGTTATTTGCTTTTCCTTCTTAGTGAAGGACAAAAAAACTAAACAAAAAACAATCTATCCATTCATCCATCCATTTTCAACACCACTTAGGGTCGCGGGGCGCTGGAGCCTATCCCAGCTGACTTCGGGCGAAAGGCGGACTACACCCTGAACTGGTCGCCAGTCAGTCGCAGGGCACATATAGACACGGACAACCATTCGCACTCACATTCACACCATCACTGAGTGGGAACTGAACCCACGCTGCCCGCACCAAAGTCAGGCGAATGTACCACTACACCATCCGTGACCCAAAAAACAATCAAAATCAGAAATCATATTTTGGGGAAAATAACTTGGGATTTTATTTTAATACCGTATCACCCAGCCCTAGCTGTGTTACAATCAATTTACAATTTGAATGTGAAATGATTTTCGTTCCACACACAAAAATATATCTTGACGGATGGCTGTTTATCAAATATATCCCTGGGTTTTCCCCAATGAGGGAGCATATTCTAGGGGTTTGTCATCATCAGATTCACAGGTAATGTTTTACGCAACATTGTTAACAAAGTGTGAAAATGCCAAAATATGTTCAAACTGCCATTGGCATTACCATAGGTTAAATTTAGTTTGATTGTTGAAATGTTCATGTTCTGAACGTCCACTGTATTATAATGAGAGTCCACTGTATTGTAATAATCCAGCAAATGGACACAGTTGCAAGGTCAGTACAGGTTACGCACACACATTCAAAGACACATGAATATCTCCTGTCAAGGCAGATTTTTTTTGAGAAAAGATGCAACTTGCAGTGACCTTTGCTGATATCATAACTGCTCATGTAGTCTGTTGGGACTAAATTCTTAGCAAGCCAAGACTTAAAAAATATACATACACAAATAGACCTAGAGACTGAAAGCATATACACGTAGTATGAGAGGGCCTACCTCGTGGACAGTGCACAAAGGGAGCCGACAGCCACAGCATATTTGGCTCCTTCCCAGCCCACGTACTTAAAAGCAACGGGAAGGGGGCTATTGCTGTCGAGCAGGTAGTACGGCATCATGAGCGTGAGTGCGCCAGAAACGCAGAAGTACGCCACAAAGCAGATCAGCAGCGACGACACAATGCCGATCGGGATGGCTCGCTGGGGGTTCTTCGCCTCTTCTCCTGAGGGCATCATGTTCAAAATGCACACTACCATTAGGTACACTTGTGCTCTTTGGTTTGTATTAAAATTGTCCAGTTTTGAGTTTTCATTCAACTCTGCCATTTATTAAGCCAAGGCAGTCATTTTACATAACGCTGGCGTTGGACCGAAACCTTGCATCTCCAAAACCATCACTTTTCAAGAAACAAAACATCCACCCATCCATTTTCTGTACCGCTTTTCCACACGTGGGTCGCGGGCGTGCTGGAGCCTATCCCAGCTATCTTTGGGCGAGAGGCGGGGTACACCCTAAACTGGTTGCTAGGCAATCGCAGGGCACATAGAAACAAACAACCATTCACACTCACATTCACACCTACGGGCAATTTAGAGTCTTCAATTAACCTACCATGCATGTTTTTGGGATGTGGGAGGAAACCAGAGTACCCGGAGAAAACCCATGCAGGCACAGGGAGAACATGCGAACTCCACACAGGCGAGGCTGGGATTTGAACCCCGGTCCTCAGAACTGTGAGGCAGATGTGCTAACCAGTCGTCCACCGTTCCGCGCAAACAAAACAAACAAAAGAACGTCATGTTTTTTGAGCCAATAGCATTGGGTTGCTGAGAGACACAATTAAATACTATTCAACTCTTTAGATAGGCCAATAAATTGTAAAAATAACACAATAGTATTAGACACAATTTAGACATACCAATATGTGGTTTTGACCCGATGCCAGCAATAAGTTAAATCTTACGGTTCGCCACCAAACAAAAATATCACCGAAAATACATACTGAAATTATGATAGTAGTATACGTCAGTGTCATAGATAATTGAACAACAATACAACACAATACAAAACATTATTTGTAGTAAAAAAAAAAACACTTCTATTAAAAACAAAATGGGGTAAAAATGTGAAATTGAATGATTTAATTGGAAATTACAGCTCTTATCGAATATGATCAACTCGAAGAACAGTATCAAAATTCTTGTCTTGCTCAATTTTGATCAACAGTGACAAATTTTGCTCAGTATTTTTTTTTGCATTACCTCTGCCGAGGAGATTGTTTTAATTCCCTTCTGTTTGTTAGCAGTAGCGTACAAAAACATACTATAATCATCTTAAATTTTTTCATTACCTTGTACATCACTGTTTGGTGGAACATGGTGAAAAAAGAGGGCAAATTGATTGATTTAATAATCGTTTCCGTTGCATTTTGCAACAGAATTGAACAAGAAGCTTATTTAGCACCCATAAGACTGAAACACCCGACTATTCAACTGCTGGCCATTACGCAACTGCGTTCCTGAGACGAACACTCAGGATTTGTTGTGCAGTTAAAAATTACATTGCGATGATGGGAACGTGGACAGCACCGTCTGGATCCTTTCACTGTTTTTGACAGGTCAAAGCCACTGGCTGACACAGATTATACACACTGAAGCCTGTCTGCCAAGTGTTGGACTGAAGTGCCCTCATAAATAAAACTCAAATAAATGCTCAGGGTTAACGGCACAGGAGCCAATAAGAATTCAGGACATAGAGGGGTGGGACAAGAGGGGCGAGAGGAAGCTTTTACAGGCATTTTGCAGCGTGAACAGATTAGACGACAGTACACAAAAGGAAGGCTTGTCCGAGTGATTCTTGTTACCTGCGTCACAGTTCGTATTGGGACAAGCACACAAACTTTAGCGTTTCTCTTTGCCCCGCTTATGTAATAGCGAAAAATGTTTGGACAAGCTTTGGGTACATGATCTCCGCTCCAGATCTATTTACACTCCCCCAAAAGTATGTCCACTGGGTGTATATTAGGTATGGGGAAATTAGAGGAAGACTTTAGGGCCAACCAAATCAACACTGACCTGTGGTTGCTATGCAGTCGAATCCAACAAATGCGTAGAAACAGGTAGCAGCTCCAGACAGGACGCCTGTGAAACCAAATGGCATGAAGCCACCGCCACCTAGTTCCTCTCTAGTTGGCAAGACATCTGTAAAACTAGACACACACACACGCACATGCACACACACACACACACACACACAAGGAACTTGGATTATGTTCAAAAAGGCTGTGACATTATGATTATGATTATTTGATTATTTGTTAAAAACAATAAAGTTTATCAGTTTGAACATTCAATATTTTGTCTTTGTGGTGTATTCAATTAAATATAGGTTGAACATGATTTGCAAATCATTGTATTCTGTATTTATTTGTTTAACACAACGTCCCAACTTCATTGGAATTGGGGTTGTATATCCATCCATCCATTTTCTTTACCGCTTACCCTCACTAGGGTCGCGGGCTGCTGGAGCCTATCTGAGCTATCTTCGGGCAGGAAGCGGGGTACACCCTGAACTGGTCGCCAGCCAGTCGCAGGGCACATAGAAACAAACAACCATTCACACTCACATTCACACCTACGGGTAATTTAGAGTCTTCAATGAACCTACCACGCATGTTTTGGGGATGCGGGAGGAAACCGGAGTGCCCAGAGAAAACCCACCCAGGCACGGGGAGAGCATGCAAACTCCGCACAGGCAGGGCCGGGATTTGAACCCCGGTCCTCAGAACTGTGAGGCAGACGCTCTAACCAGTTGTCCACCGTGCCGCCACGTGCTAACCAGTATATATATATATATATTTTTTTTTTTATTGAACCACAAAAGCATGGTGTGTTTGAAAAGGAAGAAACAGATTGCCACAAAGAGATGGAACATGTGACAAAGGAGAGAGTTTGGATTTTTGAGAAGCAATGATTGATGGCCCTTGACTGACTGCACCAGTGAATTTCAGCAACGGAGACTAGCCTTGCTTTGCATTCGAGCCGCAGCTATATATATGAAACTACGAATATAGTATAGCTAAGTATTATTGTAAAACAATATATGGACTGTATATGCAATATTGGTACGGTGGTCGCCGGCCACTAGGTTTTACTAATGCGTAGAACCTGGAAATATATTGTAAAAGCGCATGTGCATTTTTCATTGGGGGTTACATCTGTGACGTTTCAGACGCAGTTCACTGGCGATTACGCCGGAAAAACCAATAGGTGACGGTTGGCCACTCAAGAAAACTAGACCAGTTCAGTTTTCAGTGTTTTCAGTGTTTCATGACTTCACAATAATTGGATGTGGATCAACATGAAAATGTAAGCTCTTCAGCCTCATGCATAGTGAAGGAAATAGTGTGTGAGTGTGCCCTTACTTGTGGCTGGAGTTACTGCTGTTAAATGCATGCAGGATTTCATCAGGGTTCAGGTACCAGTTCTTCAAAGTACCTTTGACCAGGCCAGAGATCACCATGAACAACAGGACTAGCATGTTGATACACGTAAAAACCTTGTTGACCATTGCAGACTCTTTTACTCCAAATGCCAGCAGACCTTAGATGTTATCAAGACAAGTGAGAAAAGCTGATCAATACAAATGGTCAGAGGGGAAAACAAGTTGTGAAATTTTTTTTTTTTATATATATACCTGTGAGGGTGATAATGATGACAACAGCAAACAAGTCAGGATATTCTGCCAGTACTCCTGGTGCATTCATGTGCATGTACCCTCTGCAGAACTCCTCTATCCGCTTCCCTATTAACTCATCAAAGGTAGCGCTCCATGCTCTGGCCACACTGGCAGTACCTGAATTGCGGGAAGATTATTTAGACTTATCATTTTTGTCATAACTGTAAGATTTTATATAAGTATGATGGTTATAATTAGATCTGTCTGATTTAGACAGCCTATTTAGCTCCAGCTTGACATAGAAAATTCCATTGAACATTTTCAGACACTTACATTTCTGTCAGATCAGGTTAATAATGGTTATGTTAGATTTTATTGGCCGAATGGAGATAGTATTTCAACCAGGCAACTGGAAGATGCGGCTCGGGAGTGCTCTATTTTTTACAGTAGTAAATGCGGGCTTACCAATGATATAGGCAAGGATGAGGTTCCATCCAGTTATGAAGGCCCAGAGTTCGCCAACAGTCACATAAGAGTACAGATAAGCTGAGCCTGTCTTGGGAACACGAGCTCCAAATTCAGCATAGCACAAGCCGGCTAGGACTGATGCTAAAGCTGCTATCAGGAAAGACAGCACTATGGCAGGACCTGGAAGGGCAACGCAAGTTTCTGATTTAGAGGCTTTCAACAGCATTCGACAGGAGTTTTAAATCATGGCTGGCGATACCTGAATTCTCCCGTGCGACAGCACCCGCGAGCACGTAGACGCCGGCCCCCAGCGTGCTACCCACCCCTAGTGCCACCAGGTCTAAAGTGTTGAGGCATCGCGACAGGCGAGAATCCTCCGTGTTACAGTCCACCACCTTGACCCTGAGCAACTGCTTCCCAAATCTCACAAGTTTGTCCAGCCCCATTGGTCCGACTGCAGGGAAGGGAAGGCGGCCGAGCTGGAGAGGGTTGACCGCGATTTGGGGGTCACAGGGGGGAAGCGGCACACACCTTCAGTGGGCGTAAAGAAGGATTGTGATAAAAGACAATGCGACAGTCTCTATCGCTGGTGGAAATGAGTTCAGGTTTGTAGCGTACAGTTATATACAGCTGTTAACAGAAGAACCTTGATCAACTGGCAGAGAGGCGCATTGCTGTGGGAACGTTTTTAGCGGCCACACTTGCAATCAAATCTACACGATGGACATACTTGACAAACTTATGTAGGACACAGTTTCCTGTGTTGGATAACACATCCCAAATCCACAATTTCTGACAAGTGTCCAAAAAGTAAAAAGTCTATATGGATAATCCAGTTTATTGCTTGATGTGTTGTTGACATGTGTTACATAACACAACTCAGAGGCGTGGAACCAAATCCCCCTGAACAGATTGTTGGATACGAAGAATCATAACTCATGACACAAGTACTGCAACAGTTTTAGTCTCTTAAACATGCAGCCACACACACACGCACAACGGAAGTTACTAATTATGAACACTGAAAGTCCTTACTTAGTTTTTGGAAAATATGCCTCAACAATTGCCAAAAAAACATGGACTTTCTACTGTTGTCCTGCAAGATGCAAGTTCCAGAGTATTTCTGTCCCATGTCAAACGAAATGATCCGACAGTAAAGTGTCAGTCGTTGAGTGAAACTGAAGTTGTAGGACAAGGTTCAACAAATACAACTGACGGTTAACGTTAGCTGCTAATGCTAGCCGTTAGCTCGCAAGTACCCAAGTGGCCATTTTATTTTTATTATGACCTCCTCATCGAGCTGTTAAACACATTGTTACACTAGTGTTGTCCATCTATGTTTGCCCTGGCGACTAGTCCAGGGTGTATCTGCCTTTCGCGCCAAGTTTGGTGAGTTAGGCGTCAGCTTTCCATGACCCTTAACAAGATAAGCAGTATAGAAAATGGATGGATGGATGTTACACTGGTTAACTTTTATTTTTTGTTATCAATGTTAACATTTATGTTTAAGAAATGCCTGCACTGTTAATCAAGAGTTTATGATGGTGACAGTTTGACGACTGAGCAGATTATTTCTATTAACATTATTTCCTATAGGAATATTATTATTATTGTAGTTTTTTGTTTGTTTGTTTGGTTTTTTATCTGAACAAATTGGAGATCAACCACTGTCCAGGGAACAGATTGTGGTCAGCTTTAGACATTGTGCGCCAAACCCAATTGACTGTGCATAACACCACAGCTGTTGGTGGAAAATATTCCCTGGATGATAAGGAGCGGTCGCGGATCTCTTCCACGTTCCTTAGCATTTAGTTCATATAAAGGGAGCAGATTGAGGAATAGAATGTAGAAAATGTGGGACAGGGAAATTCAACAATCACTCCAGTTTTTCCTGGAGTGTTTGGGCAGGAATCCAGAGCAATGTCCCATGGAAGACAGGACTTGAGCACGATCATGCCGATGATGGCTTCTTTCCAGAGCTCACTGACATGGTGACACAAACTGAAAGGTCATGCGGACAGTGATACAGTCATGTCACACCCCATGGAAACTTCCTCTTGAGGGTAACTTAAGGTTACACCTTTTTTTTCCCTCCCTTTCCACAAAGCTGTACAAATGTTCCAGGTGATAAATTATGCATGGAGCAGACCACAGACGTTAAACCCCGACTTCTCAGACTTTAAGTTGCTATTTAGCATTTCCGAGTTCATTAAGCGTGACGTACAGTAGGCCCATGCATCATACACCACTTTAACATGACAAAGATTAAAACAGCAAATGGACAAAAAAAAAAAAAAACGAGGTATGTCAGAAAGGTTCCAGGTTTTCCCCTTCATTGTGGGCCAGACTATCAAACAGCATGTCTTCAAAGTGATCCTGCGACTTTAGGTTGGTTCACTGCGCAACATCCATGAGCATCCGACTGCACCTGGCCGAGAAATCAACCTCCCTACTAGGCATGGGTGGTTACCGGTTTCAAGGTATACTGCTGTTTTTTGTTTGTTTTGTTTTTAAATCATTGTTTCGAAACCGCTAAAACTTTCCATCAGCCTTATGAGCTGATTTTGAGTGCAGCCAAGTGACACGACCCCTCCACACACATATATATATATATATATATATATATATATAATTATCCATCCATCCATCCATTTTCAATACCAATATATAGCATGCACCAAGCAGCTTCCATTCATCCATTTTCAACACCGCTTATCCTGGTTAGGGTCGCAGTTGTGCTGGAGCCTATCCCAGCTGACTTCAGGCGAAAGGCAGACTACACCCTGAACTGGTCGCTAGTCAGTCACAGGGCACACAGACAACCATTCGCACTCACATTCACACTGTCACTGAGTGGGAACTGAACCCACGCTGCCCGCACCAAAGTCAGCTGGGATAGGCTCCAGGGCCCCGCGACCCTAACCAGGATAAGCGGTGTTGAAAATGGATGGATGGAAGCTGCTTGGTGCATGCTATATATTGGTAAAATAGCAGATTTTACACAATGCATAATGGCTTTCACATATCCTTTGTTACAGAGTAAGTAAACAAACATTTCCAAACAATTTATTCGAGCTATTGATGAAAAACCCTCATCTGGTAGAGGTAAACAAGGTTGTGCCTGTCAAGTTTATTAAAAAAAGATCTGCGTAAAAATAGTATGACTGGTAGAGTGCTTAGAGAACCACAGGCAGAAACAGTAAATCAAAGCTGTCTTTATGGACGGCATGAACCCCTCAGTGACTGAGTTTAGGTTACTGAGTGTTGAGTCAAAAGCAGTCTGTGAGTAGAAATAAACAGCACAAATGTATAAATAAATCTGGGACGGGGAACCTCGGGCCACGAGTATTTGATGGGGCCTGCCATGCAATTCTAAAAAAAAAAAAAAAAAAAAAAAGTACAGCTAGAGGTTTAACAATTAATCAACGACTAATTGGTCATCAAATTAATTGACAACTATTTTGATAATTGATTAATCATTTAAGAGTCATTGTTTAACTTTAAAATTGTTGTACACATTCTCTGATTTCAGCCTTTCAAAAATAAATAGATTTTTGCAGTCCTCCATGAAAGCAGACTGATAAGCTTTGTGTTTAATCAAAATAAGACATTTGCAAACATCTGCTTTGACTTTGGATAACAAGCATCAGTATTTTTGCCTATTTTCTATGACCAAACCAGTAACATAATCATAATCACTTCTTGGAAAAAAAAACAATAGTCAATTTAATCTATTATGAAAATTATCCCCATCCTTGAGCTGTCACCTTATCGTGGTGTAGGGGTTTGTCTGTTCCAATGATCCAAGGAGCTAAGTTGTCTGGGGCTTTATGCCCCTGGCAGGGTCACCCTTGGCAAACAGGTCCTAGGTGAGGGACCAGACAAAGCACAGCTCCAATAACCCCTGTGATGACAAACAATTCAGGAAGACGTTTTCCCCTGCCCGGACGCGGGTCACCGGGCCCCCCCTCTGGAGCCAGGCCTCGAAGGCGAGCGCCTGGTGGCCGGGCCTGCACCCATGGGGCCCGACCGGGCACAGCCAGAAAGGGTAACGTGGGTCCCCCTTCCCATGGGCTCCCCACCTGTGGGAGGGGCAATAGAGGTCGGGTGCAGTGTGAGCTGGGCGGTCGCCAAAGCCAGGGACCATGGCGATCCGATCCCCGGCTACAGAAGCTGGCTCGAGGTACGTGGAATGTTACCGCTCTGGCAGGGAAGGAGCCTGAGCTGGTGTGTGAGGTCGAGAAGTTCCGACTAGATATAGTCGGGCTCGCCTCCACACACAGCTGTCGTGGCGGAAATCCCCGAACCCGTTGGTGGACACCAACGGTCAGGGATGCCGTCAAGCTGAAGAAGGAGTCCTATCGGGTCTTTTTGGCCTGTGGGACTCCTGAGGCAGCTGATGGGTACCGGCTGGCCAAGTGGATTGCAGCTTTGGTGGTCGCTGAAGCAAAAACTCGGGCATGGGAGGAGTTCAGTGAGGCCATGGAAAAAGACCTTCGGACGGCTTCGAGGAAATTCTGGTCCACCATCCAGCGTCTCAGGAGGGTAAAGTAGTGCACCACCAACACTGTGTATAGTGGGGATGGGCGCTGCTGACCTCAACTCGGGACGTTGTGAGTCGGTGGGGAAAATACTTCGAAGACCTCCTCGACTCCACCGATACGCCTTCCCATGAGGAAGGAGAGTCTGGGTTCTCTGAGGCGGGCTCTCCTATCTTTGGGGTTGAGGTCACCGAGGTGGTTACAAAGCTCCTTGTGGATGAGATTCGCCCGGAGTTCCTAAAGGCTCTGGATGTTGTGGGGCTGTCCTGGTTGACACCGAGAAGGCGTTCGACCGTGTCCCTCGGGGAGTACTGTGGGGGTGCTTTGGGAGTATGGGGTACCGAACCCCCTGATACGGGCTGTTCGGTCCCTGTACGACCGGTGTCAGAGCTTGGTCCGCATTGTAAGTAAGTCAGACTCGTTTCCGATGAGGGCTGGACTCCGCCAAGGCTGCCCTTTGTCACAAATTCTGTTCGTAACTTTTATGGACAGAATTTCTAGGTGCAGCCGAGGCGTAGAGGGGGTCCGGTTTGCTGGCCTCAGAATTGCATCTCTGCTTTTTGCAGATGACGTGGTTCTGCTCGTTTCATCAAGCCGTGATCTCCAACTCTCACTGGAGCGGTTCGCAGCCAAGTGTGACGCGGCTGGGATGAGAATCAGCACCTCAAAATCTGAGACCATGGTCCTCAGTTGGAAAAGGGTGGTGTGCCCTCGCCGGGTCGGGGATGAGATCCTGCCCCAAGTGGAGGAGTTAAAGTATCTCGGGGTCTTGTTCTCAAGTGAGGGAAGAATGGAACGGGAGATCGACAGGCGGATCGGTGCAGCGTCTGCAGTGATGCAGACTTTGTATCGGTCCGTTGTGGTAAAGAAGGAGCTAAGCCAAAAGGCGAACCTCTCGATTTACCGGTCGAGCTACGTTCCTACCCTCGCATATGGTCACGAGCTGTGGGTCGTGACCGAAAGAACACAATACAAGCGGCCAAAATGAGTTTCCTCCACAGGGTGTCCGGGCTCTCCCTTAGAGATAGGGTGAAAACCTCGGTCATCAGGTAGGATCTCAGAGTAGAGCCGCCGCTCCTCCACATCGAGAGGAGCCAGTTGAGGTGGCTGGGGCATCTCATTCGGATCCCTCCCGGACACCTCCCTGGTGAGGTGTTCCGGGCATGACCCAGGACACGCTGGAGAGACTACGTCTCGGCTGGCCTGGGAACCCCTCGGGATCCTCCCAGAAGAGCTGGATGAGGTGGCTGGGGAGAGGGAAGTCTGGGCATCCCTGCTAAAGCTACTGCCCCCACGACCCAAACTCATATAAGCGGTAGAAATTGAATGGATGGATGGATGAAAATTATCGTTATTTGTAGCTGTAGTATGAATAACCTGCAATTGAGAAGTTGAACCTGAAGCAACCTCAGAAGTGTCTGTCAAACTTGTTGCACTTCGCATTAATCATTACCTAAAACTTAGCTTTCAGTTTCAAAAAGGTTGCTGAGCACATCACTCCCTTTTGTGTGATATTGCTTATTTTTTGTTTATTTGGTGTTGTTCAATCATTAAACAATGCCAAATAAACAATAATAATCAGTTAATAAACAGTAATCAGAAAACATATTTTGCAATAAACTTTAATTAATTTACCCGATCATTCAATCAGTGGAATCATGAATAGAATAATTGATTCTAAAATATTTGATATTTGATAGTGACCGGCCTAAAGTACAACCTCAGAGGACCTGTTGGAAAAAAGTATAGAAAACAATTAAAGCCACAAATGCTAATGTATAATTTCCATTGCGTAATTTCTTTCCATAAATTTAGTATGACCATTGGAAGATTGTCTTAATTAGAAGAAACCAAGCAACACTCAACTAACATTGCATACAAGCTCCAGCGAGTGGTGACAGTGACTTACTTAAGTCTTCTCCTGTTGATACACTGTAGCACTGTGCGCCTCCAGAGAAATGTGATTAAATAGCACGTTGTTCTCTATTCTTTGAGCTACCGAGAGGACCGTGCGGTGACTTAAAGGGTTCCGAAATAGGATCTGCAGGAATCACATGGTTCAGCTATTCAAAGCAGCAGTGACGTGCGTACACACTGAAGGCATAGTCATCATGCAGAGGTGGACAGTTATGAATTCATACAATTTGCTTAAATAAAGGTATGGGTACTACTCTTGTAAGGTGTAACAAATGGTTGAAGTTGTCAGATAATTTACAGTTTGTCAAATAAGTTAATATTGTTATTGGTGAGTGCATGTAAGTAGATGTAGTGCCCTTCAGTGGAGGTGTGTCAGGTCAGAAACAAGGGTGTGTCCTTTGACAGCCAATCAAATTGGAGCATTGAGAAGACACTGCTTGACATTTATATGAGAGTTCTTTTCGGCACTCTGACCTATATGTAGATTGATGGCAGTAGTGATGAGACTCAAAACATAAAACAAAGAGTTGAGTGGAAGGTACAGTATTTTAGTGGGTCAGAAAGGACAGTAACACCGTGTTGACTGTTTTGCAATTTATTTTTCTGCGCCGCTCAAAAGCATATAATGATATGTGATGCTTATTTGAATTGCATCCTAGTTCACTTAGTGTTTATTTCAGCATTCCTGTATGGCGTTTGCATGTTCTCCCTGTGCTTGCGTGGGTTTTCTCCAGGTACTCCTGCTCCGTCCCCCTCCAAGTTAAACTACCGGAGACAAATTCCTTGTGTTTTTTGGACATAATTGGCAAATAAAGATGATTCTGAGTCTGAAAAAACTTATTGGCAGTTTATCCTCGCTTATTCAATGATTTCCTGGTTTTTTTTCTCTCCAAGCAATTATAATGAGCGTCAATTATTTTTTGCCATTCACGGTCCCTATCTCCCACTAATAGCAAGGGTCCACTGTACTCTAAATTTGCCATAGATGTGAATGGCTGTTTGTCTATACGTGCCCTGCGATTGAGCGGCAACCTTTTAAGTCAGTCCGACTTATTGGGTAGATGGCGTAATAATAAAACCACCATAGCCGGATTGATGAGAAAAAAAAATTGTGATAATTTACAGTAACGTAATTTCTTGTGTATAATGCGTACTCATGTATAATACGCACTCCCAAAGTTGACCTCAGAATTCTGGAAAACCCTTCTACCTATTTATAATGCATGTTTACAATGCATAATTTTTCTTCTACCCATAACCCAAAACATGAAGCATTATCTGTATTATTAATTATGTGTAATTATTCTGAAGTTAAGCACTTTATTTGAACACGTAATACAGGAAGTCCTCGATTTACGAACGAGTTCCGTTCCTACGATGGCGACGTAACACGATTTTCCGCGTAAGTCGGATTTCCGACGTAACACGATTTTCCGCGTAAGTCGGATTTCACCGTTAAAGTCGATATTTACGGCGAAATATTGTCCCACGTGTGACAGCAAGCTCAGTGTGTGTGGACGTGTGCATCGATGTGTGAATGAGACAGGACTGCTAAGGAGGAAGGAGTGCGCGCCGGTGCGAGTGTGTACAGTGGCAAGTGTAGTGACGGCGACCGGGGAAGAGTAGCAATTAGCGGAGGACCCATTGATGTTGAATGTGCAGAGGAGCTAATAAAGTCATTAAAGCAGCAAATCGGTGCTTCGTGCCTTTATTGTTGCCACCACCCAGCTCAGCTGTGCAACGAGAGAAGGGAGTTAACCCCTGCGTCTCCCGACCACGGTCAGGTAACCGTAGCAGGAAAGGTTAACACTTCGTATAAAGAAACTAAAATACATTAAAATAAAAAAATAAGATGCTGTACTTACCATCACTGCTGAGAGAAAAAAGGAGGGCAAAAAATGCATACAAACACAGACAAGCACTATGCACTAGCTAAGCAGAAACACTATGGTGCTGGGACAAAATGGCGGATGCGGCACGGGCGTCGTAAATTTGAAACATCGTAGTTCGAGTGCAACGTAACTCGAGGACTTCCCGTACGTTCTTTTTTTATTTACTTGCTGTTATTGTGAATTCACAGCCCTACTTTTATTTAGTAAATTAGAAAACACACAGATGTGCTCATATGTTTGATTACCCAGGCAGAATTTGTAAGATGGTTACAATTCTTTAAAGAAAACATGGACCAGGCAAAACATTTAATTTTATTTTAATGGGATTCAAATTAAAGGGTCAAGGATTTCAGAAAAGCATTATCATTAAACAAAACATAACCATAGAGAAATTAATGATGGTTGTTGTTCAGTTATTAGTCATATTCAAAAAATATATATATATATTTCACAAATTCTGCCAGGGTATGTAAACTTATGAGTACAACTGTACATATATGCAGTCATACATACCCCTATCATATTGGAATGAAAGTGTTGGCTATACCGATTTCATAACCACTAGGTGGCGGTGGCATATTAGAATGAAAGTGTACAGCTTTTTCATAACCTCGAGACCAGGGGTGTCAAACTAATTTTTGTCTCGGTCCGCATTGTAGTTATGATTTCCCTCAGAGGGCCATGAGAACAGTGAAAACATTTAAATGTTTAATCACCAAATCATATTATTACCATTTCCAACAAATTGAGGGATAACTAGTTTTGAAATCAGAAGACAGGGATAATAGATTGTTCAAGTATTGTTTAAGTTACTGTAGAAGAAGGGTTTGGTAACATAAAAATTCAATATCTCAACATTATTGTTTATTATTATGACAATTTTGAATTTGGGTACAGATTTGAGCAAAAATCATGGAAGCTGACGAGCATGATTTGCTTTCGCCGGCCACATAAAATGATGTGGCGGGCCGCATCTGGCTCCCGGGCCTTGGGTTTGACACCTATGCTGTAGCCGATGGCATACATTTATAAACATTTTTGGGAGGGGGGAGGTGAGGATGGGCATTATACACGAGAAATTACGGTAAGTCGATTTATAATTTTCAAACTTCGGTATATAGGAGGAGAGAAGCAATTACAAATTTTGGCAAAACAAGAAATGTAATAATATGTGTAAAACATTTGTGTTGATAAAGCCTGAAATGATTGTGTGGTTGTGCAAGACTAGATGGCTTGCAAACTGAGCCTGACAATAACAACAAGGATGAAGGCAACACGTGCTGGCTGTGTCCTTGTTTTGGCGTCCAGATGGAAGGAGGTTAAACTCCTCATAAAGTACATGATTGGGCCTATTAAGAATACATTGTGCCTCATTTATCACCTGCTTAAAATAGATGCACTGCAGCTAGGGCGCCGTTCCTCCTTCTCTTCTCACATTTTTACATTGTTGTGGCGCCCTCTGCTTTTGGAATGAGTGTGGCAAAGCTCACTGAATTTGTGTGTATGCTTTCTGAACATTTTATTCGAGTTGCGAATTGTACAACCTTAGGCTGGCTCTATCAAGCATTAACAAGAGTCTTGTAATATTTGTTGCATTAATTTTGCATTTTTTTGCCCCTAAAATTGGTTGATTAAAAGTTATTTATTCTTTATTTAGTCATCTTATCAAATAATGGTTAATTGATTTATTGTAAATAATAGTTTCTTAAAATAAACAATTTGACATGCGGTATATATTTATTTTATGAAATAGTTGATTAATCAATTATAATTGAATAATAAAACAATAATAAATAGAATCATTTATTTATTTATTTTTACATATTTGAAACACATTTTAGGTAACTTTTGTTTTTCCTTATCTGCCAATGACCTGGTTCAAATGTGGCCCATAGCACAAAGGTTTGCCCACCTTTGGTATGAAGGCACTATACATTATCGACGAGGTGTGTCAGAAAAGTTCCAGGACTGGGGTCACAACAGATATATTTCAAACACAGACGATCAACCAGCATGTCTACAAAGAGGTCCTGCGATGTTTGCTTTGTTCAGTGCACGAGAAGAGGCGACAGTTGTGCCAGGACAACTCGTGGCTGCTTCACCAACGCGGCTGCTCACAATGCTCTGAGCATCTGACAGTTTCTGACCGATAAGAGCATTCCTGTGCAGGAGCTAACTACCTTCTCACCGGACCTGGCTCCGTGTTTTTTGTTTTTTTTCCTCTTCCCCAAGCTTCAGGGGGTTATCAAGGGGACCTGTTTTGAAGCTGTAGATGACAAGAGCTACAGAGGATCCTGCAAAAATGTCCTGAAACACTTCTGATAGACTTCATGCATATATAATACACCTATGAGTAACTCTACTTTTTTTATTTTTACATTTTACATTTTACCTCTGAAATCAATACATTGATTATTTGTCAATTTGAAAACTATTCCCAGAAAGCTGCCTCTTCCACAGGAATCAATACACAATTTGTCCGTGTCTGTGAGCGTGTATTGGTAAAGCTGCTGTTCACTGTTATGTACACATTTCAATCTATTTAGTTTAGTTACAAATGCTCTCATTTGTAACCCTGCTTTTCAAACCTAGTTTTTGTATACAGTATTCGTCTTACTGAGTGCATAAATACTTAGAGCAGCCCACAGGAGTGGTGAGCGGGTCTGATCTCGGTGAACCTGGAAGGCCGCCACACAAGCTTGCATAAGATATACTGTACATAGCTGAACATACAGGATATCTCCCATTCCAGCAGTCAGACCACTGGTGACCCACTTTCATGGCAGCTAAAGTTAGACCGCCTGGAAATAAACGAGATACGTTCCGAGCGGCTGTTGTTGTAACAGCCAAATGGTGGACAGAATAAAAAAAAGTAATACAAAAATGCAGTTGAAGGAAGGATTTTGTGTTTACCTACACGAAACTATGGATTACTTACGATGCTCAGTGCTACTTGTACTTATTTGTTATGACATTTGATTTGTTGCTCGCATGTCTGCTGTGTCCACTTGCTGCTTTCACTCCAGACCTTCCCATCCCCCTCAGTCCTGCTCACGTGTACCATTTGAACCCGGGCACTGTTACATCCTTTCCAGCCTTAACTGTCCCACCTTAACCTCACACAGGAACAGGAAATTAAAAAAAAAGCACGTCGACAGAATATTCAAAGTGTCTGGCGTTAGAAGAACACAAAGGCCAAGTAAAAAATAAATAAATATATTTTTTTTAAAAACAGGTTTACGATGGAGAGGGAATTTTCTTAGGGTGCTTTTGACACACTTTCCCTGGTACAAATCAGTTTGTAAATTTGGTCTATTTTCCTCTTTTTGTTACGTTTCACACGATAAAAAAAGTTCCATTCAAATGTACCACAGTAAGTGTGCTCGTGCCCATCATAAATCGAAGGTAGCACACAATACACTACAGTACATGTCATGTACTCCCCTTCTTTGGTAAGCGTTTCACTGCTTGCCAAACACACTTTCCCAGTACATCAATATGTAAAGACTTTTTACTAGCTGTGTACATACTGTATTATGATCGGTCTAGTAAGCTTAGTACAGGGGGGGGTCCTTATTTTATGATAAAGTTCCATTCCTACAGCGGCGGCGTAACCAGAGTTTGTACACAAGTCTGAACACGCCTATCACTAACCACAGTAGTAAAGGTCATAATTACAGTAAATATTTGTGTGAAAAAAACACTTCTAGACCATAAATATAAAACAATCCAATCATAAGCGCTTAGTCCGGCGCTAACTGAGCGTGCCTTTTTGTGCCGTGTGAATGTATAAGCTGCGCAATCTAGTTTATTGTACTCCATTTGTATCTTTGAAATAATCGCAGTAAATATTTAGATGAATAATGGTAGAGTACTCCATAAAAAAAGTTATGTTATGAGAATATGTAAGTAATGTTAAGAGGATGCCCATGTTCTTTTTCTAGGAAGTCATAATCTTACTGGAGAAAAGTCCTAATGTGTTTTTCACAAATATTTCTTGATATTTCCTGATTACTACTGCTACTAGATTACTGTGTGTATCTTGAGAGAGACAATGGCTGCTTGATCTCAACTGTTGGGTCTAGGTGGGAATATTTACATTCACTTAAAAAAAAAATACAAACTTATTTGCACAAGATTACTACGTTTTTAAATTCAATTTGTGACTTTTTTTTCTTGGGGGGGAAAAAAAACGAAACTTTTTATATATCATAATGTTTGTCCTAACATTTTGGCTCATTTTCCCCCCTCAACTGTTATCGACTGTTTCTAGTAACATTGTAACCTTTCTTCTTTCTGAAGAAAAAAAAATCATTCCATTCTTGTAACATACACACAGTATAATTATTTTCTGTACCATTATGTGGTCTGCTATGTTTTAATACCTAATACTCCTTTCAAAGCATCCACCACATTGCTGATATGCTTCTCCAGTCTTGATATTGTCTCTCTCTCCAATAAAAAGCATTTTCATTTCATAAAAGTCATTTTTTAATTGTTGTTATTTTTTGATATAATAGGAAAACAAATTTTTTGCCCTGATGGTGTCACTTCTTAAATTCCTTTTGGGCTGGTTTGGTGATAACATTTCTCGAAATTCACATGCAATTGTTAAAGGAAATGCAATTTTCAAGTACAGCAACTAAATTCCCGCATTTATCCTATGGAATAAGTTTGCTCGCCATTCAAAAGAATCAATACACTGAAGTTAGAACATGAACAGTCTACGAGTATATGTGCAGAGCGGAAATGTCAGTGAACTCAAATGCAGTGTCCCTATCACTTTATGGTTTACATAATGATGTGTGCAAAGAAACATACCCCCATTGGAGCTCCTGCATGGGCGGATTGCAATGTTGTTGGGGGGTACATCATGTCCTCAAGTGTTCTTCATTTACTTTTTTTTTTTTTTTTGCGTGTGTGACGTGTGCTTAATAAAGGTGATTTTGCAGTTACGAATCTTTCGTGCAAAGCTCGTACATGAAGTTCCGTGCAGTACACAGTGCTATTGTATGCGTGCACATGGTAGCGGTGAAGCAACACGTCGCTTACTTACCTTTTACAAGTAGAACGAGCGCATCCAAACTTTCTACACACGCGCACACGGCAGTGACAGACGATATATAAGTCCAAACTGTTCTGATCCGGTTGAAGAGTAAGAGTAGAGTAGAGGTGGGTTAGCGTTTTTTTCGGGGCCACTTGGTTTAAAACGTGGTCTCACACGCACGCACGCACGCAGGCACGCAGCCCCGCCTGCCGCGGGTTACACGCAGTTGCATAATAGTAGAAAACGAGCTAATGTGGCGCTGTTGTCAACTGAGCCTAAATCCAGCGGTGGGCAAACTTCAATTTCAGTTTACTGTATATTAACTAACCAGGTATTAGATCAATTAAAAGAAATCTTTAATGTACTGTATACTGTAGTAATACTCATTGGTAAATTTACGTATTCATGTTTTTTTTTTTATCCTATCCTCCATTATTTGCTGAAAACTCACCTGTTTGCATTTATTTGAGCTTTCTTTAATATGCCACAAGATGGCGCCAAAGCCCTGTCAAAATAGGAATTGGTCTAAATGAAGAATGTTGATGTCAACTGAACCAAGTTTTGTATTTCAGGAGGAGCTATGTTTAGCCTGGGTTGGTAGTGGAAGTTAGGCTTCGGCGTCTTTGCCACATGTGACTGCAACCACAATAAGAAACATTTGTGTTATCACTGCGCTCGGCATTCGGTGTCTGTCATGGCGGCAATCCCCGAACCTGTTGGTGGACACCAACGGTGAGGGATGCAGTCAAGCTGAAGAAGGAGTCCTATCGGGCTTTTTTGGCCTGTGAGACTCCTGAGGCAGCTGATGGGTACCGGCTGGCCAAGCGGAATGCAGCTTTGGTGGTCGCTGAAGCAAAAACTCGGGCATGGGAGGAGTTCGGACAGCTTCGAGGAAATTCTGGTCCACCATCCAGCGTCTCAGGAGGGGAAAGCAGTGTACCATCAACACTGTGTATAGTGGGGATGGGGCGCTGCTGACCTCGACTCGGGACGTTGTGAGTCGGTGGGGAGAATACTTTGAAGACCTCCTCAATTCCACCAACACGCCTTCCCATGAGGAAGCAGAGTCTGGGTTCTCTGAGGTGGGCTCTCCTATCTCTGAGGTTGAGGTCACCAAGGTGGTTAAAAAGGATCACACTCTTCAGCCTCCCTGGTAAGGTCTATTCAGGGGTGCTGGAGAGGAGGGTCCGTCGGGAAGTCGATTCTCAGGTCCAGGAGGAGCAGTGTGGTTTTCGTCCTGGCCGTGGAACAGTGGACCAGCTCTACACCCTCGGCAGGGTCCTCGAGGGTGCGTGGGAGTTCGCCCAGCCAGTCTACACGTGTTTTGTGGACTTGGAGAAGGCGTTCGACCGTGTCCCTCGGGGGGTACCGAACCCCCTGATACGCGCTGTTCGGTCCCTGTACGACCGGAGTCAGAGTTTGGAAAGGCGAAGCTCTCAATTTACCGGTTGATCTATGTTACTACCCTCACCTATGGTCACGAGCTGTGGGTCGTGACGAAGAACACAATACGTGACGAAGAACACAATACAAGCGACCGAAATGAGCTTCCTCCGCAGGGTGTCCGGGCTCTCCCTTAGAGATAGGGTGAGAAGCTCGGTCATCCGGGAGGATTTCAAAGTAGAGCCGCTGCTCCTCCACATAGAGAGGAGCCAGATGAGGTGACTGGGGCATCTGATTCGGATGCCTCCTGGACACCTCCCTGCTGAGGTGTTCCGGGCACAGACGCTGGGGACGACCCAGGACACGCTTGAGTGACTACGTCTTTCGACTGGCCTGGGAACACCCCGGAAAAGCTGGATGAAGTGGCTGGGGAGAGGGAAGTCTGGGCGTCCCTGCTAAAGCTACTGCCCCGGTGACCCGAACTCGGATAAGGGGTAGAAGATGGATGGATGGATTCCTTTGGAAATTATTGTGTACCCTTCTGTTGTTTGATAAATTTGAACAATGAAATTCCTCTGATGCTGTGGAAGGTCTCCTCTGCAGACTATTGTGCTGTAAAGCCGTGACAACAACAAATTAATCAAAAGCCTACTAGAACATCAAAACTTTATTAGGGGTCAGGAAAAGCCTATTAGACCATCTGAACTTTATTAAGGGTTAATCAGCGGCACTTTAGTGACAGGTGTGTCCTGACTCATATTTAACATGCGTTTAATGTGATTACTAAATTCTTAACATCTCTTGTTATGCGTGTGTGAAAACCTGTGCAAGCACAAAATCTCAGTTTTTACTTGCCCTCTCAAAAAGATTTACTTTTTCCAATTGAGATGTATAGGTTATTAGTCAAATGAATGGTGGGAAAACTGAAAAATTTAATTTTTCACAAAAACCTGGCATTCGAACAGGGTGTACTTTTTATATACACTAAGTCAGCGTTTTCCAAAATACATTGAGCCAATGCACACATTTACATGAAATTCTGCTGCAAGATTCAGTTCTGTTACCATGTCACTGGCATACACAATTTGTAGTAAATAATTTTCACAAAATGTGAAATTTCCCAAGACAAACCTACTGCTCTCTTGGCAGTTGTTGGGAATCACTGACCATAGTGAAAGTCAATGTAGTGGATAAAATCTCAAAATCACTCAGTCTGAATACTGGTAGCCAACCAGCAAGGATACAGTACTTTATTCGCAAGCAAACAAACGATAACACAAAACAAAAAAAGACTACAACTGTTTGACATGTGGTGTGTACAGTCAGTGCTGGTGAGGATTCTTTGTGTGTGGTGCAGCAAGAAGTCACTTTTAGCACAGTGGAAATTAGAAGAATATCAAGGCAGTTTTTACATCACTCAGTACGAACTATTTTTTAAGCCTGTTTTATCTTTTGATTTTAAGTTCAAAATTCCAAATACATAATGAAAATTGTTGGCATGTAGTCAGTGTTTGTTCAACTGGTTCATACAGGAGTATTAGACAAGTGCATGAAGACAAAAACCTTTCTATACATTATTCACAATATTTACACAGGTGTTTTATTCAGTATGCAAACTTTAGCCCAGAGTCCAATTTAGTGAGGAGTCAAATGCAGCAATGGAGGAGAAGTCGTCTGTGCTGCCGAGCCTCTGTCTAGGACTTGGTTTCCAACAGAGACTTAATATCTTTAATGCCTTGCTCAGCTGCTACGGCGATGATGTGGTCCACAGCCTTCATGTGCACCAGCATCTTTATGATCTCTTTCACCTGATCCCTGTGGGCACAAATGACGGCGTCAATGTGACATGATGATGCAATATATGTTGAAGCTTTATCCAAGAAGACTGCCAAGAATATTATTACAGTATACAGTAGGCTTCAATAGCAAATGGATGTTAGTTTGGTACCCTTCTCAACTTTTAGCCATTCTATTTCCATCAACAGTACACTTAGTCTTAGACTTCAGGCAAGTCAAATTGGGTGAGTCAAACAATAAAATACATCTACCGTATTTACACGACCATAAGGCGCACTTAAAAAAAAGTCTTAAAATTTTCTCCAAAATGGACGGGGCGCCTTATAATGCGGCACGCCTTATGTGTGCACAGAGTTCCAAAATCTGTAAATGTTATAATGTGACTTTGGTGAGGGCTCCGCCTGACTGACTGGGAGCATTTTCTGCCGACACGCTGCTTATAGAGGAAAGGCGGACGTGACTGATGACACCATGCGGACGTGAAAGGGTGCGCCTGAAAGAGGACGCTAAAGGCACACCCCCAGTAGGTATATAGTTCCGGTATGTGTATTGTACAAAACAAAATTGGTTTGGCTAAGGACCCCCGAAAATGGCACCTACGAAGAGACACGCTTACGAAGCACAGTTTAAACTGCAAGCTATCAGTTACGCGGAGGAACATGCGAATCGAGCAGCCGCCGCCGCGAGAGAATTCAAGATCAACGAATCCATGTTTCGCAAGTGGAGGAAGCAGGAAAACGGCATCATTGCTGAACAGCCCCCCGGCAACGAGACTGACTCAATGACGAGAGGGAACCTGGCATGTTTGATGAAGAACTTGCCCAACCAAAATAACGTGAGTACATTGTTAAATACTTCAATAAAAGTACAACCAAACTCAGTTTTGCTCCCACTGCCTTTTTATATACATGCATGCATGCTATCTTATGTTTTAAGCTAGCGTATCTTTTACCATGCCTGCGTCCAATAATACGGTGCGCCTTATGTATGTGTTAAATACAAAAACAGAGACTGCGCCTTTTAATACAGTGCACCTTATGGTCGCGAAAATACGGTATATCAACATTGTGGGCGCTAAGAAATTAAACAGTGAGTTGCACTTTTGCACTGATCCTTTTTAGCGTTTCTTTTGGTCTTCAAACCATCGTAAGAGCCCATGACAGAAAAAAAATAAATAAAAAATAAGCTTAACATTGACCTAAAACTTCAAAAGGTCAAACTAGCAACTTTACATCACCATGAATTGGGACGAAATTCACAAACATCTCACAAAAACTAACCTTGTGCCTCATCGGTGGGTCAGTAAAGGAATCAATGTTTTAAAGTATTTGGTTCTATTTATTTCTCTTTTTCTTGTCTAAGTTTACTTTCGTTTTCAAAATTCACCGGTGTCTTATGAAGTTACTTTTCATGCTAAAATGCTGAGTTCCGGAGCATGCCCTTCAAAATAAAAGTCCTCAAGCTTAAAACAGGACGTCAAGTTAAAACTTGCACATAAATCATTTGACATGATAAAACAGTCACAAATAGCTATTATAACAATACTATATTTTACTTTTAGCTAAATCAATGAATATTAAGTCAATTGGGTTAGTTCCACACACATTGCCTTTTATGTTGATAATGGTTATAAAGAACCCCGAGGCATGCAGAAATTTAAGAAATTCCAAAGGCTTCACACACTTTTTCCTCCCAATGTAAGTCAAGGCACAACTGTACTTGAAAACGGGGCTTAACTTGAATACACTACTTCGGAAGCCGTACGGGGTCTTACTTGGTCACACGTCGCTCGATATCGGACGTGCCCAAGCTGCCGCGGTATAATGAGTTGGCCAAATGGACGAGGTAGCGACACAGCGGCTCCAACTGAGGCAGTGTCTGCTGGCCCTTAAGCCCAGTGAACCATTGCATAGGCAAACAGTCCACCACCTGAGAAAAAGCCAGAAGAGTGAGAGAGAGTTGAGGACCTGACCGCAACACCTGGGGACTAACCCCCCCCAAAAATGACACATCTACCTTCTGGGACTTGTGAACATTGTCCTCACTGGGGTCAGTGGTCTGCAACGCGGAGAGGATATACCTATTCAAAGTGCTGTCTAAAGCCAGGTCCTTTAGACAGGAAGTGGAGACAATCCCCTCCCATTGCAAGATGTTTCTTAACAGCTAAGGAGAGAGGACAGTCATACTATCATAGCGCATTCCAAAGTAAAGAAACCCCCCCACAGACACAGTACCCAAAAAATATTTAGAATTGCCTATAATAACAATTTAAATAACTAACAATTTAAACTATAAATATGCCAAACTATCATTTCAGAATCTTCTTACATTACCCTAAAAAACAAATGGCTTGCAGAGAATTTGATTTTGAAAAAATACATGCACACCTCCAGGATGTCCACTAACAACCCAGGCTTAACGTTATCGTTCTCTCTCAGTCAAGATGCATCAGTTCAATAATACTTTCTTGACACAAATGACTACTTTCCTAATAGACAGGGCTTTGGTGTTATATTGTGGCATCTTAAGGCGGAAAGAGCACAAAAATAAGACAAAGGCAATTTTTTCCACTAACAGCTGAAAACAGGATCCTCAGAAAAAAGAATGTCAATAAGTACATTTGTGATTCCCGAACTGCAAATAGGCAAAGGATTATCTACAAACCTTCACACAAGTCCAGAACTGCCTCTGGTAGAATAAATAGGGACCACCGTTTTTGTTTTCCAGCAAACTGAGCAAGAGCAAAACCACAATAATCGTGAGATATATAATTGTCATAGGTCTGAGGTAAATAACGACCCATTTTAAGCAATAGTGCAGCATACTTTTTGGGGTAGAGGGGTTGGAAGACATCTTCATCCAGTGTCCGCCGCACCCGCATGACGACTGTTCTCAACAACTCCTGACGAATGAAAAAATACAGAATTGATTTAGAATGCTTGTAACAGAATTAAAACGAAGACTATCTACATCAGTGCTTCTCAAATAGTGGGGCGGGACCCCCCGGTGGGGGGGGTCGCTTTGCGATGCCGTGGGGGGCGTGTGAGACCCCGAAGAACATGTTTTGCCATACTAGAATAAAGTGTAATTGCACATCCGCTGCAGTAGATGGCAGTGGTGCTCTCGGTCTCGCTGTTTTCTATTTCAGTGAAATTGATGCACTTTTATCTGTTACAGACTGAAAGCAACTAATAAATGTATTCTTTATTGTAAATTAATCTATATCTTTCTTTTGTACCTTCTTCAATGTTTATAAGAATTAGATTAGATTATCCTTTACATATAATGTTATCTAGAGGTGTACTCGCAAATTTTTTCCTTCTTCGGGGGGGGGGGGGGTCCTCATAACAGAAAACAATTGAGAAGCACTGATCTACATGAAGGTGGTGTTGAAAGTAGGCCTTACCCGTGTGTACTGGTTGTCCCCATGCAGCACAGTTGGGTAACCTTTTATCAGCCTGCGAATAAAGCCCACCAGCCGTGCTGTCTGACTGTTTGACAGCGGGTCCCACGCTTGTTCGGACAACACTGTGCGCACAAACAAACACTTTTAGTGGGCAGCATTGCTATGGCTAACAGTTAAAGTGGAACCTTAAAAGGTCAAACACCGTTCTAGTACAAGTTAATATTGCTGAAGGCGAGTTTACATGTTTTTTTAAATACAACTGTAAAAACTAATTAATAACACGTGGCAGATGCAGTGATAAGTATAGAAAAAGAGCTGCTAATATTTTAGTATTTAAGTTTACTCATTGTCGTTTCAACCATATTGTACTGAGCAGCCAGGACAGAGACCTCAGTACCACTACTGTCGTCCTATTTTTGGTTCTTTGGTCATCATCACTAGACTTTACACCGATCATCGGTTTGATCGGTATCGGCCAATAATTAGCATGTTATGCTGATGTCATAATTTGCCGATCCGATCAATGCTCCGCAAAAGACATTTACTCCGCGCTGCCATCGTGTACAGTATAGTTGACTATAAAGTTAGTTTATTTTTAGCCTTGTCGCGTGTTGTTTGACATAGAACTGTAAATAACTGACAAAAAAAAAAAAAAACATCGGCCGTGTGGGACAGACAACACACGACATTTGGTCTTTCACGATTGTACTATGTCAGACTGCTGCAATAAAATATTGTATTTTGATACAACCGCATCCAGTCTTTTACGATCACTGGGCTTTATCTTGTCAACTCAAACAGAACCGGATACACTCGTTACCATGGCGACGACAACAACAATGATCGCGCCGTGTGTATTATAAGAATAAAATGGGGGGAAAAAAACATGTGCTGGCGGTCACTGGTGCTCGGGAGAGAACTTTAATTCAAGGATTGCTTGAGGTATGTTCACGTACTTTTAATACGATACCGCTCACAAGCAGACAACAAAACTTTATGTAGCCTAGCAAGCTAGCGCGAGCACTAACGGTTGTAGGTAAACATGCCAGCTGTCTGTCGAATCATGCTCTAAGGTTTTGGTGTGTGAGATTTAATTATAATAATGTCATTTAATTACAGTAAGTTTAGCACCCATCATTTGTGTCATGTTGTAATGTTAGTTTGACCTGACTGATTAGAATACATGACCTGAATAGAGAGTACTTTTGTAGATACTCAGTATACAGTACACAAGTATATACAGTCAATGAACAAGTCATTTAAATAGACAAATTGCTCCATCTTGTGATCAGTTTTTTAAACTCACTGATAGGCCCCAAAAACCCTGATCGTGTAAAGCCTCATCATCACACATTGCTTCATAATTTCGTTGCCTTCCACTGTTACGTACCAAAGACTTTTAGTAAAAGGCAGAACAATTACATCTTCCACTCGATGGAAGAATGTTGCCATTCATACAACATAATGGCTTTGTGTTCAAACAGGCCCAGATTTCACACAGAGTAATTAAATTTGTGAGTAAATTGAAACAAGATCATTATTTCAGTATATAAACTTTTAGTTTGGTGGTGTGCTGTGAGATTCTTCTAATGTCAAATAATTGTCTTGGCTCAAAAAACGTTGGGAATATTTTCCAGAAAGTTTTGTTTGGTTTCCAAATTTTATGACCATTAAGGTATCTGAACTTTGGGTATCCAATGTATTTGTTAGTGTCGATACCTGTTAGTTTGGTGAGGACGACCTTCTCAACAATGGCCGGGAGTAGGCCAATGTCGCTGTCTCCTTTTTGCAATGCGCTGTGCTCCTCAAAACCGTAAAAAAGCAGAGACTCAAACCAGAGCATGTATTCAAAATTTGCACATTGCCCCTGGAGAGAAGCAGAAGAAGAGTGGGTTTCAGATTTTGTTCATTGCCAAGTTTAAAACCTAAGTCAAGAACAGGCCTTGCCTCAAGAGGGTTCCATGTGATGAGCTGGAGTCGAACAAGAGGGCTGAAGAGTTTGGGCAGACAGAGGCCGATGTAAGCATCTTTGTAGCACTCAGGGTAGTCACTCCTCCACACTTCAAATTGGGATTTGATGTAGTCCAGGGAATGAAAGTCCTCCACCACATCCTCAAACACTTTCTTACATTCTCTAGTGATACGATCTGGAAGGGAGGACGTTTGCGTATCTGAATGAATTTACGTTTGATCGCCAACAATTTGTCGCGTCTTATCAATGCAACTTTTAATACCGTGCTCCATGCTAAAGCTGGTGATGTCCGTTGACGTCTCCTCGTCATCAGACGACAAGCCTTCTTTGTGCTCTGCCCACTTTCCGTTCTGCTCTCGCGCTTGACGCCGCCGAGCTCTGACAAAATTAAGAACAGCATGAGATGGTGGGTTCAGACTAAACCTTTTTTTATTTTTTCTTACCGTCGGGCCTCTCTTTCTGCTATCCTCCTCTGGCGACTGCTCTCTTGATGCAACGTGCGGTCACGACCGAACGAGTCCAGATTGGGAGCCATGACAGCTTTATCTGCAAGAGACAAGAGCCATGTGAGGGCCAGTTGTGTTATTATGACATCACCCTATAGCTTCACCGCACATTAACATTACTAAACATTTGATTGATATTGACTCAGTTTTATCATCATGCCATAAGATACTCATCTAATAACTGCTTCCAACAATAATATATTTGTTACAAATCCATATCTTTGTACTTGGGATGTGCATTTGACCATGAGGAAAATGAACAATCAATAATTATTTTAGATGGCAGAAAATCAAGCTGAAAAATAATGCAGATGACTTGTATTCTTTAGGCAGCAAATTAGTAAAGACTAAAGCAACAGCACAGCTTCTGGTGACAGCCAAGTAGTGCATACCATTTTCATTATGGGCTCATTACAGGGAGTCCGTGGTTGAGTAGTAAATAAAGTCATAGTAAATATAGCATTGTAAACTGAGGACCCCCAGTAAATCAATTCCACCCAAAAGACAGAATCAATACTATTCATTTACTCTTATGTCCATCCCTCATTTGTATTGATTACTCAATTCCTTTTCACTTACCTGCCTGCAACATATTTGTTACACCCATAGAGGTCACAAGATAACTTTTGTCACCTTTTAACCAAGTGACTTTACTGGCATCCCGCTGACAGCCAGATTCGGTCGTGCAAAACCAGATGATACATTTTTCTCATATATACATGTTCACTCACACAAATCCAAGACAGCTCACACTATTTAAAGGGTGGGAGGGTGGGGGGTGGTGTAAATCCCAACCATACAGACACAGAGCTCGCCCACACACAGAACTAACGAGGCCGTTCGAATGAATCATAAAAACCTTATAGATGGACTGACTTGAAAGGCTTGCAAACTCCGCCGATTCATCTTTTATATCATCCTGTCTTCTCTGGACGAGTCGCGAGGCCCGTTGCCTTAGTAACTGGTGCATGGCAGCCTCCAGCTCCTCGATGGCAGGTACCTGAAACATACGACGCCTTCTGTGACCTCTGAACCACACAAAAGCAGGGCTCCGAGTCACAGGAACGCCTCGCTGCTGTGAGGGAGTGGAGGATTGCGACGTGCAACTTAACAGTGGAGCTGGAATAGTAACAGTGTGGGGTAAAAGCAAATAACTTGCCAACGCTGTGAATTACAGCAAAAGGACCGATGTGCTTTTACCTGACACGCACAATATTCTGGTATACCTAAAGGGATCCATTTACAGTGATAGAGTAAGGTTGGTTCCTATTCCACGCTCATCACTACGTTAAGTGCAATGACCTAGAATCAAAACAAACATTCATGAGTTTAAAAGATGTAGGTTGTGCCATGTAGTGAGTGCTGCAAGACCAACTTTTAAACATGCATTTACAAACCAGCAAATACAATCATATATGATGTGTTGCAATTATGTAGCACCATTTTGTATTATATTCACTTTGTTTACACTTACACATGCAAACTATCGATTCCAACTATATGTACTGTAAAAGAGTAGTGACTATGTACACTCTCTCAACTAACAGCTTCACACATGTGCAATAAGAGGGTATAAAACTCCTGCAAGCTAAATGCAAATGTAAAGGGAGCTGTATTTGAATTAGAAAATAATATTTTATTTAGTTATTATTGTAATGATTAGTGGTCCATGTACAGCACTTTGTTGCAGCAGAAGTTGTTGTCAAAGTGCTCTAGAAATAAAGTTGAGTTGATTAAAGACAATACAGGGGTCCTCGGTTTAAGATTAGTTCCGCTTCTATGGGAGCAAGGTAACCTGAATTTTACACAAGTTGGAACTTGCTGTAGTCTGTCAATAAGCGGGGGTAAAGTCATAGTTGCCACTAATGAGTATGAAAAATAATGTAAATCAATCAAAGGAAAAATAGTGGGTACGGCATAACTGAAGTGTTCTATGTCAGGACCGTCGTAAACAGAGGACCTCGTATAGCCCCTTTTACACTGCTGAAAAACTGCAAATTTTTCCGCCTTTTCCCCTGATGCTATGCTGTGTTAACACTAAAGTTAACCCGACAATTTTCCACATTTTGGGATGTCAGAGCCATGTGCAAGAAAATGTCAGGCCAGAAATGTTTAGTTTGACATCTCACTTCCCCCACCCTGTTGAGTTGAACACTTTTTTTTTTTTTTTTTTTTAAACAAGCATTGTATGCGTCACAACAGACACTGATATCATCCATCCATCCATCCATCCATCCATCCATTTTCTGAGCCGCTTCTCCTCACGAGGGTCGCGGGCGTGCTTGAGCCTATCCCAGCTGTCATCGGGCAGGAGGCGGGGTACACCCTGAACTGGTTGCCAGCCAATCACAGGGCACATACATACAAACAACCATCCGCACTCACATTCACACCTACGGGCAATTTAGAGTCTCCAATTCATGCATGTTTTTGGGATGTGGGAGGAAACCGGAGTGCCCGGAGAAAACCCACGCAGGCACGGGGAGAACATGCAAACTCCACACAGGCGGGGCCGGAGATTGAACCCGGGTCCTCAGAACTGTGAGGCTGACTCTCTAACACGTATCTAATTATGTGTGAAAGGGCACACGGTTACAGCAATTTCTCTCTTTTGCTGGGTTGTGTGTAAAAGGGAAATGCGGATAAATGCCAGGTGCTCTATAACTATGATGCCCCAATTTTGGGGGATCTTTGTGTAAAAGAGGCTAATGTTAGTACCACAAAAACATGTATAACACTGACCATGTTTTTCTTAAGTATATTGAGTAACTTGTAAATTCCTTTTGTAATAAAATCCTTTTTTGGTCACTTAATCATTCAAAATCATCATGTGCTCAGATTGCAAAGACACAAAACAGCTAAGAGCAGATAACAATCTCCCTTACCTTTTCACCGAAACACTCAAGCAAGTCTCCAACATACCCTCGCATCTCTTGCAAGAATTGATATTGATCTGCATTGTCATTGGACGAGCCGTCCAGCTGCAGTATGGCGCTCTCTGAGGCAGCTAGATCTTCCTGGATCTCTGTGAAGCGATTAACGTTGGCGTTGTGGCCTGTACGCATATGACCGAGCCTGCGGACACATAATGACCAGGAGGAGAAAAAAAACGGGAGTAGGAAGTAGGTTACGTGGCCAATTGCTTTCAAGTGCATAATTAGACAAAACAGAAGTCTCAAATGCAGTTGTGGGAATTCTAAATAATTTCTGACCAAAGCAGAGTATGCGGTTAGCTCTGTATGCAGCTTTACGGGGTCTCTGAGACCACAGCACAGAGAAGGCAGCGGCCAACATGACAAGGCTGGTCTTCTACATGACCTACCTATCCTGCAGGCGTTTCTTTACCAGATCAATGGACACTGGGGCTAAGTCACTAACAGAGAGCCCGAAGTGAGCCGAAGCGCTGTCTGCCTGGCCAGGGTGCTTGCTGGAGTGCGGTGGCACCACGCTGAAGGTGAAAGGCATATTGTAGCCAGTTCCGTAAGGCTGAGTATCGTAGCTGTTCTGGTAGTAGGCTGTGGTGTCCTCCGGTTGGCTGCTTGGGACCTGTTCAGGAGAGACAAGACGACGTGGTCACTGTGACTGATGCCAGTGTCACCATGACTTCGGGATGGATAGAATTTATTGAGTACAGATTAATACATCATTGTTAATCATGTAAAATAAACTATAAAGAGGTAGTTACAGTTGTGCTCATAAGTTTACATACACTGGCAGAATTTATGATTTCTTGGCCATTTTTCAGAGAATATGAATGATAACACAAAAGCTTTTCTTTAACTCATGGTTAGTGCTTGGGTGAAGCCATTTATTATCAAACAACTGTGTTTACGCTTTTTAAAATCATAATGACATCAGAAACTACACAAATGACCCTGATCAAAAGTTTACATACCCCAGTTTTTATTGCCCCCCCCTTTAATATCTATGACAGCTTGGAGTCTTTTGTGGTAGTTGTGGATGAGGCTCTTTATTTTCTCTGATGGTAAACTACCCATTCTTCTTGGCAAAAGGCCCCCAGTTCCTGTAAAGTCTTGGGCTGTTTTGTATGAACTGCAAACTTGAGATCTCCCCAGAGTGGTTCAATGATATTTCAGCCAGGAGACTGAGATGGCAACTCCAGACCCTTCACTTTATTCTGCTGTAGCCAATGACAGGTCAAATTGGCTTTGTGTTTTGGATCATTATCATGTTGGAATATCCAAGTATGTCCCATGCGCAGCTTTCGGGCTGATGAATTTGAATAAAATTTCCCGCAAGTATTTTTTTGATAACATGCTGCATTCATCTTACCATCAATTTTGACCAAGTTTCCAGTGCCTTTGTTGCTCACAGATCCCCAAAACATCAGCGATCCACCTCCATGTTTCACAGTAGGAATGGTGTACCTTTCATCATAGGCCTTGTTGACTCCTCTCCAAATGTAACGTTTATGGTTGTGGCCAAAAAGTTACATTTTGGTCTCATCACGCCAAATGATTTTCTTCCAGAAGTTTTGAGGCTTTTCTTTGTTGTTTGTTATAAATGTGATTTTTTTTTATGACATTGGTGTAGCAATGGCTTTCTTCTGGCAACTCGACCAAGTGCCTCCTTATTGTGCATCTTGAAACATCCAGACCAACTTTTTTTTTTTTCCCCCCAGAGAGTCCTGTATATTAGCTGAAGTCATCTGCGGATCTTTCTTTGCATCTCGAACAATTTTCCTGGCAGTTGTGGCAGAAATTTTTGTTGGTTGACCTGATTGTGGTTTGGTTTCAACAAAATCTCTCATTTTCCACTTCTTAATTAGAGTTTGAACACTGCTGATTGGCATTCTCAGTTCCTTGGATATGTTCTTATATCACTTTCCTGTTTTATACATGTCAGTTACCCTTTCCGTGCAGATCTTTTGACAATTCCTTTGCTTTCCCCATGACTCAGAATCCAGAGTTGTCAGTGCAAGTGTCTCTCAGGAGCCCAGAAACTCACCGAACCTTTAGCCACACACTGATTACAAGCAGACAAATCACAGGTGTGGATGGTTACCTTTAGTAGCCATTCAAACCCATCTGTGTCAACTTGTGTGCATGTTATCAGGCCTAAATCTCAAGGGTATGGCTTCATCCAAGCACTAACCATGAGTGAAAGAAAAGTTTTTTTCATTCATATTCTCTGAAAAATGGCCAAGAAATCATAAATTCTGCCAGGGTATGTAAACTTATGAGCACAACTGCATGTGAAGAAAGTGGCATACACACAGCAGCATTCGTGATAAGAATGTAAAAAACAAAACAGAACATCTGCCACTAATCTTTGCATTATGCATTCATTAAAGTTAAAACTGAATGTTTTGAGTCTCCATTTTTCTTCAAGTTTCTTGATTAGACAGTTGAAAATGTTAAGTTACTTAAGACGCTGCCTGTACAGTTTGACCAGAGAACAGAGTACATGGAGTCATATAATGTTTCAAAATCCAAATATATTGGAGGTCGACCAACATCCTTAAACTTTTCCCACATTAAATGTTCCACTGGATTTCTATTGATCATCAAGCAAATTTCATCGAGCTCTTGATTTTGTTCATAACAATTAGTTTAAATGTCAATGGTCTGATATATTAGATTTTCTCGAAGACCATACCCTGGGACAGAAACCACAATTTAAAATTTGGGTCTTGAGTTGAAAAACCTGATATCATGTACAGTCGAAAATATCCATAGTATTTTCTTGACCGCCACTATTGCATCACAGGATAGAACAACTGCTTCAAAAAGGTTTTGCCGTTCAGGAAGGAGCTGTGTGTGGCTACTCACCTGTGGTATGCTGATCCCTTTCCTGATCTGCTCCTGCTCCCACCGGCTCAACTCTTCATCGTGACCCGTATCCAGCGCCTCATCGTCGCTCCCCTCAATACCTGCACGCACGCAACCAACAGTCACGCCACAACGGCAGCACAAGACGGAGGCCAAACACGTCTCGTGAGGTGACGTACCGATCTCTTCAGCGATCTTTTGCCTCTGGGTTTTGTTCCGCACACCACTGAAGCGGATCCTCTTCTCTTCCTGGTCTTCGTCGTCGCTGCCGTCCTGGTCTTCTTGCGTCTGACGTTTCTTGGGGGTTTCCGTCTCCACAAGTGGGGCGTCTCCCCCCAGCTCTCTGGCTAGCTGTCGCCGCTTTCTGGCAGCATGAATGAATGCTGCATCAGGGATCTCACCTAAAGGAACACATAGGTACCGAATAGGAAATGTAGTTGAATGATGGAAACAGTACAATAGAGCATTGGTTCTCAAACTTCTTGGGTCCACGAACCCCGAACAGGGGAGAATTATTTTCAAGGACTCCCTCATAATCCTAACGCCAATTAAACATAACTACCTATTTGTACTTGGGTTTGGAGCGTACTCGGTAAAATAGAGGACTGTTCGGTACGCTCTGCACGGGCGAATACGGACTCATGGAACGCCATTATTCAGTTTTGCAATTAACTTTGCATTGATTCTGTGTGTATGTGCGTTTCTACCAGGGAAGATAATAAAGGCATTATCTAGTCACTGTTGCATGTCCACACAGTATTGGTGCACCGATTGGCATATGTTGGTATGAACTACACACAAAAAAATTCTATGAAATAATTTGTTGCACTTGAAAAAAGGCCAATAGTTAAACATATGAAGCAACATGGTACCAGGTCTCAGAGTACTGAGGGAGGAGAGCGTGTTGAAAGTGGCTCCAGTGTTGTTGCTGCTGCTGCTCTTCTGTACTTGACTGCCTTTCGCCTCGTCAGCACTGTCAACCTCCATTTCTTCCTCACCATGCTCACTGCCCACTTTGCTGACCACTTCTTCTTTGACGGCAACGACAGGTTGAGGCACCGCTTCTATGGAGCACAGGGAGAGATGAGTTAAATGGACAATGTACTGCATTTAAAAAAAGACGCAGAAACAGATGTGCTAACCACTACAGGTTACCGTGCTGCACCATTTTAGGCTCTTGACTGGCCAAATAGTGCTTGACATCCAGCCAATAAGTATATTCATATTGTCACATTTTCCTTGACTTTTCAGTGAACGTAGTGTCAGTAAATGGTGCAAATCGTGTAATGCTGTTGACTTCCCCCACCTGTTTTAACGACACCACCCTTTTCCAAGTCCTCCTTGTACTCTTTCTTCAGCTGCTTGACTATTTTCTTGCTGTGATTGGACTTCTTCACTCGGAAGACCTCTGGTCCTTCTGTTCGTAGTCATGTTGGGTCCCATCCCATGTAATCATGTCGCAACAAAAGGAGAAGACAGTTCAGAAAGTTTCCCAAATCTGATGCAATCTTGTTCATCGTCAGACAGGTGAGTTATTTATTACTTTTGGTGTAATGTTATAAAGAAGAAATAACTATTTGTATTGTTAGGGGAGATATTTTTATATGTATTTAAATGGTTATAAATGTAAAATAAAGTATTCCCCGATTGTTTCCTGGAGATACAGACTGAGCCCTGCCCCAAATACCAAACAAACGTAACTGATGCTCCCTCAAATGTTTACAGCGGCCTATATCAATAGTTTTCCATGGTAAAAATATCACAAGCAACAAGCAGAAAATACTATAATTTCAAAAGCATCTTATATCCATCCATTTTCTTTACCACTTATGCTCACTCGGGTAGCAGGCTGCAGGAGCCTATCCCAGCTATCTTCGGCCGAGGGGCGGGGTACACCCCGAACCGGTCGCCAGCCAAGCGCAGGGCAAATAGAGACAAACAACCATTCAGACTCACATTCACACCTACGGCCAATTTAGAGTCTTCAATCAACCTACCACGCATGATTTTGGGATGTGGGAGGAAACCGGAGTGCCCGGAGAAAACCCACCCAGGCACAGGGAGAACATGCAAACTCCAGACAGGGGGACCGGGATTTGAACCCCAGGCCCCAGAACTGTGAGGCACATGTGCCAACCAGTCGCCCACCGTGCCGGCAGGATCTTACATTTGGAGAAAAATGCACCAGAAGTGCAAGGATGCTGGCGTGTCCCACATCGCAACCCATAAAAAAAATACCAATTGTCAAGCAGTAATGAGCCAGTCATTTGTTTGCTTGAGCATTTTTTCCCCTTTACATTCATTTTTTTTCTCCATTAGCCTACCGTGTTATATTTCTCAATTAAAAAACATTATATTGCAGTGTTTTGAGGGGGCCGGAACAGATTTATAGAATTTCAATTCATTTCAATGCAAGTCCTATTAAATTAAGAAACGAGCTTGATCACTGAACGAATTAAACTCTTACTTCACGATACCGCTGTACTTCCCTTACACCAATTACTACTTTCCTATGAGCCTGGGCTTTGGCGCCACCTCGAAGGAATCATCAGAAAGTTTTCAATTGAATACCAAGCTTTGTGAAAAACGAAAGACGAATAAGCGGGGATTCATTATATGAAATTTTTCATCTAACAAGTATTTTACAGTTAGGTGGCACTTAAAACAAGATTTGTCTAGAAATTGTGAGTAGTCAACCACAGAGCACACACCATGGTCACGTGGTCTTTTTTTGCAGCCTGTCGTCGAACGAATTGTCCCGTTACATAATAGTTTGTGGGCATTTGTTATTGATATAGATTATAATTATAACGTAGAAATAAAATAGGCTATCAATGTGGAAAATGGCGGCACATGGCTCGTTCGCTAGCCAAAATGAACGCCGGTGCGGTACCTTCTTCTTCGTCATCGTCGAAACTCAGTAAACTGCCTTTCGTGGGTCCGAGCACCGGAGCGCTCTCTTTCCCTTTTTTGTCTCTCCTGACGTCTTTTGGGCTTTTGAAATTTGCCCCGAAGCCATTGCTCCTGGGGCTTAAGCTAACGTTGTTGTTGCCGCTGGACGTCTCCAGGAACGGGACTTCCTCCAAAACAGGCCCGAACAACGTCGACGCCAGCATCGGCTGCACATTCTCCTCCCGCTCGTCCTCGTCGGACTCGTTCCTTCGTCTGAAATTTGCGCGTTTGATCCTTTTAAACATTTTCGTTATCAGCGGTGATCAACCATGCTTAGATTAACGATACACTTCGATCAAATACGGGTGAATGGACATCCATTCTCCTAACAAGCCATTTTCTGGTCAAGTGCCTTTCTTCTTCGTTGTTAACTTAAAATGTGACTGTTTTAGTGCCTATAATTGTTATTACTCCCCCTACTGCTCAAAACTAGTATGTGCATTAGTCAGATACAAAAGGATATGCTGTGCTGAACTGTACTGTACGTCACAACCATTAATGTTATACCATTAGACATGATAAAAATTTGCAGTCAAGGCAGCACAGTGGACTTAATAGTCTGCCTAATACTTTTTAGGTTGTGGGTTTGAATCCCGGCACCGGCCTTCCTTGTTTGGGCTTTTCGTGTTGCATGGGATTTCTCCAGATCCCACGTGCCAGAAAGAAAAAGATAAACTGATAAGTCGACTTTCAGCTTTCCATAGCTGTGAATGTGACTGTCAACGGTTGTTTGTCAATATGTGCCCTATAATTGGCTGGCGACCAGTCCAGGTGTTTGTACCCCACCTCTCGCTCAAGTCAGCTGGGATAAGTTCTATCTCACATGACCTTAATGAGGACAAGTGCTACAGAAAATGAATGGATGGAAAAAGTCACTTATTTCAGTAGTTCAATTAAAAAAGGGAAACTTGTATCATGTACATAAATTGAAACACACTTTTTAGAAGGCCAATTCCTACGTATTTCTATCATAAAAATCTGTTATTATTATTATTATAATTTCTTGAGATGGTGAATTTGGGGTTTTTGTTAGCTGTCATCATCAAAATAAAAAATCTCTCTCTATATATATATATATATAGAGAGAGAATTTTTAATTTTTATATGCAATTTTATATATATATATATATATATATATATATATATATATAAAATCATGCAATATTTTGCACTGTGCAGTGAATCTATATAATGGGTGAGTTTCACTTTTTGAAATCACAAATATTCAGCTATCATCGGGCAGGAGGTGGGGTACACCCTGAACTGGTTGGGCACGTATAAACAAACAACCATTCTCACTCACATTCACACCTACGGGCAATTTAGAGTTGTCAATTTACCGACCATGTATGTTTTTGGAATGTGGGAGGAAACCGGAGTGCCCGGAGAAAACCCACGCAGGCACAGGGAGAACATGCAAACTCCACACTGGCGGGGCCGGGGATTGAACCCAGTTCCTCAGAACTTTGAGGCAGACACTCTAACGAGTCAGTTACCGTGCCTGCATACTTTCTGTACCCACTATATTTTGTGGTCAGTCAGTACATGTACATGATTGTAAATTCATGTTTTTTTTTTTTTTTTTTAATATATTTTTGCAGGGACTGTGCTCGTACTGCACTAATAAGTGTTACAATGAAACTAAATAAACAAATCTTTTACATGGATTTGTTTATGCCAACAAGCTAAAATTCTTGAGCCAAATAAAGTCCTTAAAATCATTCTTGAAGATTATCATCAAACAAGTGAATCATCTCTGTAACATTTCTGAACATTTTCCCCCCACCCTATTTAGTACAACCACAATTCCAATGAACATAAAGATAAACAGAATACAATGATTTGCAAATCATGTTCAACCTATATTTAATTGAACACACTACAAAGACAAGATACTTAATGTTCAAACTGATAAACTTTATTGTTTTTAGCAAATAATCATTAACTTAGAATTTTATGGCTGCAACACGTTCCAAAAAAGCTGGGACAGGTGGCAAAAAAGACTGAGAAAGTTGGGGAATGCTCATCAAACACCTGTTTGGAACATCCCACAGGATAACAGGCTAATTGGGAACAGGTGGATGCCATGATTGGGTATAAAATGAGCTGCCCTGAATTGCTTAGTCATTCGCAAGCAAAGATGGGGCGAGGTTCACCTCATTTCGGCCGCTTGTATCCTGGATCTTGTTCTTTCGGTCACGACCCACAGCTCGTGACCATAGGTGAGGGTAGGAACGTAGATCGACCGGTAAATCGAGAGCTTCGCCTTTCGGCTTAGCTCCTTCTTTACCACAACGGATCGATACAAAGTCCGCATCACTGCAGACGCTGCACCGATCAATCTCCCGTTCCATTCTTCCCTCACTCGTGAACAAGACCCCTAGATACTTGAATTCCTCCACTTGGGGCAGGATCTCATCCCCGACCTGGAGAGGGCACGCCATCCTTTTCCGACTGAGGACCATGATCTCAGATTTGGAGGTGCTGATTCTCATCCCAGCCGCTTCACACTCTTCTGCGAACTGCTCCAGTGAGAGTTGGAGGTCACGGCTTGATGAAGCTAACAGAACCACATCATCAGCAAAAAGCAGAGATGCAATACTGAGGCCACCAAACCGGACCCCCTCTACGCCTCGGCTGCGCCTTGAAATTCTGTCCATAAAAGTGATGAACAGAATCGGTGACAAAGGGCACCCGCCTCCCCCGGAACATGAGCAAAGTTCTGTCAGAGGTGGGAGTTGAAACTCCTTCTGACAGGGGATTCCGCCAGATGTTCCCAGCAGACCCTCACAATACGTTTGGGCCTGCCACGTCGGACCGGCATCTTCCCCCACCATTGGAGCCAACTCACCACCAGGTGGTGATCAGTTGACAGCTCCACCCCTCTCTTTACCCGAGTGTCCAAGACATGCGGCCGCAAGTCCGATGACACGACCACAAAGTTGATCATCGAACTGCGACCTAGGGTGTCCTCGTGCCAAGTGCATGGTGTTCGTTATGGACAATCTGTGATGAGCACAGAAGTCCAATAACAGAACACCGCTCGGGTTCTGATCGGGGGGGTGGGGGGCGTTACTCCCAATCACGCCCTTCCAGGTCTCACTGTCATTTCCCACGTGAGCATTGAAGTCCCCCAGCAGAACGATGGCATCCCCAGCGGGAGCGCTCTCCAGCACACCCTCCAAGGGTTCCAAAAAGGGTGGGCACTCTGAACTGCTGTTTGGTGCATAGGCACAAACAACAGTCAGGACCCGTCCCCTGACCCGAAGGCGGAGGGAGGCTACCCTCTCGTCCACCGGGGTGAACCCCAACGTACAGGCGCCGAGCCGGGGAGCAATAAGTATACCCACACCTGCTCGGCGCCTCTCACCGTGGGCAACTCCAGAGTGGAAGAGAGTCCAACCCCTCTCGAGGGGACTGGTACCAGAGCCCAAGCTATGCGTGGAGGCGAGTCCGACTACATCTTGTCGGAACTTCTCGACCTCACACACCAGCTCGGGCTCCTTCCCTGCCAGAGAGGTGACATTCCACGTCCCTAGAGCGAGCTTCTGTAGCCGGGAATCGGATTGCCAAGGTCCCCGCCTTCGGCCACCGCCCAGCTCGCACTGCACCCGACCCCTATGGCCCTTCCCACAGGTGGTGAGCCCATGGGAAGGGGGACCCACGTTACCCTTTCGGGCTGTGCCCGGCCGGCCCCCATGGGTGCAGGCCCGTCCACCAGGCGCTCACCTTCGAGCCCCACCTCCGGGCCTGGCTCCAGAGGAGGATCCCGGTGACCCACGTCCGGGCAAGGGAAACCTGAATCCATTTATTGTACTCGTCATAGGGGTTTGTGGAGCCATAAAATGCTAAATTAATGATTATTTGCTAAAAACAATAAAGTTGATCAGTTTAAATATCTTGTCTTTGTAGTGTATTCAATTAAATATTGGTCGAACATGATTTGCAAATCATATTCTGTTTTTATTTATGTTTAACACAACGTCCCAATGCACTCCGGTTTCCTCCCACATCCCCAAAACATGCATGATAGGTTAATTGACCACTCTAAATTGTCCGTAGGTGTGAATGTGTGTGCAAATGGTTATTTGTTCATGTGTGCCCTGCGATTGGCTGGCAACCAGTTCAGGGTGTACCCCACCTCCTGCACCTGGCAATTGCCCAACCCTGGTTCAGGTCACAAGGAGCTGGAGTATATCCAAGCTGACTACACCTTGGACTGGTCACCAGTCAATCAGAGGGCACATTTATCAAACTTACTTTATTATAATGTAAATATTTCTTTACTGTTTTTTCAGTTTACTTTTGCTCCAATGCACAAATTCTGCCTCTCAGAAACAGTCTCCAGAGGATTCAAGATGCAAACGCCTAATTGCTACAGTTTGCATGTTACCATGTTAAACACGTTACTACCACTGAAAAGGTTGACGGGGCCGTGTCCCTCCTGATCAGACAATATGCATTCTGCACGTCTGACATTGTTCACTTGCGTCCTTAAATGGCAGACATGTGGGATGCAGTAAGCGAGGGTCATTACAGAGCCATTACTCAACGTGCTGCGTTGACGCCGTGGCAAGTATAATAACTGCCGAAATTAAAGTGTCACCACAGAGGAAGCTGGAGTGATTTGTTGTGATTAATTAAATTCAAGATGACCCCTTGCCATTAAAACAATAATTGGATAAAAAAATAACTCCACGTAACGTCTTCCAATTAATGGCACTATTTGTCTTTTCGCCCCCTTATCCCATAACATGTTAATTATTGAAGATTAGATTGGGAAAATGTAAGCTTAAATCTATCGCCGTTGAATAGATGATGGACTTTAATTCAGGAGTGGAGAACCTATGGCATATAAGGGCACAATTTATAAACAAATCAAATCTCGGAGGAACCATTATAGTAAGTCAAAATATCCATGTAAGCCACAAATGGACAATAATTATTTGGTCCCTGCACATTTTAATGTTGTTTTGTCTCCATGTTTATATATGACTATTAAAAAAAAAAAAATTTCTTGCCCCATACAAGTTTTATTACTGTGCATATAAGTACTGTGACCTATTACTGCCCCCCCCCCCCCCCCCCCCCCCGGAGCCAGCAATAACTCAAAACAAAACATAAAACAGAGCACTTTTATTATTATTATTATATATACATTTATTGGAAGATAAAACCTTATAAAATATTTTTATGTTTGAACTGATCAACTACAATACATATGGGGGCAGTGTGGGTATTAAGACATTTGAACGCACTGGGATCGGAGCTCCGGTCATGTGTAGAGTTTGCATGTTTTCCCTGTGCCTGCGTGGGTTTTCTGTGGGTACTCCAACTTTATCCCACATCCCCAAAACAAAAATGGGTTCATTGAAGTCTTTAAATTGTAAATGGGAGTGTCAGTGGTTGTTTGTCTATATAGTACCCTGCGATTGGTTGGCGACCAGTTCATGGTGTACGCCGCCTGTCGCCCAGAGTCAGCTGGGACGGGCTCCACCATTCCCGAACGGCAACGTGGAAGTGGACATTTGCAACAAAGCAGAGCATTGACATTAAACTTCAAAACCACTTGGGGGCACTGTTGCCCCTTCTAATATAAACGCATTTACCCGCCATGTGGCTTAAGGTAGCCCTCACAATTCACTCATGTATGAATGCTAATAAAATACAATGACATTTCCTCATCCAGTCTGTATCTGCTGCCAGCCAGCACGAATATAGATTGTATCAATAGTTCTGTTCAAAAGGATCATCAAATAAGCCTCTTCGTTTCTCTCTATGCGACCGTTTCATCAACTTCATTTTGCATAGGAGATATTTTCGAATTTGGTTAATTGTAGTCCCCATTGCCTTGAAGTAGTGATGTTAATTTAAACTGCCCACATAGGCTACAGTTACTGAAAACGTGGTTGAAGCCCCTGGTTTCATTGTATTCATTCATTCTGGTTTCAGGGTTGGCTACCTTGGATTATTAAATACACAGAGTGCATGTCAAGAGGTAATGAAGATAGAGTTATTATTTTTCGGTAAGTGGCACTGTAATTGAAGGGCAACAGGAGCCGCACCTTTCACCTTTTACTAAATACTTTCATTAATGCAAGGTTATGTTTGGTAGCTTGGAGAAAATTAGGATGTCAAAATTAATTAATTAGTCTTTTTTTTTTTTTACAGCAGTAGTAAAATAGTCAGGTTTTCATAGTCAAGAGTGTTAGTCTTTTTTTTAATGACAGATATGTAATTTTGGAATTATCATGTCCCACTGATCTCAGGTAATAGCGTCCTTTGTCGGGAGAAGATTGCTGTCATGATACAAACGCCCATGTAAAATAAATATGACAACTGTGGATTAATTACTATTGTTATCTCTAACAGGGGATCAGAAATTGCTTGGTGAATGGTGAGAGAACATTTCAGAACATTCAGAACCGTCTAAGAAGGAATTACAAACACACATCCCAGCCCACCCTTCAAATAAGTCAGTAACTCTGACGGCGGAAAGTCCCAACAGTTGATGCAAGAAAATACGCAGACCGAGGCAGACCTTCCTTGTAGACGGGCCAGTGTTTGAAGCCAAGAACAGTGAGTGAAAACCAGACTAATGACAGGACTGTATCATGTCACAGTGCAGGAAGGCAGGACTTCAAGAGAAACGCAGTCCATATTAGAAGGCAAGAATATAAACAGACTAAGGTAGTTCTTCCTTGTTGACCGGACAATGATTTCATAAACAGTGATTGAAAAGAGGAAGTGTTTACTGTCAGACCGTGCAAGAATGCAGCACTTAAACAGAAGAAGAATATATGCTGACTGAGGTAGACCATCCTTGTAAGCTGACCAATGACTGCACGAACAACGGTGGAAAAGCAGACAGACAATGTGCAAGTGACAAAGTAAGAATATACATAGACTCAGATAAATTGTCCCTGAAGACCAACTGATGGGAGGAGGAACAATGACTGAAAATAAATAGTCAATGATGGTAAGGAATATCTCTTGTCACACCGAGCAAGTTGGGCAGGTTTTCAAACAAAAACACTTCACAATGTAATGAAAGAGTCAATGCAGACTTAGGTAGATTTTCCGAATAGACTGGCCAATTATTGCATGAACAGTGACTGAAAAGTAATACATCGACGACACAAATCACTTGTGATTATTATAAAAATGTACAATTAAAACAAACATTTAGGTTTCTACAAGATGATGAAATGTAGATCGGGTTTCTTTTTCCTTGTTACTCAGCCACTTGTTGCTAGGCAGAATTTGTCGGGCTCAATCATAACTGCCCCATAGGCCAATGAACAAAATGGTTCGGTTTCTTTTCTGGTCACTTATTGCTGTGCAGAATTCATGGAATACCATTGTAATGTTCTATTTTGTGGTGTTAGTTTAACACTGGCTGCACGGTGACCGACTGGTTAGAGCGTCAGCCTCACAGTTCTGAGGACCTGGGTTCAATCCCCGGCCCAGCCTGTGTGGAGTTTGCATGTTCTCCCCGTGCCTGCGTGGGTTTTCTCCGGGCACTCCGGTTTCCTCCCACATCCCAAAAACATGCATGAATTGGAGACTCTAAATTGCCCATAGGTGTGAATGTGAGTGTGAATGGTTGTTTGTTTGTGTGCCCTGCGATTGGCTGGCAACCAGTTCAGGGTGTACCCCGCCTCCTGCCTGATGACAGCTGGGATTGGCTCAAGTGCGCCCGCGACCCTAGTGAGGAGAAGCGGCTCAGAAAATGGATGGATGGATGGATAGTTTAACACAGCAATTTGTAATAAGTAATGCTAATTTTGTGCCTTTATAGTTCCTGTCGCTTGTTTGGATAGCAGGAAGGTAGGATTCATACAACAGGAAGTCAGAGAGCTACAGATAGGAGAAAAGTAAATTATACGTCGTTCTTTGTTCCTTGCTATATGGCTGAAAGCATTTGCCTGTGAGTTATTTTATGTCCAGGTATCATACTGTGTATTAGAGAATGTTGAGTTACAGGAGCTAACTTGTGATTACAATAATTAATAGAGTCACTAAGCTAACTAGCATTCCCCTTCAATTTAACATCGATGTTAGCATTAAGGTAGCAGAACTTTCATATCATTTTGAATATGTTAAATTTCTGTTCGTATGTGTTCTTTTCAGTTGTAAATAATTTTATAAGATAGATAACATACATTTCTATGTTGTCCTGGTTTAAGAGTGATTCCTGGATCAAAGAATGAAAAGGAATTTTCTTATTTGGAAACTCTGTATAGCAGGCTAGGGTATGCCATCCACACATGCAGGAACAGAATAACAATCATTTGTGCACCATATAGCATGGAGGAAAACAGTGAACACTCTGTATTAAATACAAAATCCATACTTCAAGGAAAACCAGTGACTGGTGCATAATGCAGAGCTGCGACTGGGTCTTGAGGGTTGAGTTCCATGCTTTTAATTGACCTTCTCCACGAGGAAATGATGTAGCTCATCAATTCTACCTTTGTTGATTTAAATGCCTCTCCCCTAGTGAATGCCTTGTTTTGGTGACAGAAGAGCAGGAAACACTTTTAAAAGTATAAGAAAGTTATCAGAGTAAAGTACTGTGTCAGCACAAGAACCTCTGCTCTCCTTTTCCCTCTCCACCTCCTCCCTCAACTATCAGTCAAGGTAGCATCAAAGCCTAATCACCAAGAGCCACACTTGCACATCTTGGCCTGTGAAGGAATCTTGCGGAAGGGAAATATGGGTCCCTCAAGGACACTGATAGTTCACACTACACAGGAGAAGAGAAAACATTAGAAATAAGCTTGCGCAGCAGCCTTCTTTGCTGTTTCTCTGTGTGTACTCTCTCAACGGGAAATGCCCCCGAACAAAAAGTAGGATGTTGTGTCAAAGATCTTGAACAGCGAAAGGGACTCGGAGGAGAGAGAGTCACACACAAGGAAAACCTCGGTTTCGAGCTGTCTGTCAATTCTACCTGGATGTCGTGACTCGTAAATGTGTGAAGGCCACTTTATTGTTCTAGCGAAGACCTGGTATTGATCCACCAATGCCTTTTGCACAGAAGCTAGCTAAGGTGGGATTTTGCTGCAACAGTATGGCCCTTTAACACAGCAACACGGCTCGTGTGGCATACGGTATAAATTACTCAAAACAAGTTAGACTTTTGGGTGAAATCACAGGATGAACCTAAAAGTGAATTTAATTGAAAGCCTTTCTGAACTTTTGAATGCGCAGCTTGCTCTTCTCTGTCAAAGAGCTAAACAGCAAAAATCACATCAGGTGTTTTATTCATGAACTGACCAAAATATTTCAAAGGACGTCCACATCTCTACCTTTCTGTGACTCCTTCAGTCTCTTTGTATCTTGGTTGCGACCTGATGATGACACTGTGTGGCACTCTAAGCTCAGTGGCCACTTTCCTCTGAGAACAATCCTGGCTAAAGCCTCACAATGGCTCGTTACTGTCGATCAATTGTTAGGTGTACTCTTGGTCTTATGATGCCAAAATGTCAACTGCATGATAAAGAGGACCGTTAAATACCAATTCTAATTGACACCGCTTGTGAATTTTGCTGTTCAGCTCCTTGCTAGAATAGTTGCTAAAAGTTGGGCATGTGCATTCAAAATTTTAGAGAAGGTCAAATTAAGTTCACTGTAAAGGTTGCAGTGCAAAATACCGTCTTTGTCATCAGTTCCACCCAAAGTGTTTTGATATTTGAGGGGCATTTATTTGAGTCATTGGGATGAATGTACATATGGTCCCACTTGATATTATTTGGGGTTAATCAGCGGTTCTTTAAATGCTGGCAGGTGTGTGCTGATACCCATAACATGAGTTTGAACGTGATTAATTAATTCTGAACAGAGCCACTTCCCTATTTATGAGGGTGTGTGCACTTTTAAAACCACATTCTCTCTGTTGTTTATTTTTTTACTTTCCCTCTCTATTTTTCCCCAATTGAGGTTTAAAGGTTATACGGCAACTAATAGTGGAAAACAGTTTTAAAATGATTTATCTTCGTCTCATTTTCGTATATCGCAAAAACCTGCCATTTGAACATGGGTGTGTAGACTTTTTATCTCCACTGTAGCTTGGCTTCACCTTCTTTGTTAATAGTTTTATTATTGACTTTGTTGATTGTGTTAACAGAAATAAATATAAATGTTTAATATATAATACTGTTTTTTCTTTTTATGAATATGAATAATTTGTCCTTCTTTCTTTCTTTTTTTGACTTTAGCACCTCACCCCAAAAATGTCTGTGCATATGCCTGCGAAAAGCCTTTACTTTTTGTGAATAGTATAGTAGTAGTAGAAAGTACTTGTCAGACTTTCACCACAACAGAGCAGGAGGAGTGAGTCTGGCGTGTCACATTTCACACCCATTTCCAGCAATCCCCTCTGTACGGCTTTGAAACTACCTCCAAAGAATGAGAAAATTGACAGGTCGACTTTGTCCAGCTATTCCATATCCTTGTCATTTAAATAGAAAAGTGATATTGGAAAAAAGCTGAAAAAAAATGTTGCCTTTTGCAGGCAGTGTGAAAGGGGCTACATATGGTTTTGTAAGCTAAATCAGGGAGAAAAAAAATCACACTCTTAAATACTCTTAAAATACCTCACACCACAGGATATTTGCTCAGGATAATCTTTCAGACAGATTCGCATCAGGTGGGCCTTTGATGACTTTTAGTGAGGAAGTGAGGGGAAAAAAAGGCTCAAATTCATCCCAAATATTGATATGTGTGTACCCCGCTGTAGCTCTTTAGTTCTATCTAGAAAACATTGTGGCAGCGACTATCTGAATGTTTCCATTGTTAAGAAAAGTTGAGAAATGTGGAAATAAAATCCTGTATCCACATTTTTATTTACAGATACACAAAAATCCCCTCCACAAAGTTTAAAAGAACTCACTTTTGGAACTCAAGTGTTTTTGCATAATCCCACTAAAAAGTCATCTGGAGTGCACAGGCAAGCCAAGTTGGAAAGATTGTGGTCTGCATATCAACATAAAGTACTCCTTGAAAAAGAAAAGTTTCAAATAAATCGTATTCATGTCGTTACATGTAGTGACGTGTGATCAAAATCACTCATTTTTTTCAAATAGCTTGTTGGCATAAACAAATCCATGTAAAAGATAATCTTTATTTAGTTTCATTGTAACACTTATTAGTGCAGTACTAGCACAGACCCTGCATAAACATAAAAAAAAACATGAATTTACAATCATGTACATGTACTGATTGACCACAAAATATAGTGGGTACGGAAAGTATTCAGACCCCCTTATATTGCAGCCATTTGCCAAAATTATTTAGGTAAATGTTTTACGCATTAATGTACACACACACACACACACCACCCCATATTGACGGTAAAAAAACGAATTGTTGACATTTTTGCTGATTTATTAAAAAAGAAAATGAAATATCACACGGCCATAAGTATTCAGAAGCTTTGCTCAGTATTTAGTAGAAGCACCCTTTTGAGCTAATACAGCCATGAGTCTTTTTGGGAATGATGCAACAAGTTTTTCACCACTGGATTCGGGGATCCTTTGCTATTCCTCCTTGCAGATCCTCTCCAGTTCTGTCAGGTTGGATGGTGAATATTCCATTTTCAGGTCTCTCCAGAGATGCTCAATTTGTCATGAACAGAACAGAGGAAAGGACCCAAAATGCATGACTCCAATACAAATGGACAGTTTCAAAAAAAGAGAGGTTTAATAAACAAGCAGAGGTCGGTACAAAGGCACACAATCCGAAAAGGTATCCAAAAAATGTGAGGCAAAGAGGGAAGGTCAATAATCAGAACAGGGTCTAGTCTTACTATGAGTCGGTGACGTGGAAACAAGGAACGCTGGAACGTGACAACAAGGTACAACGAACTGGTGACCAGAAAGAATGAGACAGGAGGTTAAATGTTACGTTAATTACGTTAAACGAGGCACAGGTGGGCAAGATGCTCTCAGGAGCAGGTGTGTATGAGACAGGGGTAAGACAACAACCCGAACACACACCCATGACACAATTGGGTTTAAGTCAGGGCTCTGGCTGGGCCATTCAAGAACAGTCACGGAGTTGATCTGAAGCCACTCCATCATTATTTTAGCTGTGTGCTTAGGGTCATTGTCTTGTTGGAAGGTTAACCTACAGCCCAGTTTGAGGTCCTGAGCACTCTGGAGAAGGTTTTCGTCCAGAATATCCCTGTACTTGGGCGCATTCATCTTTCCTTGGATTGCAACCAGTCGTTTTGTCCCTGCAGCTGAAAAACATCCCTACGGCATGATGCTGCCACCAGCATGCTTCACTGTTGGGACTGTATTGGACAAGTGATTAGCAGTGACTGGTTTTCTCCACACATACCGCTTAGAATTAAGGACAAAAAGGCCAGCTCGAGGAAGGGTTCTGATCGTCCCAAACGTCTTCCATTTCAGGATTATGGAGGCCACTGTGCTCTTAGGAACCTTAAGTGCAGCAGATACTTTTTTTTGTAACCTTGGCCAGATCTGTGCCTTGCCACAATTCTGTCTCTGAGCTCTTTAGGCAGTTCCTCTGACCTCATGATTCTCATTTGCTCTGACACGCACTGTGAGCTGTAAGGTCTTATATAGACAGGTGTGTGGCTTTCCTTATCAAGTCCAATCAGTATAATCAAACACAGCTGCACTCCAATGAAGGTGTAGAACCATCTCAAGGATGATCAGAAGAAATGGACAGCACCCGAGTTTAAATATATGAGTGTCACAGCAAAGGCTCTGAATACTTATGGCTGTGTGATATTTTAGTTTTTCTTTTTTAATAGATCTGCAAAGATCAACAATTCCGTTTTTTTCCTGTCAATATGGGGTGCTGTGTGTACATTAATGAGGAAAAAATGGAACTTAAATGATTTTAGAAAATGGCTAAAATATAACAAAGAGTGAAAAATTTAAGGGGGTCTGAATACTTTCTGTACCCAGTGTATATAATCGCTTAATCGTATTGTTACATACATTATACACACCAAATTGATGGATAACTAGTTTTGAAATCAGAAGTCAAGGGAAATTGTTTAACTATTGTTCAATTTATCATAAAAAGGGGTTTGGTAATAATAATTTAAAAAATCGCTTGTAATATCTCAGCGTAATTAAAAGACAAGTTGCAATTTTGACACAGACTTTTGCGAGAAACATGAAATCAACACTCATGATTTGCTTCTGCGAGCCTTCATTTTGACATCTGTGCTCTAAAGGTGTGAATGTGGATGGTTGTTTGTTTATATTTACACTGCCATTGATTAGTGTTATAGGTTATAGATTGATAGATTTTTGTAACAAATCCAAAACAAATCCAATTAAAACTTGCCTAATTGAGAGAAACACTGGCAAGATTCATGGTCACCTGTATGATTTATCATCACTCTTCTGTGAAGAATCAGGCTTGCTGCATGCTGAGTTACTGTAGAAAATGAACGCAGATTGATCTGTAGCTTCTCTGCTTTAAGAGCGACAACGCCACCGCAGCACCTGCAAGCGAGGAAGCTGGAGAGCAGGAAATGATGTGCCTGTTTAAAGAAGAACATAGTGAAAAATATGATGATGTTTAAACCCACTTTGAAGTCTCTTGAACTGGTAAATAAATGATGTGCTCAAGAAGCCTGCTGAAATGGCTGCAGCTCTTCCACCTGCGGCTCTGTGCTTAAATATTCATTTCCTGCCATAGCCACACACTCAAACCTCTCTTTAGCTCGCTCCCACAAGCTTTGCCAAGTTTGTTTGTAAAAGACTGAATTGAATGGCAAAGAGCTGCTCGCAAACCGCTGTTTTCCTAGGGAACATACAGTACATTGGAAGGAAAGAGAAGAGGATTTATATTATCCTTAGTGATCGCCACAAACACTCTTAAACTCCTTCATCAGTGGACAGTGCTGCAGAGGAGAAGAAAAAAATTATCTTTTCATTCGCTCGGTTACCATTCTTTCATCCCGGCAATGCTCATAATGGCCTTGAGATTAGCGCTCATTGAGTTAGCTTTCATTTGGCAGTATGGGGGAGCAGGGGCTGCTGCACCGAGGAGACACTTGTTGGAAAGAATTACGCCGGGAGAAATTGAAAAAAGAGAATTTTTAATTGGAATGTTTAGAATATGAACAAGATGGAACTCGAGCAGCATTTAAGTGTGAGCCTGGTTAATTAGTCTATCATTGTACACATTATCAGCACACCAACAAAACAGTGCAATAGGTGAATGCTATGATAAATTGCTGTAATTACTAACATCCATGCATCCATTTTCTGTACCGCTTATCGTCACCAGGGTCGCGGGCGTGCTGGAGCCTAGCCCAGCTGACTCTGGGCGAGAGGCAGGGTACACCCTGAACTGGTCGTCAGCCTATCACATGGCACACATAGACAAACAACCATTCACACTCACAATCACACACCTACAGGCAATTTAGAGTTTTCAATTAACCTACCATGCATGTTTTGGGGATGTGGGAGGAAACCGGAGTACCCAGAGAAAAGCCACCCAGGCACGGGGAGAATATGCAAACTCCACACAGGCGGGGCCGGGATTCCATGTACAGTTATTGTATCATTTGAACCAAACCATCCATCCATTCTTTGTTTTAATTTCTTTTTCAAACTAAGACCAAAACTGTCCATAAATATTGATCATTATCTGTTGAATGGTTATCTTTTATAGACAATTAACACAAAAAGAAAATGCTGCATGAAGTTTTGTCCGAGATTTAAAAAAACATATTTACCATTTTCATATCTCTAATGTTATTTTGAGGATCTTTAAATATTTTACGTCAGTTGTAAATTGCAGTCAGAACAAGTATAAATTACTTTGGAAAACCTTTAGTCAAAATGTTAAATCATTTCTCACCTTGAATAAAGATTTTGTTTTCAGCTAAAACATACACAGTAGGATATAAGATTTCAATTTAAATTTAACTTAATATTTTTGACTTCTCTGTCCATGCACAGTATTATAAACAAATGGAGAATGTCTGGTGGGCTGATGTAGATAGTGGTCATTTACGTGTTTCCAGTTTTCATTGAACTTTCATGAAAATGTGCTGGAAATTTGTGATTAAAATGATGTTTTTGTGGTGAATTTGTGCATGTGCATAGAGCTCACACTAGAGGTCATGTAGCTGTGAAACAGTTTAAATATAGAGCTTAACATTTTGAAAGATTTCCTACTAAAGTCTTGTGAGAACACATTGCACAAAATGAGTGGTTTTACAAGCTTTCTCTACTAATTTATTATCTGATCTTCCTGCCTATTAGTCCATCATGTGTAAAAACAAAAAAAAAAAGGCTTGACTTTGCATTGACTTTTCTCTCCTTCTCATCTCCTCAGTTCCCTGCTGCCTCTTCTCTCCTAGCGTGGATTTCACACATTGCTTCAGGAGTTTCCCCTCCCCAATCAGTCTACAATTAGTTGTTTCACATGCTTGATTACATTGAAAGAGAAACGATGACTTTTTGTGGCATCATTCAGTCAAGCCATCTTGAACAGGACTTAGGGCCCAGCAATCAGTCACAGGAGGGAGTTTTCATCTCTCAAAGCTTGACAAAAGTATTTTTCCTTGATTTGAGAGCAATTACATAAGAATGATGCCTTGAATATGTTGGGCCTTACGTCAAGCCGACTGTAACGACACCTCTGGCTCTGCAATCACTTACTGGTGCTTGGCAGGAGGGAGTTAAAGCCTGTCGAAAATGTAAGTCTTTATTTTTGCAGGGATTTGGCTTTGCCCTCATGCCAATTTTTTTGCATCATACTGTGTCATACCCACCAGGATATAAAGAGGCCAAGCAGGGAGTTGCCAAGAGCAACTGCATGCAGCTCCTAGGGAACAACTGGGGATCGCTCAAAAAGGCTCTTCAAGAAAAGGTAGATGAGTAGCTCTCTCCCAAATTCTCTTCAAAAGCTCATTTTGTTAAACTTTTTTGGCCTTTTATCAAATACATTCAGTGCATGTCGACTGAAATGCGCGACACCTCTGGCAAGGCTGACCAATCTCAGTTTGGATCAATACCTGGCAAATACATTCACCTCCTGCATATGTCTAAAGTTTGTCATTAAGATTCAGGTGCCGTGGAACACTGAAAGTCAATTCAATTGTGTATTCAGGGGAGTTAGACTCAAGTTTTTGTGAAAAACAAAACAGCTCCAAAGTCACATAAAACCTGGAGTTCAAACCATTGTCGTACATGGTTCGAAATCCGAGTGGGTCTCTGCATATCCTTTGAGATTTGGACCCTGTTTTTTTTGTTTTTGTGATGCCACACCAGAAGGGTACCAAAGATGGTAAAGAGGAAGAATATGATGATGTCGACCATAGAAAAGTAAACGTAGCTTATTGTTATGCTCACTCCCTCCGAAGTCAATCAATCATGTCTGGAGAGTGCCGGCTGGTTCTTTGTCTTTGCTCTGTTTGCTAAGTACAATAAATTAACAATAATATTAAAAGAAGTACAACTTAATATCATACTTAACATAATAATAATGCAGAATACGGATTTAATCACCATGACAACTTGGGTGGACGTACTTTGTTGCGATGAGGCCAGGGCTTCTACAGGCCCAGAGCATAAAATGGGAAAAAAAAACAAGCACCGGTAATGATTTTCAGCAGCATTTCAATATCAACCTGCCAAATAACATGTGTCAATTAGCCTCGCGGATCCCCCTGCATGTTGCGCATTCAGCAGACATATCGCCAAACACAAATATCCCCGCCCCCACGTCCACAACTTGTGCTGGTTATTAGAAGCGAGCTCACGATAACCAGTGCAGCTCTGCTTAGCTTTAGGTTTGGACATGATAGTGTTTCCGTGAAGTCTGGAGTCTGGCCATCACGTTTGTATGAAATGGTGGCTCTTTGGCCAGCCTAGTTGCCAAGTTGTGGGCAACCCCTACCCCCCCCCCCTCCCCGAAAAAAACTAATGTGCGTGTGGTTATTATGTAAATGAGACCCACTGTTATGTCACAATTCTGCAAAATTCAGAACAGCTTGCTCACACATTTTCAGGAATAGTCCGATCAGAAAATAATTACTTTGTTGGTTAATTTGACACTTGGTGGCCAGGTACTTCAGAGACCCAACTCAGTAGAACCAACAACAGTAAAAAGTCAAATTTCCATGAAATGGCCCTTTTAAAACACTGTCTTTACAGTTAATAAAGGTATTAATGTTGGTAACACTTTGACTATGGAACATAATACTATTTTCGTTATTTACTCTGAGAATATTCATTCATTTATTTTCTGAACCGCTTATCCTCACGAGGGTCGCGAGTGTGCTGGGATAGGGTCTGGGATAGGGTCCACTATCCCAGTTGACTCTGGCGGTGTACACCTTGAACTGGTCGCCAGCCAATCGCAGGGCACATGTAAACAAACAACCATTCACACAAACATACACACCTACGGACAATTTAGAGTCTTCACTGAACCTACCATGTATGTTTTTGGGATGTGGGAGGAAACCGGAGTACTTGGAGAAAACCCACGCAGGCACTGGAAGAACATGCAAACTCCACACAGGCGAGGCCGGATTTCAACCGGGGTCCTCAGAACTGTGAGGTAGAAGTGTTAACCAGTTGTCTACCGTGCCGCCACTATGAGAAATTAAATTCATGCCAACCTGACTTGTTAAATTTGGTTATTTTGTTGTTAATGTTTAACGATGTTAACTTATTTTCAAGTAAGTATCAATATGTGAAGCAAAAAGTAAGGAAAAATTATACATTTTTTTATGATGTCTAATTCTAATTCTATGTCCATTGTTTAATAGGTAAATTTGATTCTAAATCGGAGCTACTTGGCCTTGTTATCAATGTTAAGGTAGATCTTCTGCATGGTTTACACTGGCTAGATTATTTGTACACATTTAGTATTCATTAATTGAGTAATGCTGGTAACAAATAACAATGTCAGCAATCTGTGGAAGTAATTATTAACCAGGTTGTTTTTGTGATTCTTGCTGCAGTGCACAGAAGTGTTATTGGGCATGAAGGATCATCACAATTCTTCCTCAGAAGTACTTGGTATGCAGTCAGTTAACAAAAACCGCTTTGGATTCTACACAGGTATGAGATTTCTTTGAGTGATTTATTTGTCCTGCATAAGGAGAAAATGTGCCTTTGGGGCAACTTGAATTAAAATAGATGACATTTTAAAGCCCCTCAAGAACACCGGCACAGCAACCGGGGGTCCAAACAGAGTGTTGCATGAGTAGAGGGCCTCACACCAGGGCCTTGATTTAATCACAGCCCTGCGAGAGGAGCAAGCAAGCAGGCAACAAAGCCGTCCTCGAGCCTTACACGTCCTGTCTTCCATGCTCCCTGTAGGTGGACCCCTGAGAGGCTATCCGTCACCCTCCACCGAGCTCGTTTGAAGATGAGAGGAAGCGAGTGCGAGCGGAGGGAAGGCCGAGAGGAGGAGAGGTAGATGAAACCCCGCTTGTTCTCTTTGAACTGCTAATCGCCGTGTTTAAAGCTGACCTCGCTTCCTGTCTCCGTCTGTGCATGGCTCATTAAAATATGTACCCCGATAAAGAATCCGGAGGGGTGTTCAACATATTCTCGCCACGTTGGTAGTCAAACATGAAATTTCCTCCTCGATGTTAAAACGAACACGTGAAAACCATTGTTATGAGACTTGCATGTCTGACAGAGAGGCAGAAAAATGCTGGATATTTTATTTTTTTGCCTTGACTATGTCAGAAAGGATCTGATACATGCTATTCACAAAGTAAAATTGCTTTCTTATCATTGTCACTGTTTCCCCAAACAAAATGCAATCCTTTGTGCACCCGTAACACCCGTCGAGGGACATTCTTTGAATTCAAATCTGAACTACATAAACGATTGTCTTTATTCAGGTATTGTATACAACATACTGTACATAAAAGAATAGTGAGTCAGTGCGATCTGGTGGATCTAGGGGGCCACCGTCCTCCTGTCCTTAATGCAGAGTCGTCTCTGCTTATTTGGGTACTCAGTTTTAGAACATTGTGTCCTGCAACCTATCAGTTTATTGGTTTAGTGTCGATTGGATCTAACACCGGGCAGGCAAATCTATGTTGACTGAATCTAGATCCAATTTGTGAACATTCACACTCATGGACGAGCCCAAAAATTGGAGGGGCGAGGAGAGGTGGGGCAAGGCTAGCGTAGGATCAATCAATCACGGCTCCCGTTGGCTCATATTGACTCTGCGGTCCCACTGGGGTACACACTCGATGCACTTTGCGGCATTTTCGTGCTTGTCAATGAAGAAGCGTGCCCGGCCCAGCTCTCACCATTTATTAGGATGCGTTTGGGTAACGACGTGTCTCTCAAGCATGGTATCGGGGACCCCAGTGCGCTATGTGTCGCCCTGCTCCAACACACCCGCTCAATGGATGTTGATGAGGTTAAGAAACTGAGCTGAAACACGATGAATACGATGCAGGTTTTTAAAACCTGTTGTTATTGGAGAATTATGGCGATCCAATTTGGCTTCTGTTTGGCGACTTCTGCCCTGAAATGCTTCAGCATTGGCTCTTGTGTTGAGGGACATATTGAATTATTATTGTTTTCCCCTTGAGCCTGCTTGTGTGTCATCACTGATAAATATTGACTCCTACACCTGCTTGCTTTGAAACTTCACAACCTCTTTGCTCACAAAGCGCAACTCATTGCCTAAAAGCGTCTGAACTAAACAGAAGCAACTTTGGGCAATTTAAGAGAATTGTCGAGACCTTTTCTTGCTAACTTGAATCACAGTATTTTGAGTGATGTTACATGCTATGTAATGCGGCATTTCCCTTTTGTTCATTTCCCGGGCCGTCCAAGTGTTTTTCTTTGAACAAGCTTTAATGGACAAGATGTAGCGACACTATAAAAGCCATACAGGACAAAAATGAATTCACAAAGGACGGAAATTGAAAAAAGAAAGCAAAAGCTATATATACTTATACTAAAGAAAAAGCTTATACTAAAGAAAAAAAACATGCCTAGAGATGGTGCTGCCTTTTGATGCACTTATATTCTGATGAAGAAAGGATATCTGTTGTATATCTGTTGATTTTTGTCTGTGGCTAATTACAGACAACCTTAATTTTTCAAAGAGCACCTTTTCACTACATTTGAGCATTTCTTTAGGTAAATGAGCATCATTTCATCAAGTTCAATTTACAAAAAAGCTGTTTGCATGAGTGTGTGAGTATTCATTAGAATACTGTGGAACCAAACTGAGGACAATTCATTCAGTGATGAAATAATAAACTCACTTCACAACAAGTGGAAGTTTGGCAGATATAACAAGTAAATATTCTTTAAAAAAATAGACTTCCAACTGTTTATTGCACAGGTGTCAACTACAATATGGCCCACAACAAAAATTTAGTTTGACATGCCTTGTTTATTGACACTCTCAGCTGAAGGTTACTGTCCAACTAAACATAAAAACAAAGAGAACTACACATCGTGGATTGAAAGCAACCACATAGCCTCCGCAACCTGAATGCTAACATACAATGGGATACTCAGGCATAATGGCTAACAATTAGCATATATGTGCTGGTGGTTTTACACTTTAAGCAATGGATATCTGAGCACAAACTTTGCTAGAACATGTGTAGACAGACCATATAACCATACTCACAGGCATATATTCTTAATCCTTTGCTAAGAATGACCAATATTAGTGCTGTACTGAATAGTTGAGAAGAGTTGCGACATACAAAATTGCTGCTGTTAAACGGTGAGGCAAGGCAAGGCAAGATGGCGCCTACCAGTGTGGTCGCCTCGGTTACGCGCTCTCTAGTATTGTTTTTATTTTTGTGTTTTTCGTTCATCTTTGGAGACATTACACGACTCACTTACACAAGGGGAGACTTGCTAACCATCAAGGAGACTACTCCGGACTTTCTTTCATCAACTTTCGCAAATCCGCTCAGTTTTTTCCCCCGAGTTACTCACCGCAGGGCGTCTGCGGTTTTCGGTGCACTGAGGCGGAGGCGGCGCCACAGAGGGAAGCGAGCCGGCATCCAGGTGAAACTACGCAAGAGAGGATACAGATTGCCGTTCCCATCGATCCACCTCACGAATGTACGCTCCCTACCCAACAAATTGGACGAGGTTCATCTTCTGTTAAAGACCAGTAAAGACTTCGGACGTTCCGCTGCCATGTGCTTTACGGACACCTGGCTTTGCGACGCTGTACCCAACATCATGCTTCCGGGTTTTCATCTTCACCGAGCAGATCGTATCACGGAGTTATCGGGGAAAACAAAAGGCGGCAGGATATGCTTCTATATCAACGAAAAATGGTGTACGGACGTCACGGAGCTCAGCACACACTGCAGCCCGCATTTGGAGTCCCTGTTTTTGAATATTTATTCTATAGATTATTCTATTGATCATTCCATTGATTAATTGAATAACATTTATTTTGCATGAGTTGATTGCAATTCCCCCCCCCTGATTGTTAATTAACTAATTGCTGATTTATTGATTAATGATTAAACAAAACAAAATAACAATTAAGCAATATCGCATGAGAGGGAATGATGTAGTCACCAACCTTTTTGAAAGTGAGAGCTACTTGGGTACAGATTAATGTGAAGGGCTACTAGTTTGATATACACTTCTGAGGCTGCTTCAGATTCAACTACATGTCAATTACAGGTTATTCATACAATTATTATTTTTGTAATAGATTAAACTATTATATCTTCCATAAAATGATTGGTTCAGATACTGGTTTGGTACATAATGCCAGAAAAAGAAACATGTTGCTCATAAGTTTTCTAAAGTAAAAACAATTGCAAATTTCTTGTTTTGATTAAACATAAAGCAGTGTGGTTTCATGGAGGACTACAGAAATCAGAGAAATTTACAGTTGAGAGGCTGAAATCAGACACTTTTTTTTCTTGCCCCCCCTCCACCCCCCCTCTTATCAAGATGGTCATCAATCATCTAAATTGTACACTGACAGGGTAAGTGAAGGGTGATTGACAGTTGATGATTACCTGGGCTGAAGGGCGTCCTGGGTCTCCAGAGCAACCCTCTCTGGAGGTTATAGCCTTTTACTTCGCATTGAAAAATGACTTTATTAGGATAAAGAGGAAAAATAAAGGTTCACTCTTCGTATCAAAACAAGCTGTCCAAAAATGGACAGTGTTTATGACAGTTGACTGCAAATGTGTACATTTTTCAAGACGTTAACCACTGTTAATATTAAAAGTAAAAACAATCAAATGTGTAATCAATGGTGACATTGGTGACATGGTTTACAGTCTGTTCTTCTTCTACTATTATTGTCAGTTTAGAATTACTGTGCTGAGCAACCAGGACAAAATGTTGGCTAACTAGAAAGAACCAGGTGGTTTCATATAGCTGATAAAGCTATAGATTTCTAGTGAGTTTCACTGCAGTGTGAGGAAACAAATGCTTCTTCACCAAAACTCATTTTGTGGGCGTTCATCCTGGAAATAAACTTGTGTTAAGATGTTACTTCAGTCTTTATGGCTGTAATTTACCGTAAACACTGTCCATCCATCCAAAAGACAGAAAAATTGCAGCATGGAGAGGCACTTGACAGGGGCAGAGTAGTGGTTTAGTTTTACAGGATTAACTTCACCCACTATAAAGTGTCTTTTTTTTTTCCACAACCCAATTTGCTGAGTATGTCTGACACCATGACCCTTCTTTTATAAGGAGCCTGAGCAGCGTAAGGTTGGGTGGAGCTATTGGGGGGCAATGTTTCATTGGCAGGCAGACCCGCTCAATGGAGTCAAGGTAATAAAACAAGTTTGAGAGGAAGGCTGAAAAGAGGGATTGAGTTGAGCAGCGGCGGCTGGAACAACCACCAGGTGAAAATGCTTTCAATCTAACAGGTTACTGATCGACTCAAACCTCCTAAAAGGATTCACTAAGACTTTTTAAAGGGGGAGAAGAAAAAGAAGCAGCGCTTCCTTCACATTGTGGTCTCCATTGCTGGGAAATAGAACTATTTGTTTGGTAGACTCTGAAATGGCTATATAAAGCGGCTGAAATAAGTATTGAACACGTCACCATTTTTCTCACTCAATATACTTCCAAGGGTGCTATTGACCTGAACATTTCAACAGATGTAATCAATAATCCATACATACAAAGAAAGTAGAACAAGTAAGCTTAGAAATTGTGTGTAATAATGTGAAATGACATAGGGGCAAATGTATTGAACACGCCAACTGGTATTTATTTAACGTTGTGCAAAAGCCTTTGTTTGCAATGACAGCTTCAAGACACCTCCTGTATGGAGAAACTAGCCGCATGCATTGCTCTGGTGTGATTTTGGCCCATTCCTCCACACAAACAGTCTTCAAATCTTGAAGGTTCCATGGGCTTCTTTTATAGACCTTGAGTTTCAGTTCTTTCCATAGATTTTCGATTGGATTCAAGTCAGGTGATTGGCTGGTCCATTCTAGCAACTTTATTTTTTTTCTTTGAAACCAATTGAGAGTTTCCTTGGCAGTGTTTTGGATCGTTATCCTGCTGAAATGCCCACCCTCGTTTCATTTTCATCATCCTTGTAGATGGCAGCAGATTTTTATCAACACTGTCTCTGTAGATTTGCCCATTCATGCATCCTTCAATAATGTGAAGTTTACCAGAACAATTTTCTGAAAAGCAGCCCCACACCATCTTGTTCCCATCTTCGAACTTCAATGTTGGTATGGTGTTTTTAGGGTGATGTGCAGTGCCGTTGCTCCTCCAAATGTGGTGTGCATTATGGCATCCAAACAGTTGAGTTTTGCTCTCATCAGACCAGACTATATTCTCTCAGTATTTAACTGGCTTGTCCAAATGTTGTTCAGCAAACTTTAAATGAGCTTTGACATGCCTTTTTTCCAGCAATAGGGTCTTTTATGGTAAGCGTGCATACAGGGCATGGCGGCAGAGTGCATTACTCACTGTTTTCCTTGTGACAACAGTACCTGCTAATTCCAGATGTTTTTTTAAGCTCCCCACAGGTGGTCGTTGGCTCTTGAACTTCTCTTCTGATTTTTCTTTGTACTCCTCTGTCAGAAATCTTGCAAGGAGCACCTGATTGAGGCAAATTTATGGTGGTGTGATTAGCTTTCCACTTGCATATTATGGCCCCAACCGTGCTCACTGGAACATTCAGAAGCTTAGATATGCGCCTGTAATCAATACCATCGTTATGTTTTGCAACAATTAGTTTGTGATGGGGTTGAGGCAGCTCTCTGCCAAGGTGTGAGTCAAGACATCTCATGATGGGTGAGAGCAATGAGACCTTTTTGTAGGCCATCAATTAGGACTGAAACAACTGATATTCATTTGCACTGACAAGGGGCTGGATTGCTGTTTGATTATTGATAGATTTTAGGTGTTGTCTTGGCTTTCCATGCCTTTTTTGCACCTCAAAACCAAAATGTAGCAAAAAGCTGAAGAAATGGCAAAATAATTTTTAGACTCAGTCTTTGAACTGAACTTTTACACCTAAAGTTCTACTCAACAGTACTTTCTTTTACGTGCCACTGTTTTTGCAATGTGATGTTTGTTAAATACGGTATAAAATTTGAAATTTCTAATGAGTCATGGGATATATCCTCCTTTTTGTTTGTTAATGGATATATTTTTCCAGTGCATTACCCCACTTCTACTAAGAGGTTTTCAATTCACTGAGCTCATAACGCATACAAAAACACGGCACTTTTAGTTTACAGCATCTTCCCAATTAAATGCATTTACATACTCAGGTAAATGGCTAGACAAATAAACATACCAATATGTATATGCATATGTCATGTCATTAAAGTTCCATTATTACTTCCACCCCCTTTCTTTCTCAACGTGTCAGAAATCCATTTTCCTAATGTCATCTTTCCATTAGTCTGGTCACCGTATGATGCAGCAGTCTGCTGGCCTATTCAATTTAAAGGCAACAAAGCCTGATGAAGTGGTTCACTTTTTCCCTGCCTTCCTTCAGTCTTGACCGCATTATTTTCTTTTATCACTTTTGATGTGGTGGATGTAACTTTCATTTTGTGAAGAATCAACGATAGATTTACTTTGCATGGTTGGTTTGTTCGTGTAGATGTTATGGATGAGTTAATTCATCTGGTTCCCGCAGGTGTTCAACCCTACTTTTTAAAATTGCTATTCAACAAAGTGCCTAGATCAGGGGTGTCAAACTCATTTTTGTCACGGGCCACATTATAGTTATGGCTTCCCTCTGAGGGCCGTTATGACTGTGAAGCCATATAAAATATTGTCTCATATAAGGACATATACACAACAAATTGATGGATAACTAGTTTTAAAATCAGAAGCCAATAAAAAATTTTCAACTATTATTATATTTATTCCAAAAAGGTGAATGTAACATAAAATGCTTGCAATATCTCAACATTATACAAGTAAAGACACCAATTTTGGTATTTTTACAAGAAACATGAAGTCGACACACATGATTTCCTTTGGCGGGCCACCTAAAATGATGTTGCGGGCCGGCTCTGGCCCCCGGGCCACCAGTTTGACACCAGTGGCCTAGATGGTTGGCCCATAAATCCATTTGGCAAAAATGTTTTTATTAGCATAGTTTGACTTCCCCCTTCAATTCCCCCTTCAAACAAAAAAAAAAAAAAAAAAGTGCTTAAGCATTAGCTATCTCCTTTGATTAGAGCCTTGAAAGGCAGACATGCTTGGGACAACCCACGCACACATGCAAACCCACACAATTCTTTCCACCTCACACAAACATGTCCCAACTAAACTCATCTCACACATCCGTAATCAAAACTGACACTCACCCCCTCTCCCCATAACACATACACACTCCAAACCATCCGTACCCCCACCTTCCTCCTCTTCGCTCCCCGAATACCAGGCGGCTGAGCATCTGACTCTCCCAGTAAGCCCCGGGCCAATTAGTGTGCTGTTGCCGCATTGTTATCTGCCTGCCATTGCGGCTGTCTCCTGCTGGCACAAAACTTTACTGCTGCTCCACAGCAGCCCACAATAAGAGATGGCTGAGATGTGATGAGTTGGGAGCTGGGGGTGGGTGAATCTCAATAAATAGGAAAGGTTGACTTGACTTGAAAATGACTCGAGTATTGATTATTGTGATGAGCAATGGTGGATTATGCTTTTTCCTAGAAGGAAAATGCATGCATTGCAGCACAGTGAACTAATGGTTAGCACGTCTACCTCACAGTTCTGAGATTCTGCGTTTGAACCTTGGCTCCAGCCTTCTTGTGTGGCATTTGCATGTTCTTCCCGTGCTTGAGTTGGTTTTCTCTGGGTACTTCCTACCAATTACCAAAAACATGCAGGTCAAACCAGGTTAACTAAAGATTCAAAATTGGAAAAAATTGAAACGGGGAGCCGTTTGGCAAGGGATACTGTCATGTTTTATACTGTTGGTATCGTAATTAATACGGGTAAAGCACAGATTTTAGTTTAGGCATTTTTAAAATTTGTTTTGCCTTATTGAATATACGTATGACGAATATTGTATTTTGTAAACAATATGCATCTGTTCGCACCCCAGTTGCTTGGAAATAAAAGTGGTCCTCTGTTTCCAACGGAGTAATCCGAATTTGTATTTAAACTGGAACAAGCCATCTAATCTACACTAAAACATTAGTGAAGTCATGATTAAAGTAAATCGTTTTATGAAAAACACACCATTCGAAGCCTCGAAGCGCCATATGTCAAATACTCCACAATAGCAAATTAGTGTTTTCTTTTTTTGTTATTTTTAGTATGTGTTGTGGTAGAACTCCATTTTTCAGTAACGGTTCTAAAGGTGATGGAAACACCTCCGAAGGGATAGAAGACATTCACTTCATGCTACAATCTTTACTTAGCACTGTAGTATTCCACATCAAAAGTGTAAATTAAAAATGGGGTTCTTTCTTGGGTAAATAAGTTGACAGGGGCAAAGTCATGAGATTTACCTCTGGTGAAATGAAAAAAAAAGATAACCTTGAGTCCCACAGCTCTAGCCTGAACTTTACTTTGTCAAGAGATGTCCACGCTGCTTAAAGTTCACATCTAGACAGTTTTGCAGCATGAACTGAGGTGCAGAAGAATACAGATGACAGTTTCCTAGTGCTCAGTCTGGTGTGAGGGTCAGAGATTATATAGAGAAGATAACCCACACAAAACAAATCACAGGCTCTGTAGGATTTTGTGCTAATTGCACATCTTTTGTCACAGATTCACAGTCTACTTCAGCTATTCTCACAGTAAGGGGATGTCTTTTCAGTAAACAGACATCTGATGACTGTAATTCTGATTTAGACCTCAGACTGTTGGTGCCAATCTCTGGTGCTCCCACCCTCCCGCCCCTAACGACATCACACACCTATTCCAAGATAAAATAGAAATCTGCCTGACTACAGCACAACTCACCATTCAAACCACAGGTTCCCACTTTTAGAACCTCCATTACCTCATTTGTGCTGATGTCTATTGATCCCCTGAACATGAAATGCAAGATGGGTGTTCAGCAGAATGGTTGTTGTGAGGACATTAGAGAATGGCTTGTGGTATTAGTACAACTATTTAATAAGTGATAAACTATTGGAGGATGTAGTGGATAGTTATTGGGATACCTCCCAAGACAGATTGCATGCACAAGATCAGTACTTTTTTGCATTTATCATTCACCTAAATACCTGGGGAACAATGTTCCAGGCCCACACAGTCGACCCTGGCCCCCTGTATCCTCTGGGTGTTCCGTTTGTGCCCCTTTGATTGTGCCTAAAATAGGGGCACTTCCAATTCAGATCCTTCTCCGGAAAGAGTACCACATGGTGTTCATGAATGATGCAAGTTTCATGTCTTGTACAACAATGTCTGGGTCCGGGCTAACCCCATCTACAGTATATGGTCAGAACCATGTAAACCCAGGTCATGGTTGGCTAGCAGTTGATCAAAGCTCTTGGGAAGTGTGGATGGGCACCCCGTAGGCCTAAAGGTAAAATCTCTCGGAGGGCCCTCCCGCATTAGCGAGGACATCAACTGTGGATCAGACGGAAGAGGTGGCACCTCAGTGACTGTGAAGGCAGATGAAGGCTACAGCAGTGCTTCAGTCCCAGTCATCTGTGCCCCCCCCAACCATTGGATCCAATTTCAGAGCTGTTGAGATCGTCTGTTTCTCTCGGTGTAACAAGCTATTTTCTTCACGTTAATGAAAGTCAGGCATATGTCTCCAAAGAGATCCCCTTGGAATTAATTAAAGATCATTCTCAACTCGCGGGATCGCCAAGAGACATCAGTGTCTTGTTGTACACAAGGATTTTCCTCTGGGACTTGCGACCTAAGGAGTCCACTCCAAGGTCACTAGTTCATGTCCAGGACTTGCAGCCATAGCACAAGACCAGGAGTATCAGGTCTCTAAACACTTTTTGCTTGCATTTAAATATCTTGAACGCCAACATAGAACATCCCCAATTTTCAGCCAAGGTGTCTGTTGACTTCACATTCACCACAAGAGTGGTTGGGTAAGTGGACCCATCTGCCATTTCAACACGCATACCAGCCATCAATCCTTTTTTCCACCACATTTACTGTTAAGTGTCATGGATGAGCTGGAGCCTATCCCAGGTTTGGGGAAGAAACTGGGTACATAGGCCTCAGCCCTTCCACTCAGTCTAAACTTCCACTCGTTTGGGAAGAATTTAGTGTGTTTTTGGGAAAACCTGGATTACAATATCAATTCTAGTTGATCCCACATGCATCTGGGGTTGAAGCCTGTCAAATTCGTACACATAAAACTGAAATTCAGGGCTTTTTACTGAGACTTTTATACACTAAGGGTATGTTTCTCTGTCAAGCAGTGATCATGCAAGGTGAGAGTGATTTTTCTTACTGCTGTTGTCACCGCCACTTATGTCAAGCATCCATCAGCAACTGCCCAGGCGGGATCTAATATGGATGTGGACGCTGTTAATTGTTACGTGTCTAACAGGCAAATACAGTACTGTACTTCTTGTTTGTTTGCTGTCGAGGATACATCAGGAAATGTTAGCGAAGCAGTTTAGGATCAAAGAAAAACATAATGATCCTCAACCTAAAGTGACCTCCTCCTCCATCTCCTCTTGTCATGACTAATCTTTGTCTACTTTGCACTTTCCCTGCTTTTTTTAATAACCCGCTCATATTCTTGAGGTGCTGTGTTTGCTTGGCTGCCTTTTATTTTATTTTTTTTCCTCTACGAGCGATTTTACTACACACAGGTGAGTGCAGAACTAGAATGCTTGTTGATACACTGTTCTTGTAGGTCCTTGTGCATTTCTTAAAGAAAGCTAAATTGCTGTTCAGACGACTTTAATTTGCCCGTATCGGAATGTGTTGTCCCCGCTTGAGCCAAATTCAACCAGGCACTTTCCTTCACAGTGTGTGGGAGAAAATGCTGGAACATTCTAGTGATTTTTGTTTTCTTCCATAGTAAAGGCAAAAGAGACCATGAATAGTATTAAGCATCATTACGTTGGTAAATGGGTGAATGTTACATGGCCTGTCCCTTCTACCATATTCCTGCAGGAGCAAATTGGTCTCATGGGATCCAGTCGTGTGTGTGTGTGTGTGTGTGTGTGTGTGTGTGTGTGTGTGTGTGAGAAAGAGAGAGAGAAATGTGAGTTACAGGAATAACAATTGACAGACAAAAGACTTGAGCCAGATGAACACATGTATTAGGGTGTTCTTTTCCAAACAAACACTTCTCATAGGATGCCATGTCTTTTTGAAAGCGAGCATCTCACCTTATGTGACTTTTTACAAGATCCACAACAAACTATTAACTGGTAAAGGAACAAACTGAGACACTATAGAACCTGTTTCCATGTTAATTTAATGGATGGAAATTTAGAATTAAAAAGTAATGCTCATTAACTTCACAAGTTATATTGGTGGGACCTTTTTTGTGATGTCACCACATTAAGGGTACCAATGATGGCAAAGAGGAGAATCATATGATTACATTGCCTATCTCTGTCTCGGCTGCTGAGTATAATATCACTAAAGTGACGATATAGCATTTATAAAAGAATGAAATGTACACGTCACAGTCAACACTGTTTAAGACAAGTTGGCATGAAGAGACTCTCCTCCCAGGCATGCACAGTGATCCTCCCTACTGTGGTTAAAGGCCCAGTAAACCGAACCCAAAAAAGGGGTCGGCGGAGCCGTCCGGTTCGCTGCTGCCTTGCTGTGCGCCGCAAGTGGGTCTAAAAGGCAAAGACACTGTAGCCCAAATAACACAAAACACATTACACTTCAGCAAACAGATGTTTTATTTAGTTGTAGGCATACTTTGAACTGGGCAAAGTTGTTATGAATAAGGAGCTGGCAATTACGCCGGATGGCCACAGCGTGGAATAAGGGTGCTTGGTAATTACATACTGTAATGGGGGAGGGCTGACTCATGCTGTTTCCTGCTTGTCAGTGTGCCCTCGTTTTAGCCCCACCCCAAAAATCCCGACAACTGACATGGTGAAAAAGAGTTTAATTCTATATATCAACAATTCAGTACTTAATTGTTTTACGTCTATGCATGGATTAAGCACTTACCTTTAAACATATTTAATGTCTTCAGAAATAAACACGAAAATGACTACTTACTAATTACTGGGCCTTTAAGGGATGTAATACAGTACACTAATTCACACAAGGATGCTGATTGGCTGCAAAACCAAAAGAGAAAAGCTGTTGATGAAACTAATGGTGAATACTGTTGATGACACCAGTTGTACAGCCTGTAAGGACTTGGCTATAGTGACTGCAGGTTGTACAGCACAACAGGGTGAGAGGTAATGTTTTTCCACGTCATTAAAGGAACGACTGAAGGAAAGTGGGTGGTCAGTGATGGAGTTCAGTTGAGGCTGTGTTGTGTAAAAAGTCTTAAGACCAATTGTGACTTTTGAGTAGTTGTGTGACATATCCACTGCACACTTAGGAACATGTTATGTGTTCACAGGAAAGGAGGAATGTCAAATCCGCTTGATCAGATGAAAATCCGCTGTAAATTTGCTGTGGGACTCGAGCGCATAGAAGACTGAGACAGTTTGGGTCTAGTCAAACAGAAACTGAGAGTTGGCTAAATCCCAAAATCTCATTTGTGGATCGCTATGAAGTGCCTTACAGTCCATGGGGAATGATTGTTTGGTTTGGATGTTTGCATTTGGAAAGAATTTTGCCCGTAGGAAATAGAAATAATCTGGTCCAGGGTAAAAGTGTTGGCATCATAACAGTGATATTAACTGTACGGGAAATATATTTTTTTAGTCGTAACTGTCAAATCAGAGTGGGGGGGGGGGGGGGGATCATAGCTACTGTATAATGCAACCGAAATAAAGCATAATAGAGAGAGAACAGGAAGATGTTTGCAAATTGATACTGTCAACTCGTAGTTATTTTTACGAATTAGTAAATGTGGTATATACTTGTAGATGATCTGTGTATTTACTTGAGCAGCGGCTTGGTAATATAATTTGGATGTAATTGATATTTACTTATGTATCGCTCATCTTGTTCTGAGCAGCCATATTCTTTCCCATGTCTCTGTCAGTTCCATTATCTTATACAATTTTTTTTCTCTTGCCATCCCTGGTACCCTTCTTTGGTAACATCACAAATAACACCAAAAAGCAAAAGGAAGAGTAAAACACACTTGTGGAGTTAATCCTTTAGAGCAGTGATTCCCTCTGTGCCGAAGCACATTAGTGTGCCGTTAGCGATCATCAGGTTTTGCATCTATCTACAGTATGCCAGCTACATATAGTGACAGGCAGAGCAAATAAATAGTCTTTGACTAGATGGCAGAAGGTACAATTAACCTGCGCATCCACCTGTTGCCATTCATACAATAAAATAATTGCTTTTTGTTCAACTAAACATGCTCAGATTTATCCCTGCATAAGACATTTTTGAATAGATTGTCATTATTGCAATGTAGGCGGCACGGTGGGCGACTGGTTAGAGCGTCAGCCTCACAGGTCTGAGGACCCAGGTTCAATCCCCGGCCCCGCCTGTGTGGAGTTTGCATGTTCTCCCCGTGTCTGCGTGGGTTTTCTCCGGGCACTCCGGTTTCCTCCCACATCCCAAAAACATGCATTAATTGGAGACTCTAAATTGCCCGTAGGTGTGACTGTGAGCGCGAATGGTTGTCTGTTTCAATGTGCCCTGCGATTGGCTGGCAACCAGTTCAGGGTGTAACCCTCCTCCTGCCCGATGACAGCTGGGATAGGCTCCAGCACGCCCGCGGCCCTAGTGAGGAGAAGCGGCTCAGAAAATGGATGGATGGATATTGCAATATACAGTAAATCCCTTTTTGTGATTTTGGTGGTATGGCGTGAGATTTTTCTAATGTATGATATAAAGGTTGGGCAATCACTGCTATAGATGCTCACTGAGCTGAGAATTTTTTTCCCCTTGAAATCTTTTGTTGAACCCCAAAATTTCAATACTGTATCCTGAGAAACTGAAGAATGTTGTACATTAATGGCAAATTAATTGGAATGTCAAACTATTATTGTAAGGTAACAAACTTCTAAAGCTCTATTCACTGGAGCCATTTAGAGGTAAAAAAGGTAATAACAACAGCATATTTTGGTATTTTGGTACCATAAATGAGGAAAGTGTTTCTGAGTATCCAACTGTGTAATTTAACCTCAGCCGTTGTTGTGGGCTGACAGTGACCCCCACGCCCTCCCACTCACGAAATCTCTCCTTCACAAGCACTTGAGCGTGCATATATTCACAAACAGATTTTACTAGCCAGTTGTCCTTGATGCGTCTCATAAAAACGCATCAACGATGCCCGTGGTTGTTTCATTTGGGGCGGCCTGCGAAATTGCGACGTCTTGGCAGATGGTGTCTTGTGCTACGTGGCGGACATGATGCGGGAAAGGACACGCTGAACACGAGCACAGCTTTAGCATGCCGGAATGAGGACACAAAGTCCTGTTCGAGGCAGACGTTTGAGACTGAAAGCTGTGTGCACCAGATGCTTCTGCATGGTGCAAATAAAGTAAAAGAAATGAAGATGGCCTCCACCAAGGCTGAGCAATCCTGTTTTACATCAGCACAGACCTGTACAGGATCCCTTGATTTGTTCCTTTGCTCCAATGTCTTTCACTGACAAATTGAGGAAAATGTTGTACGGTGAACTCCCGTTGATCGTATAGGACACATTGACATGGAAACAGAAAAATAATCTTTCAGATGGGTTTTCTTTGGATACTCTGGCTTACTCCCGCATTTCAAAAACATGCATCTTTGATTAATTGAAGACTGTAAATATCCATAGGTGTGAATGTGAGTGTGAATGCTTGTTTGTCCAGATGTCCCTTGTGATTGACTTGCAACCAGTCCAGGATGTAATTCTGCTCCAGTTGGGATCGGCTCACCCGCAACCCTAATGAGAACCAGCCGATATAGAAAATGGATGGATGGGTAAATGCCTTTGTGGAGGTCATATAACACTTCCAGTAGCGGTCACAATTATTCCAGAGAATAAGGCGAGTGACTGATTAGTCTGTGAAACTAAATTGGGGGAACAGAACAATTTGTCCATAAGCAAGCTGGGGATTTTGTACTGTGTATAGAGCTACACATTTGTATGATCAGCGGACATATGGATGCCATAAATGCTGCTTGTGCTGCTTCTGTCTCCATGGCAATGGACGTTCTCCATCAGTCGTGGACACAATGTTATGTTATAATGAAGGGGCAGCGACATCAAAGTGGCACAAGGTGTGAGTGGAAGTGACACAGCACCGCCCCTTATTGCCTGAAGTAAATGAAGTTAGTCATTGCTGTTGTCTTCCATCTGGTAATGGATATCGAGGTGAGAGATCCAAATCTAAATTGAAAGAAATATTAAAGACATTTCCAAAATAAAGGAGGGAAATGGAGCTGTAATGGATGAAGGAGGAAGAAAGTAGAGTGCGCCAACTGCTGGGGATGAAGAGACAAGGACATCTCATGTCTCCCTCAAGACCTCAATTATCTCATCTAACCTGCATTTGATTACTGCCACTTTTCTCCTTCGTTCCAGTTCTTCTGTTACAGTATTTCATTACTGTTCTCCAGGTCCTTCACACCATGCCATCACTTTTCTCCTTTTTTGTGTCTTGAGTCCAGCTTGGAGTTGTGTGCGTGTCTGTGTGTGCTTGTTTATCTGCCCACCTGTATGCTGACACTCAGAATTAAGGCTAAACACTTTGTTGTGGGCAAATAAATGCAACTTAAGTATGGGGGTTCTATGGAGAGATATTAAACCATTGCAATTTTCCACTCATCGGTATACAGTAGCTGTAGACTGACATGATCACACTGTTGTGTTATTCATTAGCATGCAGGTATGTTTTAATTTTGTATGCAAAAAAGGTTTACATGATTACATATAAAAATAAACCCTTCAAATTAGGTTAAAGCTGTAAATGTGTGGTTCCTCACAGGGATAAAAAAATAAAACTCATAATACCATAACATTGGCTTATGTCGAAATGAATGATAAAGAACAAGGACAAAATAATTAGTTAATTTGAAGTGTTGTTTCTGCCTGTTGGGGTTTAATTAAAGAACTTAAAATGATACCAGAACGAGCACTTCACCATGTAATGGGCTGAGCTTTACACATATTTTCTCCACCCTCTATTATATTTCATAAGACACATTGCTTGAAGGGTTGATGTAAAAAAAAAAAAGACTAGAGATGTGAAAAAGATAGTCTTGTACTAAATAAAAACAAAAATACTTCCTCAAGGCTGCCATGGTTGCAAAAATGGATGAAAGGGGGGAAAAAAAGCAACACTTTTCTAATCATAAAAACACAGCATTAGACAACAGCTCCAGTTAGTCTTCTGTAAAGATGACTAAATAATAAAAAAAAACCCCTCCTTTCTGTTTTCTGAAAAAACCTTATGTAAGAAAGTGGCCCACATGAGCGGCACTTGATTTTCTATTTATTTCTTTTAATGCAATGAACTGGGTATTGTATTGGAGAAGACGTGTCTTCAGTCAAATGTCTATAAAAGAACTTTGCTACTTGTAGTATCTCTCACTCCTTTCCGCTTCTGTTTCAAGCTCTCTCAATTATCCCATGATAGTCTTCAACTCCGGCAGTCTTCACATCGAGGAGAGAATGGACAGCGACTCTCAAAGAGAGAGCATATCAAAGAAGATACTGTAAGTAAAACAAAGCCCAGTGAGGCATGAGAAGGCGATGGAAGATGAACAGCTTGAATCCTAAATATCCCCTCAATCAAAAACCTTCTCCAATCAAAGATGTCACTGATTGTTGTTTCAGTTTGAACTTCTTTCCTGTGTTAATATCTTAAATGACCTAACAACACAAATCTTAAAGAGAACAGCTGAGACCACTTCCACTTTGGCCTGTCATGATCAAATGGATGTTAAACATGACTCTAAACCTCCCTAAGCATTTGTAACCATGTTCAGTGTGTCTCCATTGTATATTAGTCTGTCTCAAGTGCTTTGAGTTGGAGTTGTATCGTAGCCAGCAGTGTGACAGGCATTATAATGTATTCTGCATTTACAATACAGTTGGTATCTTGGCTCATTGGTAGTGTAGTGCTTCATACAGCTGGATATAATTCACAACCATCCAGGGTTTGACTGGCGATTAGACCAGGTACTGACAACAAGTCTTGTAAAATTAGTATTGGTATCTTGATGACCTGTGGCCTCATGTACAAAATACGCATACGCACAAAAACGTGACGTAGGTTATTATTATTTTTTTTTTTTCACGGCAAAGTTCAGATGTATCAAGAGTGAAATGACCGTGGAAATGTGCAGTGCCTCACGGCAACTTCATGGCTGGTGTACGCACGTTTCTGCAGCTGTTGGTGCTTTGGCGACACTTAGAGGTGATGCTGGGAAACTGTTATAATAAATCTGCACATCAGAGACACATGAACAATTAGCACTGATGAACAGTTCTAAATTGCCTGTAGGCGTGACTGTGAGTGCAAATGGTTGTTTGTTTGTATGTGCCCTGCGATTGGCTGGCAACCAGTTCAGGGTGTACCCCGCCTCCTGCCCGATGACAGCTGGGATAGGCTCCAGCACACCCACGACCCTAGTGAGGAGAAGCGGCTCAGAAAATGGATGGATGATATTTATGAGGATGCCGATCATTTATGCCGCCTATTGCCCTTACAATCTTGTGACTCCAGCACAGCACGGGTGAGGACACGGCCAGCCAAAACAGACAACCATTCGCACTCACAGTCACACCTACAGGCAATTTAGAGACTCCAATTAATGCATGTTTTTGGGATGTGGGAGGAAACCGGAGTGCCCGGAGAAACCCCCCACAGGCACGGGGAGAACATGCAAACTCCACACAGTCGGGGCTGGGGATTGAACCCGGGTCCTCAGAACTGTGAGGCTGACGCTCTAACCAGTCGGCCACCGGCTTCCAATTCCAACCAGTTAAATTAGAAATACATGAGTGTAAATGCACTAATAATCTAATTCAGATGCCCCAATAAGGAAAAACCCACATTTTGTTCCCACGTGTTGGTTTTCACAACAACGACAAAATGAAACTGGAATTATAAAAAATGATTACTGTGGTCAAAACAGGTTCTTATATTTTACCCTCACACGAAAAGCTATTTGCATCCAAAGGTGCTCCAAATGTGTTTCATGCCATCCTTTGAAACAATGAAACTAAACTCTTTTAGACAGTTGCATCTGTGAAACAATGCAATTAGCGCTAATGCAGATTTGTACCCAACAATAACAACATATTTTCTCGACATGAAACATTAGAATACAAAATCAAAGCAGCCAGGTCCTTTTTGGAATTTGCATATGCTTAAAGAAAACAAAGCGCATGTGGTGTTGTTTGTTGGTTGTCATTATGATTTTGTTATCTGGAGATTGTAATGGCTGTTGAATTATACTCAGCATCTAGCCTGGCTCCGTATAAGCCCCATGGTTAAAAATTAAATAGCATTGAAGGCTTGATTTATATCGTAAGGAGTGGAGGCTGGTGATCTATTGAGGTTGGGATTTAAAGATGACTAACATTTTTAGGGTTTGGATTTTCTGATATCTGTGAACCCCATCTGAGTTTGGGACTGTAACAATATATAAAATAAGATGATTCCAGTCCACTTTGCTTTTATGTTTTAGTACGGTACTTTATAGATTTTCAGTTTGCAGAACAAATGAATAAACAGTAAAAAAAAAAAAAAAAAAAACTCATCCCATCCTATTTCACCCACCAAGCCTTGTTGCAGAGGAGTGGAAACAAAAGCACATATACAGTACATGCAGAAATAAATACCCATCAACAATTTTTGCAGTATAACTGAAGGTGACGTGACATAATGTGACATAATACATCAATAGGTCAACTGGTAGATTCATGACTGGTGAGCAGTGGCATTAGTCAGATTGATAGTTATTAGTCAAACAGAGTGGCGTGGCAGCCCGGTAGTGGTTAAAAAATATATAATTTTCAATTACTATTTTCACACACATTTGGCCACATTTGTATTTCTAACAGTTTAGAGAGAGCATGTTAGCCATCACAGTTTCTTATTTATTCAATAGGCTGACATAATAGGCTGCTTCACTAAACTGCGGCCCAGCTGAACCAACATTAACTTCCTGACCAATCAGGTGAAAAATGGAAGTATGGAAATAAATTAAACAAAATGAAATTGTCACAAAGATGCATTAATGTTACCTAAAACACAGTTTAACACAGTGTAGTATGATGACAGTCAGGTTTTGGTCTTGGAATATTTCTTCATAACCTAAACAATTGTGAGTTAGTTGAACAATCAAAGAGTGCATTTTTTTAATCATCAATCAATTAATCAGTTTGGGCTCATAATTAGCGGATGTTATAAGCACATTACACGGTAAAATACCAAATATTACACTTAATTAATTATCCCATACTGTGCAAGAAATGTGACTCAACAGAGTTCATTCCTCACAGCTCTGTGTGCTTCCTGCAGCAGCCTGCACAAGCCACTTTGTGCCAGTGACAGTGCTATTGTATCAACTCTGCCATAAAGTAGGCTACTGTATACATTATTGTACCCTGTTACATCTGCGTAGAAGAACGGCACCAACGTGAACTACTGGGCTCTCGTACGCACCCTTCATTGAGGCATAGGACTGTCTGACTCACTTGGCACTTTTTTTTTTTTTTAATCTGCGGTTTTAGCATGTATATTGCTTGAAAATAATACTTAATGTATTGCTGATTTTTATTTATTTATTTGTTTTATTTTCACCTGTGGATGAAACAGTGAAGCATGGAGAGTCTGTGTCGCGGACTTGCACAAGTTCAGTCAATGAATTGAACAACAACCTCTGAAATATGCACACTATGCTTTTATTTCTCACCCATTTCCTTCCTTTCTATTATAATAATATAGATGCAGGGGTCAGGGCAGTCTGCTTCTTCCTTGACAATCGCAGCATGTTTTTTGTTTTTGTTTTTTTTGTGGATCAATTAAAACAAAATAATAATAATTGAGTACAGTGTATGTGATGCCTCAAAATGTTCTTTTCCAATAAGAACAAATACCAGGGATTATAGTTTTTCTATTGTCGCAAGTTTGTAAATATGTGCAGCGGTCACTCGCCTGTTGTGCAGTGTGGAGTCACCATCTGTATTTTTACCCCCATTGTCCAGTTAAGTTGCTTTGGGCAGCGTCGCTCGGTGTGCGGTGGGCCGAATGTAGGTATAAGAGACACTTTAGGAAGAGTCTTTCACTCCCATGTATGAAAACAGTTCCTGTAAATACGCCCATGGGTGTGTTACATGATCCTCATGTTGTGTAAGCATTAGAGTCAGCAACATACTAATAAACGTTTACATAGGCATTACTGTATTTTCCTAATGGGTACTTTGGTTTCAGTTGTAAAACATAGTTTGACTTTATGAGATTGGCAGATGGACCAAAAAAAGGAATTTATTCACAATGTAAATAAGATACACAATTGGAGTAATGTATTTGCATTTGCTTTAAAACATAAGGAACAAAACTCAGGGGAAACGTTTGATAAGCAGAAATATAGCAGTTCTATTCTTTCTCAGGCTCTCCCTCTGAGTCAGTGACTCACTCTGTGAATGAACATGTACAGGTTGCCACGGAAACGCTACAACGGATGGTGATTGATGGAAATGGTAGCTCTAAATTGTGTAATGAGCGAGAGGTGATGGGATCATGATCACCATAAAGAGACGGGGCAGCGCTTGATTTTCCACTTGGAGATCTGTCATCTGCTCATTCTCTTGGGAATGCGTGAATTTCGACAGGTTCGGGAAAGGACGCTCTGGTTGTATGGTGACATCCGTTAATACTTTTGTACTTCCTGCTGTGAATGTCCCTGTTCTGTTGGGTTTGTCTCTGTTTGTGCAGCATTTAGTCTTCACAAAAATCTCAAATAAAACATGGCTTTTCTGCGCTTACTAGCTTCCCCAAACTTATCAGTGATAGATTTCCTTTGTGTAACTGAATTTTTTTTCTTCCCCCTACAGGTCTCGCATCCTCCATCATTCTCTATCTTGCCATCCTTTTCCATTCTCCATATAGTCTTCCTCCCCCAAAAGTTTAACTCTTTTTCTTCCTCTTTCCCATTTCTCTTCTAGCTTTCCCTCAATGACTGTCCCACATACCCCCCAATATATGTTTTAGACACATTTTCTTTCAAGCGTTCAATGTTGTCAGCAGACTCTTGTCTTTTTGTATAGAGCATAAAGTTCTACCCACTCTTTCCATCGATTCTGTTTATCTGCATTCTGGTTCTAACCAAGCTTCTTTGGTTTTGTCAGTATCCCTTCTTAGTTGGTTAATCAATCAATGATTCATTCCTGGTGCCTCCTCTGTGGTCTCACGCTTCCACTTGCTCCTTTCTCCCATTGCTTGCAGCATCTCGTGTAATCCATGGCTTTTGGGGTTGCTGCTTACAATAGCCATATTTTTCCTCGACAGCTTGCTTTATACATACTAAGGTTATCCCAGCTTTTTTCTGACTTTAGGTTGCTCACTTCTTTAGTTTTCTATATTTAATTTGTCCTTTCTCCAAATGTCTTTCTCAGTTTCGTCTTTTCGTAGTTCCATATTCCATTTTTCCTGGTAGTTTTCTTTTTAATCTGTTCTAGTGCTAGTTTGCATTGAATAACATCTAAATTGTGGTCTGAGCCAATATTAGCTGTTTTTTTTATTTTATTTTTTATTTTATTTTCATGATTCTAAGACATTTGTGACATTAGGCACAGTGTTCCTATTTCTGGGGCCTAACACTATACCTATGTCTTTCTCATGCAAGCCCTCCTGAATGCATTTCGGTTATTGTCACTTGTGAATTCTTCTGTTCCTTTCCATCTTACTTCACATAATCTTCTTTTTCTTTCGTCTTGTCCCGTTAGGGGTCGCCACAGCGTGTCATCCTTTTCCATGTGAGCCTATCTCCTGCATCCTCGTCTCCAATACCAACTTCCCTCATGTCTTCCCCCACAACATCCATCAACCTTCTCTTTGGTCTTCCTCCCGCTCTCTTGCCTGGCAGCTCAATCCTAATCATCCTTCTACCAATATACTCACTATCTCTCCTCTGAACGTGTCCAAACCATCGAAGTCTGCTTTCTCCAACTTTGTCTGCAAAATATCGAACCTTGGCTGTCCCTCTGATAAGCTAATTTTTAATGTTATCCAGCCTGGTCAACTCCCAGAGAGAACCTCAACATCTTCATTTCCGCCACCTCCAGCTCTACTTCCTGTTGTCTCTTCAGTGCCACTGTCTCTAATCCGTACATCATGGCTGGCCTGACTACTTATAAACTTTTCGCTTCATCCAAGCAGAGACTCTTCTGTCACATAACACATCTGACACCTTCCTCCACCTGTTCCAACCTGCTTGGACCCGTTTTTTTCACTTCCTTACCACACTCACAATTGCTCTGAACTGTTGACCCCAAATATTTAAAGTCCTCCACCCTCACTATCTCTTCCCCCTGTAGCCTCACTCTTCCCCCTCCACCCCTCTCATTCATGTACATACTGTATATTCTGTCTTACTTTGACTAATTTTCATTCATCTCCTTTCCAGTGCATGCCTCCAGCTTTCTAACTCCTCTGTCATGCCAACAACGCACCTCACCACTGTTCTGCTGCCCTTGTACATGTCCTGTATTATTCTAACATACTTCTCTGCCACTCCAGACTTCCACATGCAGTACCACAATTCGTCTCTGGGTACTCTGTCATAGGCTTTCACTAGATCCACATAGACACCATTTCGCTCCTTCTGACCTTCTCTGTACCTTTCCATCAACATCCTCAAGGCAAATAATGCCTCTGTGGTACTCTTTCTAGGCATGAAACCATACTGTTGCTCGCAAATACCCACTTCTATCCTGAGTCTAGACTCCACTACTCTTTCCCATAACTTCATTGTGTGGCTCATCAACTTTATTCCTCTATAGTTCCCACAGCTCTGCACATCACCCTTGTTCTTAAAAATGGGCACCAGCTAACTTTTCCTCCATTCCTCAGGCATCTTCTCACCTGCTAGAATTCTGTTGAACAAGCTGGTCAAAAACTCCACAGTCACCTCTCCTAGATGCTTCCATACCTCCACAGGAATGTCATCAGGACCAACTGCATTTCCATTTTTCATCCGCTTTAATGCCTTTCTAACTTCCCCCTTACTAATCATTGGCACTTCCTGGTCCACCACACTTGCCTCTTCTACTCGTCCTTCTCTCTCATTTTCCTCATTAATCAACTTCTCAAAGTATTCTTTCTGTCCAGCACACTACTGGCACCAGTCAACACATTCTCATCTCTATCCTTAATCACCCTAACCTGCTGCACATCCTCCCCATCTCTATCCCTCTGTCTGACCAACCTGTATAGATCATTTTCTCCTTCTTTAGTGTCCAACCTGGCCTACATGTCATCATATGCCTCTTGTTTGGCCTTTGCCACCTCTATCTTTGCCAACATGTCACATCTCAATGTATTCCTTTCGCATCTCCTCGGTCCTCTCAGTGTCCCACTTCTTCTTAGCTAACCTTTTTCCTTGTATGATTTCCTGTACTGTGAGGTTCCACCACCAAGTCTCCTTCTCTCCTTTCCTGCCAGAAGATACACCAAGTACTCTCCTGCCTGTCTCTCTGATCACCTTGGCTGTCATGGTCCAGTCTTCTGAAACGCTCCTCCTGTCCACCGAGAGCCTGTCTCACCTCTTCCCGAAAAGCCGCACAACACTTTTCCTTTCTCAGCTTCCACCACATGGTTCTTTGCTCTGCCGTTGCCTTCTTAATCTTCCTCCCCACCACCAGAGTCATCTTATACACCACCATCCTATGCTGTCTAGCCACACTCTCCGCTACCTTACAGTTGGTAACCTCCTTCAGATTACATTGTCTGCACAAGATGTAATCCACCTGCGTGCTTCTACCTCTGCTCTTGTAGGTCACCCTATGTACCTGCCTCTTCTGGGAAAAAGTGTTCACTACAGCCATTTCCATTCTTTTTGCAAAGTCTGCCACCATATGTCCCTCCAAGTTCCTTTCCTGGATGCCGTACTTACCCATCACTTCTTCATCACCCCTATTTCCTTCACCAACATGTCCATTACAATCTGCACCAATCACAACTCTCTCTCTCTCTGGGATGCTCAGAACTACTTCGTCTAGCTCCTTCCAGAATTTCTTTCACCTCTAGGTCACATCCTACCTGTGGGGCATAGCCGCTAATCACAGTATACATAACACCCTCAATTTCAAGCTTCAGCCTCATCACTCAATCTGATACTCTTTTCACCTCCAAGACATTTTTAGCTAACTCTTCTTTTAAAATAACCCCGACTCAATTTCTCTTCCCATCTACACGATGGTAAAATAATTTAAACCCTCCCCCTAAACTTCTAACCTTACTGCCTTTCCACCTGGTGTCCTGGACAGACAATATATCAACCTTTCCGGTCATAGTCCCAACATTCAAAGTCCCCATATTCAGTTCTAGGCTCTGTGCTTTCCTCTTCTCTTTCTGCCAAAGAAACCACTTTCCACCTCTCCTTCGTCTTCGACCCACAGTAGCTGAATTTCCACCGGCGCCCTGCAAGTTAACTGTGCCGGGGGCGAACGTTGTTAACCCGGGCCATGACCAATCCGGTATGGAATTCTTTAGATGAACGCTCATATTTGTTTGGCAAAGTTTTAAGCCGGATGCCCTTCCTGATGCAACCTTCTGCATTTATCCAGGCTTGGGACCGACTTACAGTTTGCACTGGCTTGTGCCCCCCATAGGGCTGCATTATCTTACTTCACATAATACCAGGTCTTTTTAGTCTTTTACATTTCTATCTTGTTTTTAAGTTTCCCATAAGTATTCATCACATTCCATGTTCCTATTTGTTAAAATGTTGGTTTGACTAACACTTCCAATTCCATCACTTTAAACTTCATCTTGTGCTTGCGTTGCTCTCCCAAATGTTCCATGGCGAAATCCATCAGAGCTACCGAAAGCACAAAACCTACTTGTAAATACGGCAGTCTCCATGACTTTTAAACCTGTTGCCAATAGTGCGCACAATCAGTTAGAATGCGTGAACACACAATTCAGCACCCACTATTTGGGATCTTTTGGAAATCAGGCCCTAAATTGTCCATAGGTGGGTGTGCCCTGCAATTGACTGGCCACCAGGCCAGGGTGTAATCCCACAGTCAGCTGGGATAGGCTCCAGCGCTATAGAACATGGATGGATGGATGATTGTAGTTGTGTTGGAAACCAGCATAAAAAAAAAATCACACTCAGGCATAGACAGAGCATGCTAACTCCACACAGAAAGGCGCCAAAGTTGAGCTGGAATCAAACCGGGTCGCTCTTGTTGCGACGCTGCAGTGCAAACCACTCACCATGCTACGACAACTGAGTTTGTTTCCACAGCACCATTGGGACAGAACGATGCAATATAATGCACAAAATCACATCCTCATTGTATCTATAATGATTATCTTTATTTTAGCTTCTTGGCATGCAGTATTTGAAAAGAAAACCGATGGATGGTGGAATAAAGGAGATTCCAACTCAGACTGGCGAGGCCGAGTGAATAAGCAATGAGAATGGATTCTGAATGAGTGATAGTGAAATAGAAATAGGCAGAATAATAGAAACGGCTGCGGATGGTAAAATTGAGGGTGAATGGGTGGAAAGTAAAAGACAGTGATGAGGGGTTATAATGCAAAGCTGTGAGGCAAAAGATGTAGGGAGAGACAAATGAGACAGAGAAGGATAATGACACAGTGCTATGAGCATATGTGCCGAGGCAGGGAGAGCGCGATGGAGCTCAGAAATATTGAGGCAAACAAATGCATATGCAGGATGCCCTCCCTCCTTCGCTCAAGTGTGTGTGTGTTTGCGGATGTGTGTGTAAATCAGATAGACTCCTTCCAACACATACACAAACACCCGCCCCCATCTGTTTTCAACAAACGTGCTGTCATACACAAACACACACATGCATTAGCAAGGCAGGATGAAAGCAATCAATATTTTAAGCAGACATCTGAAGAGTCCGGTTTCCCCCCCGGGAAGATCAGCCCTAATTGGTCCGAACAAACAGCCAAAGGACGACAACGTAAACAAGGCCTACGCCGAATGCTGCAATTAATAGAATGTGAACAGGAGTCGCAAATTAAATCTGTGCACACACACCGACAAGGCTTTTGAACATATCTCCATTATCCGCTGCCAATTATTGTTGTCCGCTGATTTCAGAGGCCAAGTCTGCCCCAGCACTTGCATATCTAAAACAGAGACCATCGCATCTGAGAGTGTGCACAACGAGTTTGGAATATCTGATGTTCATTTAGTCATTTTGTTGCTTGTTTGCGGTTCATTTGAAGGAGTCGTATTCATAAGCAACGCCTGCTTTCGTAACAAGCTGTGGGTTAAACACAAAACCGGGACTGACATTTCTCAAGCATGCAATACAACTCTCAGGAGGTCTTATTATTCATACCAAATATGTAAAAGGTGTGCGTTTTCCACCTTGTGTGTGTGTGTCTGTTTATCTACTGTGGTAGATAAAAAGATGGAAGGCCAGTTTGTGGATGAGAAAAAAAAAGATCCATTTAATGGATTCATTCCACCAGTTGTATTACCGCAGGCGTGCCCAACAGCACAGTGATCCCTTATGGCCTCTAAACTCAGACCATTTTGGTGTTCTTGACCATCTGACAATATTGATCAAATTAGAAAACAGAAGAAAACATTATAGCGAAGTGATGTGCACAATTGTTGATGACATCCAGTGATGTGCGATGTTAACCTTGTGTTCTCAGTCTTTTTTGGGGTAGGAGTCTATCAGCATGGCACATCTTGACTAGCCCAAATTTGCTCATTTGAAAAAGCACGCCAAATGTATTGGAGTGCGAGGGCATCTTGAGTACACAACCCTCTTTAGGATCTCCCTGCACATATGAAAGTGAAATTAGATCTTTGCTCAGGCTGAACTATTCGATGAATGGTCAAAAATTGTTGTCATGCTAAAAAGTTGAAATTCATTTTCAATTCCAGCTTTTGAGTTGACATGACAGTTTTGGCCCCCAATAGATTGCTATTTCTCACTTTTTCATAAGTTCTCCACCTTGACTAAAGCCCTAGTTCCAATTTAAGAAAAACAAGCCCAACGCATCATGCTGCTGTCACCATGCTTTACTGTAACTGTGGTCTTCTTCTGGTGACGTGGCAGTATTGTTTTTGTGCCAGCCTTTTCTTCACAAAGCCACAAAGACAAAAACATCATGACAGGACTAAATTTTGCAAAAACAAAAATGGTTTGATAAAATCGAGGTTGAACTGAACAGACTCCACTGAGATGTTAACAAGGTTGGGAATATAAGCAACACTCAAATTATTTCCAAAATCTATGTGGATTCTGCTCACCAATGTCTCAGGGAACATTGCTGGGAGCATAACCAAGACAATCCAGTTTGATTTAAGGATAGGCATAATAATTGATTAATTGAGCATTAAGAATTTGGTCAATTGTGTGGCATTACCAACTAATCGTCTCATGACATTTGAGGGAAAAACTGGTGTGCACTGTGTGCGCTATTGAGTTGATTTCAATAGATTGCATTGTAAAGGGCGGCATGGTGGGCGACTGGTTAGAGCGTCAGCCTCACAGTTCTGAGGACCTGGGTTCAATCCCTGGCCCCGCCTGTGTGGAGTTTGCATGTTCTCCCCGTGCCTGCGTGGGTTTTCTCCGGGCACTCCGGTTTCCTCCCACATCCCGAAAACATGCATGAATTGGAGACTCTAAATTGCCCGTAGGTGTGAATGTGAGTGCGAATGGTTGTTTGTTTGTATGTGCCCTGCGATTGGCTGGCAACCAGTTCAGGGTGTACCCCGCCTCCTGCCCGATGATAGCTGGGATAGGCTCCAGCACGCCCGCGACCCTAGTGAGGAGAAGCGGCTCAGAAAATGGATGGATGGATGGATGCAGTGTAAAGAAGAATAACATGACATGAGCTGTAAGATGTTGAGCTACATCCATGGAGACAGCATCATTAGCAGTGATACAAAGTAGTCACTGAAAAGAGGAGAGAGAGAGAGAAAAACATAAAAAAACACACACTTCTGGTCAAAGGTTTTAGAACACCCCCATTTTCCCAGCTTTTTTTTAACATTGAAATTAATGCAGTTAGGTTTCTCATTTTACTCTGAAATGAAAGTACAAAACAAATATACTATCCAAGTTACAAAATAAATCATGCAATCAATCTGCAAACAAACATGTATTCTAAACCTTTGACTCATTACCGTAGTCACCTTGGGCAGATATAAAAGCTGAACACACTTGTGGCATTATCTCTATAATCAATTATTCTTTAGAAAGTTATTCCCAACTCTGTTGTGGAAGTTAAGTTGGCACCGATACTAACAATACTCCTACCACCACCAGAGGTGGCAAACGTACTCACTGTACTTAAGTAGAAGTACAAAATCTTGCCTACAAAAAAAATTGGTAAAAGTAGAAGTAGTGATTCAACTCCTTTACAAGTACTTAAGTAAAAGTAAAAATGGACTGACTCGGAAATGTGCTTGAATACAGAAGTAAAAATTTCTGCACAGGTTGAAAAATGTAATGAGCCTCTTTTGACAGAGTAAGAAGTAGAAAGCACATATATCTGTAGCGAGTAAAAGTAAACGTCATGAAAAAAGAAATGACTAAAGTACAGATCCCTGAAAAATATATGTAAGCATAAGAATTAATTATTAGTTATTTGTTACTTCCCACCATTGACAACTACAACCACTACTACTATGACTAATATTAAGTGACACTTGCAGTACATAGCAGTCTGCAAGACACCCAAAGACACTAAAACACTTCTTGGTGGATGAAAATATTCTCAGGTGTATACATGTACACCTGACCTTTTATTTATTTTTTTAAAAATTCAATTTGCAATGAAGGTTAATCACAGAAGCCTACTCTGAGCCTTTCAGCATTATCCTGACAGCGTGCAAATATTGGGTTTATAGACCTTGCCATTACAGCTTTGATATTTGCTGTAATGGCCACCCAGGCTTATAGTAAATGCAGGTGTTGCAATAGAAAGAAGAGGGTTGGATATGAAAGCACTCAGGATTTTTAACCTTTCCTGTCTTGGGTAAATGCTGATCTCAAAGGAAAAGACCATGTACTTCAGTGTTGGGGTGGGGAAAGGCTGAGAGAAATTAATATACATAGACACATTATTTACCCGTTACTCCTGCAGTGCTAAGAACCATTTCGTGACATAACTGCCTTTTTCTCTGTCAGCTTTAATCCTTCACCTCCCCTAGTTTTACTCGCTCAGTCAGCCTTACCGCCCACCATCCTGGCCTCTACCCACTCTTGTCTCTAGCAGAGATGTTTGAAGAACTCCTCGGAAATACTAAACTGCCAACTTAATAGAGATATGCTGCACGTTAGTATTATGCCGCTTGTTAGGCCTGCTCCTGAAGATGTTCCTGGACAGCCTTGTGATGCCCTTAACCCGACTCATTATTGCTTTTTTATCCAATTGAAGTGTAGTGAGAAAACAAACGAGCAAAAAGGAGAGCCAGGCTTTGAGAATTTGCATGTACACAGTGTCATCTCCGAGATATATTCAAATTGTATTTTTATTTTGATCTTCAACTATTTATTCCACTTATTAGAATTAGAATCTTTGCCCTAGACAAAATTTTAAAAATGTGCTTGTGTCACAGTTGTCACCACATGCCCACAAAAACCCACCAAAGACCAGCATACGACTTAACATTAACAAGGCAAACAATAAACCAAAATCAGTATAGCATGTAAATGAGACGTGTAAACTTACTACACAACAACAGCCATAGCTATGAAGGTGGATACGACACGCCCCTTTTGAGCTGCGTGCCTACGGCGACACAAAGCTAATGTCCATTGCCTTTGATGGGAACATCGCCCCTGCCAACATGGCTGCCACCCAGGCAAGTCTGTTAGCCGGATCTAGTCCTCATATCAATAACAGTGGCACAACCCAGAAATATGTGTACCAGTGTCAGAATCAGAATCAGAATCATCTTTATTTGCCAAGTATGTCCAAAACACACAAGGAATTTGTCTCCGGTAGTTGGTGCCGCTCTAGTACAACAGACAGTCAATTTACAGAACTCTTTGAAGACATAAAGACATTGACAAAAAACAATTGTGCAAAAAGATGCAGAGTCCTCTAGCACTTAGAGCAGTTCGAATGACTAATGTTGCAATAGTCCATTGTGCAATGACCATTGTGCAAAGGGCGCTGAGACTTCAAGGAGTGTATGCGGTTTAAAGTGACGAGTAGTGCGATAATCTGGGACAAGCCTGTTGATAGCGCCACAGCACCAGTAAACAGCACCAGTAAACAGCGGCCATTTCTGTAAATAACAGACTGTCAACTATTGCACAAAGGGGTGCTTTTGAGTTCCAACTGGACACAATTTTCTGTCCATTAAATCCAAAGCCTGTTAAATAGGGGTCTGATAAATGGAGGTTCCACTGCATCGCTACATTGCCAACTGCCAATCAAGCTTCATGAATTTTATGTTTTAAAAGGAGTCTACAATAAGGACACTTATTGCATATGTGCCTCCTGGACACATTTTGGCAAGTTTATATAAAACATTGTTGCATATAGCGGATAGGTGGACAGTGTCTTGTTCTGCTTCTGCATTAAAAACAGCTGGGATGTCGGAAACAGACCTTGGATCTTGTGAAGTCTGACGTCAGTGTTCCAGTCAAATGTGAAACAAAAAACAAAAAAAAAAAGGGCTGAAAAATAGTGATAAGCTACTCTTTCAATGTCAGCAGCAGTACTGACAGCAAACCTAATCTGTTTAAGCAGCCTCAATTTTTTTCCCATTTTACCAAATAACTTCAGATATAGCTGTACACTAATTTCATGCAGTAGCACATGCAATTACGATACAGCCAACAAATGGAGAGAGTCTTTTTAGTGCGTTTCTCTGGTTGCCTCCATTGTTGTGACTTCAGACTACTGCATGTTGGATTTCGTTGATTTGTCGCCACTTTGCAAGTAACTTCAATTTAAAGTGGTGCCTTCGTTGCACTTTTCCTAGTCAGAGGACTGAATTTTTCAACTTCCAAGTTTTTAGGACTACAGGATGTTTGAATACTCTCTTAGACTAGGATAGGTTTTCTGAGTTATGTTGGTCTGTCTTTACTCTTCCACAATGATTGATCAAATGGGCCAAAGCTCACAGTATGCATCAACTCTCTGGGAGCACCAGTGTGTATAGTTGATAACATTTGAACTTAATGGATGTATGCAAGTCACCCTCTAGCATTATGGAAACATTGTGGGCTGTCAAGAAAAGTTTACTATTCTACTTAATGCTGTTTTTGGTGTTCAAACAGAAACTTTCTTAGTTTTATATTCTTCAGTTTCTTCAGAATTGCGAGATGTTATCAGGGCCAGTGGGGTATACACATACAGGTCTTTTAAAATCTTAACTGATTTTACAAATGTGAGACACCCAACACATGATGAGGGGAAAAAAATGTGTGTGCTTACTACTCTTATAGTATGTGGTGTACACAAAATAACAACTTGGCACACCAGAGACTTAATGGAGTTTAAGGTTCTTTTGCTGGTTTTTAAATGTCTTAATGGTCTTGTCCCTTCCTTCTCTCAGAACTCCTTTTACCGTATGAACCCTTGCGAGCTCTGAGATCCTCCTTTTAATCATTCCAAAAGTCTGGACGCGCACTAATGGAGAGGCATCGTTTCAGTTTTACATCCCCTGTTTGTGGAACAGGCTGCCGGAGATCTTGTGTTCTTATTTTTAAGAACAGGCTCAAGATCCACCTTTTTAATGTTGCTTTTAACTAAATATTTATGTTTATTTGGTTTTATTCATCATAGCGTCTATGTTTTTACTTCCTGCTTTTATGTTCTTAGGTCTGTTATTTATGTTTCGGATTTTTTAGGTCTGTTATTCATGTTTTGATCATTTCAGCTTCGCAGTTTTAATTCAGCAAGGTTTTTATATAATTCTTTCACACCAATGTTACTGATTAATATCCTTTAGTAATATTTTACTACTTTCAGTGTTTTCCTCAGAGGAAGCCCTCTGCGGTGGGCTGTGGCCGTGGTTCTGTCTGGTGCGGTCCCCGGTGCTGTGTGTGCAGATACATGCTGCGCCGCTGTACTGGGGGCTCCATGCTGGTGCCCTGTGTCCGTGGGTAATGGTCCTGGTCCAGAGGGCTCCGAGAGATGGTGTTTCCTCATCTGGATGCTCTGTGTCCAGCCTCAGGTTTCTTACGAAATTTTAGTATTATGTTTTTAACTAGTATGTGTGTGAGCGTGTATGTCTTAAGTCATTATGAGTTCGTTTTTTGCCTGTGTGTGTGCGTGCGTGTCTGTGTCCTTGTGGACAAGAAGTGGGGGGGTTTGTTGTAATTCATGTAAAGGTCTGGGTTGCACTGTATGTATAAAAAGTGCTATACAAATAGTTTGTTGGATTGATTCATCATGACATCTCCCTGACAATCGTGAGTCTCCTACCCCAAACCTGCTGTCTAGCATAGCATCAAGACTGGCCTGTGAGAGGCAGCATGGTGCCACAGATCATCCAGACTGCCAGAAAATACAAAGAGTAGTAGTAATAGAAAAAACTAGACTGACTATAAGGCCATCTGGTAGCTAGGGTTCCAAACTCTTCTCCTTGTCATTTTTTTTTTTATTGTGGTGAATGACTTGAGACATCAAAGACATCAATCTATTCGTGTCTGGCAACAGTGTGAGCTTCAGGTCACTTCCTAATTGGCTATTGTTCTATTTCATGTCACGATCAGATAGTCCACACACATTAAAATTTGTGATAGTAAATACTGAATGTCTTATCAGCCCAGATTGTTTTCCGTACAGATCAGGGATACAAATTATTTTAAAACGCCCCACACCACAGTGATGTCAGACCATTGGACTTTTGCTGACCAGTCAGAATTTCATTGCTCAGTGCTATTGTTGTTTTTACTGTTCATATGACAAACACACATCCTGTATCTTGAATTAGGAAAATCTCACGGCACACCACCAAACAAAAATATAAAAAAATATATAAATAATGAAGTAAGCATGATCTGGTCTCGACTTACCCACAAATTAACTGTGAGTGAAATATGGGCATATTTAGTTGAACACAAAGCTGATGCTATTGTAGGAGTTAAAGGAAGACACACAAGGAAATATTCTTTAGTAGTTCTTCCCAATACTGGAAGAACATTTAATTGTTCTGCCTGTTACTATACATGGCTGGCTTAGAGAGCTAAACAAAGATACACTATTTATTGTGGGGAAATACAAGTAAGAATTTTGGATCAATTAAGTTGAATTGGATAAATTGCAGCACTCTGGTTGGGAATCATAGATCTCTACTATGCAACTGGGCTTGTTTCTGCTACTGAATAAGAAGGATACATCTAAGAGTCCTGTCTCCATCCACGATCTTAAGCTTACTCGAGAGACCTGTCTCCCTCCCACCCAATTCCCATTATGTATCGTCTAAAGGCCGTTTGTATATCAGCATTAGGAGCAAATGTGTTTACAGCTAGATTAGCTACCCTGTCACATTTACTTTCTGTGATTTAGCAGCTAACTGTGTTGCCGGCTGAATGTGGGGGTGGGTTGTGCCGTGATTTAGAGGCAGTCGTGCAGTGTACAGAAGCATCCAGGAGCTCAGACAATTCTGTGGCGACACAAAATGATAGCCATTTAGTTAGTTGTCATGTCTCTGGCCATTGCACAACTTTTCAAAAGGGCTGCTACAAATTAAAAAGCACTTTAGTTTGCACACATGAGCGGAGCGAGCAAGGGAGTACTGTGTAAAGCACCCACTTTGTGCTATGAGGAAGAGTAGGGGCCAAGGCAGGGAGACTATGTGCGATTGAGAGGTAACAATGGTGACCCTGAGGTAATTGGCAATTAGAGAACTGCCAGCATTGTTGTTCAAGACTATAATTAGGATTATCTCCCATAGACGTGTGCGCTTGTGTAACGTCTATACTAACGTTCATATAAGTACAGTGCACTTTGCTGTGACCTTCTGTAATCACACTTCTTTGTTTTAGCAACAATATAGCAATCATTACGTTGGTCACAGCACTATACATTAAATGTAAGTGAAGCCAGACCTTGGACCACCCTGAAACAATTCTCACGAATAAAATAACTGAGTGGCCGGCTGCAATCTCAAATCTTCATGGCTAAAAGGAGGTTTAGCAGTTTGGAAGTTTCATCTAGATCCACACTTTGCTCTCAATCCAAGTGAAACAAATAAATTAAACCATTCTCCAGAAGCACGACACATTTCAATCTTAATTGTGGAGATTTGACCGGATGAATGGGGCTTTCCATGTCAAATTTAAATGCTGCCAGATGAAACTTGACAACAGTTACAGCTTTTCACCCCGTATACACAGCTAATTTTGTGTGTGTATGAAAACTATAGACAACATTCACAAACACATAAATTAACGGAAAAAAATAATCAGACAAACTCATAGCAATGAAACTAAGTTGCTTAATCCTTAAAATTGAGATTTACTTGATGGATATGTGCACTGAAAGAATTTCTATGTGCTGTACTTTAAATGTGTGTCTGCCTTTTTACCATCTTACACTGCAGAGAAAAGAGTTAGCGAAATGGAAGATAACACCTCCACTTTGAAATCCATCTTTCCGAAGATGGATTCGCTACCAAGAGCCTCTGGCTCGGGCCTCTTTTTCGTGTGTGTCGTCAGGGTTTTTAATTCTGCAATTGTGACTTGGTGATGTGCTGTCAAAACCCTCTCTGCATTAAGACACATTTTATGCTCCAAAAGTTCACATTTTCACAGATAAAAGATTAAATTACAGTGTTCTATTTTTGACAAAGAATGCTTCAGGACCACTTTTGGCAGGTCTTCATCCCTTGTACCATAAGATCTGCAGTCTGGAGCGAACCTTATACCGACAGATCTGCCCTATATATTTGTTGTTGCGTTTTAGAACTTTCAACACTTGAACATAGCAGAAGTTACCTCCCTATTGAGATGAAGGGGTGAAGTGTGTCCACAGACATTCCAAAATAACCTGACTTGAATGCTAATGAATCAAAGTGACGTCAGTCCTAAGATACATAAAAGACTGAGTTGAACCATGCAGTTGTGCAGCAACAACTTGCATTGTTGCAAACAATGAAACTCTTTCTTATTAATTTGTTTCCGATTAGAATCAAAATTCATGTGGTGCACTGGAAACAAAATGCCTAAAACCTTCACGGGTTTTCACATTTTAAGGCTGATCCAAGTTTTATTTTTTATTTTATTTTATTTTTTTTAACACAAATGCCTTGAATTCACACCACAGCCTTTTTTTCCCTCATGATTTCTTCAGCACCTTGCTTTCGAGAGCCGCCCTCTTGCGTGGTCATACGCTACTCGATTTGGACAGTGCAAATAGCAGAACATGTTGAAAAAGCAGCCACGCTTTAGAACGTATCGGGGTCTTTGAAGTGGCTGACAAAGAAGCATCAAAGGGGTTAATGCACAAGCTTTACACTACTTGGACCATGAGGAACCTGTTCCCAACCTTCACGTTCCCCGTCTTTTCCACAAAGACCAGTTTAAAGGGAACATTACCCATGATCCTTCTCCACTCTGCTGCAAGCTCATGCAACCTCACTGATTTTACTGCTTTCTGTCCTATTCTACAACTGACTCCTCACTTGCAATGGAATGTGTGACTCTCAAATGGTCAATGGTCTGTCTATACTCTAAGGACCCCTCCTTCATATTGTATTTTTAAAAGTGCACAATCTACAAGGACAAGTATAAAAAGATCAGATTTTTATCGGTCTTGCATAAAACCTAGGAACTAAAGTTGGGTAGTTAAGGATTTCATTTCTTAGAAAAGAACACCCAAGTTGAGTTTTAGGCTCTGCACACCATGCTGTTCCCCAAAAATCTTCCAATGAGACCCCAAAATGTAAAGGAAGCTTCATCGACTAGCTCTGTGCTCACAATCAATCCACTTATAAACATTTCACAGAGGGCACACACGTTTAAATCTGTTGGCCCAAAAAACTATCCTCATCCAAGGCTCAAGTCAACCACCAATTAAATACATGCAAATCAACCCTAAACATACTTTATATCCATAATTACATCAGTCTACATCTTGAGCTGGTTTAAACATTTAATCGAAATCATGATTTTCTTTTCAGACCCCTGTGGGGTGGTTTGCTCTTCACACGCAGCAGCTCATATCTATTTAAGCAAACATTTTGTAGTCTGTGTCAAATTGGCTACACACCAGACAGAAAAACATGGCAATTATTTGAGCTGTTGCAAATTTCGACATTGCGCTACTCTTTTATAATGTACTGCAGCTTGCCATAGCTGTGTGTAAAGACATTTGGGTTTGTCTCAGATACCAGGTTCTCCTTAAAAACTGTATATTGTTATCGTTCTTTGAAAATAAATTTTTAATGGGATGTGAAGCGCTCCATCGGAATGCTCAGCTTTCCTGTGTCCATGACAGTGTTGTATTGAGTCTTCAATTCAGCATTACAGTGCATGCAATGCCAGGACTTTCTTGCCCCAAAAGTTTGAAATAATTTCAAATGTTGTGCAAGAGTGTTGCCTTGAAGCACATGCGGTTTTTCCTCCAATCCATTTGAATCTCACAGCCTGCACTCTGGTGTCAGCAATATTTGCATCATAGTTGCTTGCACAGCTCTCACAAGGTTTGTTTTTTTGCAGATGCAGTTTTCATTTCAGTTTATACATATGAAAGATCAGTTAAAGAGCAACGTCTGCTGCGGAGGGATTGTGATGTTTTATATGCTGTTTAAAAATTCCGGTATACACATGGTACCGACTTCCTTCTTCAAGCAGGGTAATCTATTCTATCCTCTGTTACACACACAAATAATACTCAGGGTTGTGGACCATCAGGGATGTAATGGTTTTGATAAGGTTTGTCCAAAAGATGCAATGTTTGATTAAATATGTTTTCCCACTTTTAATCATTGTAGTAGTCCTGTCCCTTACTTTACAATGGAGATTGGTATCTTTCCTGTCAGCCGCCACTTCATGATATTCAGTGGGGATGCTTGGTGGAATATGGTAATATGTCCCTCTTGTCAACACACACACACACACACACACTTGCACAGTTCACCCACGTCCTTAGACAATGAGGCTCACAAAGGTGACAGTCTGTTCTCCCCAACACTGCCTCTTCTATGCATATTTTTCTGCTTCCATGTTCATGATTTAAAGAAAGTTGGGGATGCGGAGAAAACAAATTCATGAAGTTTGCAGAGTGGAAGGCATCAACAGGAGACTTGATCAACTACGATATTCTGGAAGACACCTGGGGTTGGGGTGAACAAAAGGTGTTTGGTTTGCTCATATGCCTTTCACCCCCAAAGACACTGTCATTCCTCCTCAACCAACTTTCATCAATGACACTGCACCAGCAGCAGACTGGAGAGACCTTTCATTATATAGCCAGGAGAGAAATAATGTAGTTCACTTGAGTTAAATGAATAGAATAAGCTTGAGGGAGTCTAAGTTTGTCCCAAATGGTGCTGAGGGACTATTGTATGCTGTTATTTCTGTTTTGTTGCCCAGTCATAGTTTGTATTTCAAATTAAAAAGTTCACTTTCACCATATATGGTATGTTGTGGGCTTTTCCAGAGCGGCCAACCTATAACAATTCAAATTGGTATGATTTATTTATTTTATTATTTTTTTTCTCTCCCATAATTTCAAATTTTTGTAGAGTATTTCTGAACGACAGTCATAATCATAACTTTTAATAAATTATAGCTTCAGTTGTCATTTTAATGTGTTTGTTACATCAACCTTGTAATGGTGGACACAATTGCAGCCTGAATCAAAGTACCAGCATATAAGATGCAATATTTCATCAAAAATATGTGGATTAAGTCTCCTTTCCCAATTCTGTTTTCAATCCTTGTTACAAAAAAATCTTGATAAATCAGATTAATCAGATCTCAAACCTCAAAATTAGAACTCTTCAGTCTGTTTTGCGAAAAACAAATAACATTGCTGATAGACTGACTTGGATAGTTTATGTATGGAGAATAGTTTTGGTTTCTATTTTGTGCAATGTACTTCTAGTATGCGAACAAGAAACAATAACTGTAATTAAGTCTTCTCGCATGCTATTTACAGGTATATTACATATTTATATTTCCTATATGAACAATTACTGCTGAAACTACAAATTTCCCCATTGCGGGACTAATAAAGGTTATCTTAAATTACAAATATTAATGACAATAATATATTTTTAACCTTCCCACGTTCTGCAGTGACGTACTAATTAATTTCCGGTTCCGACGTGGCATCACTAAACGCGTATTAATTGGCCTGTTATTTTGTTGTTCAAAGTTGGTTACTCTGCGAAAATGTGGTTCCTGGCAGACCTATGTGACAATTGTATCATTTCACCAAATCACTTATTTCGATGTTTTGCGACTGCATGTAACGATAGCTTGGCAATTAGTATGGCATTGACATCATCTTTGCCTATCCACTACTTGTCCTCCCCTTGTGGCACTTGGAAGAAGCATGTCAAGAAGTGTAGCTTATTCGCTACCATGGAGGCGATAATCAGTGACTTACAATGCGTTGACAACGGACGCAAAGAGAACTTTCGCCTCTGTGGCTTGGCAGCTGGGGGGCATAATAAAATGGCACGCACCAAGCAGCTGTTCAATGTGGACGCACCAGTAATGTCAAATGCTGGATTTTTTAATTTTTTTAATTTTTTTCTCTCTCTCTTCTACCAATATCCGGAACAAACAGTGTTGTGGCCATAACTAGTCAACATTCAGTGATTTCTGTAACAAAATACAGATGTTCTGTAAAATTTGGCTTTTCTGTTTGTTTTCAACTTCAATATTCCAGCCATGAGAGGCTTTAAGTGGATATTTTCGCAACTCAAACATGTCGGGATGCGCAAGCATGAGAAAGACGTGGTATTCGATTGACAGTTGGCAGTTGTTGCATTGACAGCGTTCGAGAGCGGCGAGAATGGCTTCATTTTCAGGATTTTGAAGCCTCATTTTATGCGCTTGCCAATTTTTATTTAAAATGTTTTTTTTTAATCATTTAATTTTGGCAGGGTTGTTAACAACACTCTTCTCTGTGGTGCCTCAAATTTAGATGTATTTTCACTTTACACAAATGTTGGTAGAACTCCAAATTGTATCACAAATTAGATGTCTGAATGGCTTGTGGTTGACCTTAGTGGTTTCACTGTATATGACAATGTCAATGGGCTTTTAGTGCAAATCCAAAAATCAGCATTTTTCACGTTTTGGTGCTAATTTATTCAGGTTTGTCCTCCAAACCTGTTACATGGCTTTTGTTAAAATTGAATGAGGCGTGGTGATAGTCACGCTCCGTCCAAAATGTTAACATTTCCCAGTGAAAAGGGAGAAAACTGACAAAACAAAGGTCCAACAGCTGTCTCTTCTCATATACAGCAGGTTCGTGGCCAAATACTGGACAGTTACCAAAAAGAGTTGGACCAGGCCCCTATGTGCCTTGTTATCATACTCGGGCCTGGTATCAAAACAGAGCTCCTCTCTCTGTGTGGTCCACATGAAGAGGAACAAAGCTAGGCATCCTTTTCATGCAAGATCTGAAACTGAGAAATGCTTTAATTGGGATGAGAAAATTGCCCGGAGGTGTGACTGTGAGTGCGAATGGTTGTTTGTTTATATGTGCCCTGTGATTGGCTGGCAACCAGTTCAGGGTGTACCCCGCCTCCTGCCGATAGCTGGGATAGGCTCCAGCACTCCCGCGACCCTTGCGAGGATAAGCGGCTCAGAGAATGGATGGATGGATGGAGAAAATACCACACCAAATAAGTGGCAGTTGGTGTCTTCAGTTACATTGATTCCCATGTAGTATGGTGGCTGTTAGTACTAAGGTTCCATCAATAAGGTTGATGTCTCTGAATCTTGGATTGTATAATGGGCACGATAGTGTTCTGTGATTTTCATGTATTTTCCAATTGTGTCCTGCTTGCTAAGAGGAAGTGTGTTGTTGGTGAGCCCCCCATCCCACCCTATCCACCCCATATACGGACTGTATATTGATAGTGGATCTTTGCCCTTCTCAAGCTTGTCCTTTTGTTGTGCATCTCTTGAAATATCAACAGCACAAATGTTCCCGCCTTAATAGAAATGTGGCCAATTAGCCAATTTACAAATGTCTGCCACCAAATTTCCAACAGGTGCGTGTGTGTGTGTTTGAGGGGTGAGTGTTGTAGCCGACTGTCTAGTACAAGCACATTTTTTGTGGCCATATGCACCCTTATTACTGTACAGTACAAAATTATTGTTTTGTATTTTTTTTCATGGCCTAAAACGCCCATCCATTTTCTTTACCGCTTATCCGCACTAGGGTTGCGGGCTGCTGGAGCCTATCCCAGCTATCTTCGGGCGTGAGGCCGGGTACACCCTGAACCGGTCGCCAGCCAATCGCAGGGCACATAGAAACAAACAACCATTCGCACACACATTCACACCTACGGGCAATTTAGAGTACCAATCAACCTACCACGCATATTTTTGGGATGTGGGAGGAAACCGGAGTTCCCGGAGAAAAGCCACCCACCGTGCCGGCTCCGGCCAGTACAGTTATTGTAAATACATTTTTAAAAGCTCGAGCATGTTTAAAATGTTTCTAAATGTATCCGAACTTACCACGGGTGTGCTTTATGTAGACATTGTTGACGTCATAGGCGAGTCGCTTTCATGACCGCGAAGAATAAGTGCTTCCTACTTCCAACTCTGTTCTCATAGATGAACGCCTTGACAAAAAAAAAAAAAAAAAACTGTTACTGTACCAAAAATAGCACGTTCCAGACTCCAGAGACTTGTGTGTCGTGTTCCTCTTTGCTTCAACACTGCAGCCAGCCATGTGAGCGCTCTCTGCGGCACACAGCACTATGCTAAATATGCTACTATAATAGATGAACTCCTTCCATCATGGCAGCCACTTGGAAATGTTGCCACTTTCAACATGGCCACCACATAGGCACGGCTGTTAGTTGGATCTAGTCATATTGGCTGTCTATGACCCGGACACACGTGCTTGCCAGTCTCTGCCTGTATTGCGCCACAACGGCAGTAAACAACAGTGGCCAATTCTGGAACTAACAGACTTTGTCAACGGCAGTTTAAGTGACAAATGGAAACTACTTTTAGACACATTGTTTGGTCATGACGATCCATTTGATCCAATATCCGTTAAATCGGGGTCCATTTTTAGAGGTTCCACTGTACTGCCATAATAAGCTCTTCTGGTAGGGAATCACCATGAAGTCCTGGCTGTGGGGACTTGGGAGTAAATCTACTTCGGCTGGCTACAAGGTTTAAGAAACTCTCCCCCGCATTTGCAAATTCACCTACTCGCTGATTTTTCAGGGAACCTCTCCTGTGTTATTTGCAATATCTTGCCAAAATTTTCTCTATCGTGGCAAAAAAACGAATTTTTCATTTTTTTTTGGTGGCAAAATGCTTTTTACAGTGGATGTACAGTTCCAAAGTTCCAGTTTTTTAAATCTCCCGCTGCAACAAACACGGCGTCTGGGTGTTCCGTCTTTCGTTTATATCTGATTTCATGCAGTAGTGCTGGTAGTCTAGTCCCAGCGTAGCAGAAAACTGCAAACCAGGAGGGCCAAAGAAAGCTCATGTTGAGCTTTTCCGATGTCTAAAAGCACTTCTGTCGAATGTTATGTTTGAATGCATGGTGCAATGATGCAATGCTTTTATTTTGAAGGCCTGGCTTTACCGGCGACAGAATGTTTTACGCCGATAAGGCCCGAGGGTCATTGACTCGTTGCGTTGAGTTGTCAATAAAAGCTTGAATTGTGGAACACGCCTTACCATCTTCTGTCCCTTCATACACAATACGATGGAGTGCAAGCACGGAACTCTAGATATACAGTACAGTACAGCAGCAGGAAAAACAAGACCAAGTTGGTGTCATGAATATGTCACGCACTGTACTCCAAAGTAACACACTCCAGATAGGTGTAATGGCAGCATGATGAAGGGGTGGAAAAATGTATGGAATTAGATATCCTCAGAACGGAAACAGGCCTCTTCCGCATGAATACAAAAATTCTCTCTGCATCACATATCGGCCATTGCGACTGCAGCATTAGCAGACAGATCGGCCAAAACAAGCTTTAGGTCAGGGTCGTAAACACTCATGCGTCTGGCTAAACAACACAAGTAAACACATCAAAAAAGAGCTGCTGGAAATTTAAAGTGCTGTAAAAGACTAAATATGCTATTTTATAGGTGTTGATCATAAGATAATAAAAATACAGTATTTCATGACAATAGCCAGGAGAGTACAGATCTCACTTTCATCATGGGAATTACATTCAGATCCACCCATCATTTGCGAAAAGATGCGATGATAGGGATACCACATACATTTTCTTTTTATATCTGGCTGTCTTCTATAGTGCCTCACAAGGGTCATCGGTTTAATATACAGTTGGTACAGAAAGTTTTCACATCACCTTAAATTTTTCACTCTTTATATTGCAGCCATTTGTTAAAATCATTTAAGTAAATTTTTTATCTCATTAATGTAAACACAGCACCCCATATCGACAGAAATTTATTTTATTGTTGAAATTTTTGCTGATTTATTAAAAATGAAAAACTGAAATATCACACAGCCATAAGTATTCAGACCCTTTCCTGTGACACTCGGGTGCTATCCATTTCTTCTGATCATCCTTGAGATGGTTCTGCACCTACACTGGAGTCCAGCTGTGTTTGATTATACTGATTGGATTTGATTAGGAACGCCACACACCTGTCTATATAAGAGCTTACAGTTCACAGTGCATGTCAGAGCAAATGAGAATCATGAGGTCAAAGGAACTGCCTGAAAAGCTCAGAGACAGAATTGTGGCAAGGCACAGATCTGACGTTTGGGACCATCAGAACCCTTCCTCGAGCTGGCCGTCCGGCCAAACTGACCAATTGGGGGAGAAAAGTCTTGGTGTAGAGGTAAAGAAGAACCCAAAGATCACTGTGGCTGAGCTCCAGAGATGCAGTCGGGAGATGGGAGAAAGTTCTAGAAAGTCAACCATCACTGCAGCCCTCCACCAGTCGGCTTTATGGCAGAGTGGCCCGACGGAAGCCTCTCCTCAGTGCAAGACATATGAAAGCCCGCATGGAGTTTGCTGAAAAACACCTGAAGGCCTCCAAGATGGTGAGAAATAAGATTATCTGGTCTGATGAGACCAAGATAGAAATTGTTGGCCTTAATTCTAAGTGGAATGTGTGGAGAAAACCAGGCACTGCTCATCACCTGTCCAATACAGTCCCAACAGTGAAGTGTGGTGGCAGCATCATGCTGTGGATTTGTTTTTCAGCTGCAGGGACAGGGAGACTGGTTTCAATCAAAGAAAAGATGAATGCGGCCAAGTACAGGGATATCCTGGACGAAAACCTTCTCCATAGTGCTTTAGAACTTCAGACTGGGCCGAACGTTCACCTTAAAAAAAGACAATGACCCTAAACACATAGCTAAAATACCAAAGGAGTGGCTTCGGAAGAACTCCGTGACTGTTTTTAAATGGCCCTGCCAGAGCCCTGACTTAAACCCAATTGAGCATCTCTGGAAAGACCTGAAAATGGCTGCCCACCAACGTTCACCATCCAACCTGACAGAAGTGGAGAGGATCTGTAAGGAGGAATGGCAGATGATCCCCAAATCCAGGTGTAAAAAACTTGTTGCATCATTCCCAAAAAGACTCATGGCTGTATTAGCTCAAAAGGGTGCTTCTACTAAATACTGAGCAAAGGATCTGAATACTTATGGCTGTGTGATATTTCAGTTTTTCTTTTTTCATAAATTGCAAAAATTTCAACAATTACGTTTTATTCCCCTGTCAATATGGGGAGCTCTGTGTACATTAATGTGGAAAAAATGAACTAAAATCATTTTAGCAAATGGCTGCAATATAACAAAGAATCACCTTTATTGTCATGAACATGCATGCATGCACACGAAATTTGTTCTCTGAATTTTACCCATCACAGTGAACACATACACATACACCTGTTAGTGGAACACACTGGAGCAGGAGGCAGCTGAAGCGCCCGGGGAGCATTTCGTGGTATCAGTGTATAGAAAATATGTAGCAATAATAACAATGGGATGAAGAAAAAAAAAACTTGCTTTCTCGAAATATTTGCACTTCCTTACTTCCGACCACTAGTGATTTCAACCTTAGTGTTGAGAAAATGTTAGCAGGGATGTTGGAAAGTGAATTTGCGTTTATCCTTTCAAATGCATCAAAAAATCAATTTGGCAATTTTGACAGTGATTATCTCCTGCAGATGTTTCGCTTTGCACAGCGAACAGTTTTCATGGAACAGACTCAAAACATGTTAGCTGGCTGGTGCTGAGGGCCCATTAATGGATGCACACAAAGAACACAGTATAAAAAACTGCTTGCTCAAATTTAACTGTTTACTAAAATGAGAGAGATGACTTGTTTATGTAAATGTTGCAATGAATAGCAGGTATGAAATGAATAGAATCAAAGTACTGAAATTCCTCACATAATTCACTTGCTCCATACAGTGTTGAATTAAAGTGGACATAATTCAGTTAAATCTTAATCCTTAAATCTCTATAAATGCACACGGAGCTTCCAAATAGTGATAACAGGAGGTGCATCTTGTTACACCACAGGGGGTTCTTATAATGAAAAAAAATAAGTATTATTTCCATCTTTTTAAAGGCTCTCTTGTCATGAGGTGAGAGGACAGGTGATGTCTCCATAATGAAGGGCTGAGCTACAGCGAGGATTCCACTCCGATGGTTACTGACACACAACTGAGGTGAGCTTTATCCATCAGCTTTTCACTCCTCCTACCCATCAATCTTCTTCTCAGTGTCAGCCATCCATCAGCTTCACAACTCCTAAAGGGAATCCTTGTAGCACTGATCATGGTCACACAAAAAAACCATCCCCTTGCAGTACGGTCACATGGATGAGTGTGATACTTGCACGTCACTGCAACATAATGAGCCTCTTTTAACACGGCTTCACACAGTCACACCGGACAGATTGCAAAACCAGACTACACTCGCACCTGCTTGGTGTGTGTTAAACTATTTATCGTAGCTGGTTATTTATTTTGTTTATAAGCGTAACATTTGATGTCCAACAGATAATCATATCCATTAAACGTTCCCAAGAAAATTAATTGGGCAGTGAAGACTGGAAATGTTAGTCTTTATTAATGTAAAGATTGGCATTCATGAATCCATGTGTCAATATTTAAGAATTCAGTGGATTATGTGGAATTGATTGTTTATTAATGGTGTCTTTTGCAATTGAAGCAACTCGGAGTGCAGTCAAAAAGAACTTGATTTCAGCTTTTGGAAGCTGAGCTAGATTCATGCAGACATCCGCCATACCACAACTTCTCCAGGTAGCATTGTGTTCAATAAAACACAGGCATGGAAACAGGAGTTCAGAATTTCAGTGATTCTCCCATCCCTATCAAAATAATATTAAAAGCATAGCAATCATTAATTTCCCTCATATTCTGACAAAGAAATTTAGTTAAATGCCTATCCCTTTAACGTATCATCCATGTTAATCCCCCCCTCCAACCCCCCCGAATCGCTGCACTTTGTGAAAGGGGCCAACATGAGATGGTGAGGATGAAGGCAACTGGTAAAAACCTGGGACCAGGGTGTAAATTTCGCCCACGTCTTAAGAGGCTACCAAGACACCGACATAGCGCTACTTACTTTGTGCAATGAGTCCCAAAAAGAACTGAAGTCTTTCAGTGAAATCTGTGACCGAACCACAATTTTGTTGTTAAAATGAGCTCATGGAAACGGTCAATGCAGCTGTCCATTTAGCATTTGAATGGCTACATTGTCTTAGTTGAGATTTGTCATTCCTGAATTTTGTCTGTCCTTATAGCGAGGGATGAGGAAAAAACAAAGACCATAATTATCCCCAATGATAATCTCCGCTCCCACAAAACAAACAAACAAACAAAAAAATCTATTGCCACTGAATTGGCTGACTAAAATAACTCTCGTAATAAGAGATTTTCAACTTAACTCTCTCAGAGGGCTGCCCAAGTGTGACCATGAATATACTTTCATTGGGTGGACATACTGGACTCAAACATGTCCCTTGTGTGCCTTGAAACTATGGGCCTTATGTAGTAAGATCCCAAATGGTGGGTGCCTAATTACATGGTCACCCTAACAGATTGCACTGCACATGCTGTTCACAACAGATGTTGCGAACAGCAATAACAGTGGAATTTTCTTGGGGGCAGGGGGAAGTGACGCAAGTGCAAAATTATGTTTAAAGTGATGGAATTGGAAGTGTTCGTGGAAAAGGCCAACAAATGTATTACTAAATTATATCGCTCTGCTAATTTTGCTTTTCATTTCATTAACCTGGTGTGCTTGGGATTGGCGCTATAGTTTCTCTGTATCTTGCGCGACATTGCGTTTTCAACTTGGGAAAGAACACCAGAAGAATCGCTCAGGGAGAGCCTATCACCAATTTCCACCATGTGCTGAAATAACCCAATGCACACGCAAGGACACAATTAAAATTAATTTTGTCATAGGTGATATGGCATGACTCCTTCTTGTCACTGGCTCCAAGTCAGCCCTTGTATCACTCCAAGCTCCAAAATTGAATTGCTAAATAGACAATATGTTGTGTTAATTCTTGTTTTTGGCATTTCAAAAAATAAATTTACACAAGCGGAAAAATCTGTTCTCCTCATTTTTCTCCTCATCCCATCACAGTAACAGACACGGTATAAAAGATGCAAAATCAGCTACCATAGTTCATCTCCCATTTCAGAAATCACGTTGCACTTGCTAAATTAATCTATTTGCCAGAATGAGTAATATGAACTGCATGACAATTTTGCGCATTTGACAGACGCAATCCTGTATGGACTTGGATAGTTGATCGGTATGCAAATCTTTTTTTTACCTTCAGTAAATCGAGCTTCATGTGTAATTTAGTGAGTTCTATTCATGAGCTTAGCTTCTTTAGCTTCTGACTGTGTCAAAACCATGTTGACTGCTTTCTGTTTGTATTCACAATACTGGCTAATGTAAATGACCTAATGCTGTAGTACATCCAAACAAGAGTCCTTACTTCAACCTGTATTATACATTCAGCCAAGGAGTTTCCACCGGATACAAGCTGTCGAGATTTTTTTTCCAAGATACACAAAATGTTGACTGACATAGCTAGAACTAAAGAACATAATTCATGAAATGAATTATGGAATTCAGTGCACACCTGGCTGCAGCCACATGGATCTGTGGCTGGTGCGACGCACATGGATTTGAGATGCTGAATCGGATCAAACAGCAATGTCTTCTCAGTCTAGTCTCTTTTCCACTTGCACAGTTTGTACCTGACAAATACGAGGATGTTGTTTTTATTCTTGCCGGTCACGTTTCAGGCTGCTTTTCTTCACCAATTCCTGGGAACTTTGGTCAGAAAAAACTTCGCAAAGTCAACTGAAAGGTTTTTTCACTGCCTGATTTGAGGAGGATTTAGTCAGTAGCCATTTGATTCTCTTTTATTTGCTCTTTTATTTACTTGTTTGGTAACAAGCTGATACGCTCAGTCGGTTTTAGAAAAGAAGGTCGTGGGTTGCAGTTTGAATAAACACTTGACTGTCTTTGTTATGGCTACAATAGTGTTTTCACTGTATAAGATTGTTCAAATGTAAAATCAACGGGGAGTTCTTGCATCGCCTCTGATCTTTTGCTTCATTCCCATCAAATTACTACACAGCCAGTTGAGAGCTTGTCTCCTACGGAGAATAGATTGTATTTTGCAGCATTAACACTCCATCCCTCTCCTACAGAAGAACAACATTTTGCCTCTTTTTGCCTTTGTGCACACCCCAAAAAAACAGCCGTTGAGGAACAGGTTCTTTTGCAGAGGTGGTAGAAAACGTATTTTTTTTCTACATTCCTTTCTGACACAGCCACAATCCCTTAGAGCATAGGTGTCAAGGCCCAAGGGCCAGATGCGGCCCGCCACATCATTGTATGTGGCCCGCGAAAGCAAATCCTGCTCGTCAACTTCCATGATTTTTGCTAAAATCTGGACCCAAATTCCAAATTGTCATTATAATAAACAATAATCTTGCGATATTGCATTTTTCTATTACCAAACCCTTCTTCTCCAGTAACTTAAACAATACTTGAACAAACTATTATCCTTGTCTTCTGATTTCAAAACTAGTTATCCCTCAATTTGTTGTGTAATGGTAATATATTTTGGTGATGATTGAACATTTATATGGTTTCACTGTTCTAACGGCCCTCTGAGGGAAATCATAGCTACAATGCGGCCTGAGACAAAAAAGAGTTTGACACCCCTGCCTTAGAGCCTTGTTGGTTGTGAGTTGAGTGTTCCGCCCTAGCACCTTCATGTACTCATGCTCTGTTGCCACTCTTTACCTACATGTCCTGCACAAACTGAAGTATTAGTCATACTTGAGTGAGCGCATTGCATTGCAATGCATGCAAAGGATGTGGACAATAAATTTAGAATATCTCTTGTTAATATAACTAGAGGTTTGACCTGAGGTGCATTTCTGAGACAATGAATCACAATCATTAGAGACATATAGATACAGTACATGCAGAGCCTTCTGCCTGTACTTTGTGCTCAAGTTGTGCATATTTCTGGAAGCTTAGACGTTCACACTAAACGTGTCAGTACCACCTGAAAGCCTTGAGGTGTTCAACGCCCTCACAGTCCGCCGGCCTACTACAATGCCTCAGAGTTTTCCCGTCTTCTTTATAAGAACATTATTAAGACCTCCTTCTCTGCTGTTAAAACCTCTTCTTTGTATTTGGGGATAACGTTGATTCAGAGCAGCAGTATAAGGCCAGGGACATTGGCATGGCATAAAACGCACATCTCTTTTCGCACTTACTGAAAGCATGACCTTCAAGTTTCTTGATCAACTATGAGAATTAACAGTGCATCCATTATAGAGCAATGTTTCATGAACTAAATCACTTTTGTCGCTGCAAAAAAACAGTCGTGACCAAGGGGTGCGTTGGATGCCCCCCTCAGGATCCCTTTGCACGCTACTGCCTACCACATTCCAAACACATGTATGTTAGGTTGGTTGAAGACTAAATTGTCCTTAGGTGTGAATGGGAGGGTTCATAGTGTGGTTTCGACGTATTCCCTGTGATTGGCTGGCGATCAGTCCAGGCTTTAGTCTACCGCTTGGCCAAAGTCAGCTAGGATAGGCTCCAGCTAGAGTACCAACAAACACAAATATGAACATCCATCCATCCATTTTCAACACCGCTTATCCTGGTTAGGGTCGCGGGACGCTGGAGCCTATCCCAGCTGACTTTGGGCGAAAGGCGGACTACACCCTGAACTGGTCGCCAGTCATTCGCAGGGCACATATAGACACGGACAACCATTCGCACTCACATTCACACCGTCACTGAGTGGGAACTGAACCCACGCTGCCTGCACCAAAGTCAGGCGAGTGTACCACTACACCATCAGTGACTTCAAATATGAACATTAAAATCCAAAAGGGAATGGCCAGAAATCTTCATGTTTACTGGTAGCGTCACATCTTACTCACAAGTTATGTTACATTAGTACGTAAACCTGCCTTCTTTTGACAACTTTCCTCAGACATTCACAGCACAGTGCCCAAAAATAGATTTCCGGGAACTTTAAAACTTAAGCTTTTGAGAGCATACTGTATGGCCACCTGAGGCACAGTGCAGAACGTTGCTTGCATCAGGTTATCGTGCTCTTGAACATTGCGCTCGTTTCCCGTCGGGCGCATGCATGTTTGTGGAGGAGCCTCAGGCCACAGGACTCCAACACTGACACAGCTGACTGTCGTCTCTTGTGGTGTTTTCCACACTTCTTCAAATTGCTTCTTTGAATCGCGCCATACAAAAGTCTTTGCTTGATTTAAAAAAATATATATATTTCCCCCCCCCCCCCAACAAAAAAAAATTCTTTCTGTGGTGTTTGGAACACAATACACCTCTATGGGAGACAAATAGGAGGCCATTTCCAAGAGCACAATCAGATACTGTGATAATCTGCGGTCCGAATTTGATGAAAACAGAAGCTCAGCAGGATGGATGCTCTGCTTGTGTACCCCTATGATGAAGAAATATTGGGACATTTTTAACAAAAAGCAAGAAAACTAGGGTGATGTCAGCATGCATGGTAGTGAGTACTTTTCCATTACTTCGCGTTTATTTTTGAAGGGATGAAATAATCTGTATAATTGTTCTGATCGCTCATTTACACAAATGTCCAGTGTCAGTGTCGTTTTGAGTCTGTCACCTGCTCAACTTCTCATTGCTGATGTCATGTTGACCTTCTTAAGACCAGTGTTTCCAAACCTTTATTGGGCCAAGGCACATATTTTACAGATAGTAGTAAAATAGTATACATACTGAAATAATGATAATCGTGTGCCAATTTACTCACAAATGTACTTAGTGCGAAATCTGGAGCCAGTTTAGTTTAACACAAAGCTACTATTCTGTTCTATGAATGGCAACAAGTGGATCCAGTGGAAGAGCATTTCATTGTTCTTCCTGTCACGATACATCACTGGCATAGCTAGATAAATAGCTATACATTTTTTGTAGAAAATAAATATTTTTCAACCTAATAAATTAAAAATGGATAATTTCCCACAGGACGCTAATGTGTGACAGCACAGAGTTTGGGAATTATTGCTATAGACGGCAAACTAGTTCAGACTGAGTCAGTAGCGTCTGTCCTGGTTGCAGCCAAGTCCTGCACTCCAATTTCTTCAAGATGTGATTAATCTAAAGTCAGTTCCCCACAGAATCCTAATGATCAATTATTCAATAAATATACCCATCACTGAAACCAAACAAACCCACACTAATGAAGACACTACTTCATAGACAGAAGGAATAGGCAAGGTCACACATTAATTCCTCCTGTGGGAGAACAGCAGTTTTTAGGAAAACCTGACTAAAGCCTTTGCGATCCTTCTGCAGTTCAAGTAAGCAGGTGAGAGTAACACATCAAGGTATGAGTAAGAGCGGAAGTAACACATTCGAGTAGGTGGGGGAGCGACAGAAGGCCTCCATAATATGAGAAAGAGGTTAAGTGCACGCTCTTGCACCTGCAGTTAAAGCCTTCACCCTCCATATTATCCATGCCCCCCCCCCCCCCCAACACACACACACACACACCCGGATGCCAATCCGATTTGCCAACTTTGGGAAGCTGTGTGTGACAGCCAATTACTGGGGAGATGACTCTCAGTGCAGTCACCTTCTCACCTCACAGCCCAAACATCTGCCTGTCAGAGTGTCCAGGGAGGCAGGCGGATTTGAACCGCCCAAAGAGGCCAGCAGGAGAGACGGAGTGGTTAAAACCTCCCCCATGGTGCGCTCGCCACCAATATTACAGGCCTGTCATGTCATTTCACGTCACCTGCTTCCTGTAAGAACTATGAAATCCGTCCCAAAAATTGTGCATATATTAATAGCCATTCTTATTATTGTTCCAGTAGAAAAAAATTGCTGAAAATTGTAATGCACCAAAGGATAAAGAAGTTGCAAAAAACATATTGAGGAAAATTAGTTGATGCAAGACAAATTGGACATCACCGTGAACTGGTGGTTTGTGAGTCTGTCTCACAGTTCTGAGTTTCAAGGTTAAAATCTCGACTCTGACCTTCCTGTTTGGAGTTCTCCCTGGACTGGCATGGATTTTTCCAGGGTACTCCAACTTCCACCCACATTCCAAAAACATGCACGGTTGATTAAACTGTCCATAAATGTAAATCTGAGTGTGAATGCTGGTTTGTATGTGCCCCTCAATTGGCTGGTGACCAGTTCAGGGTGTACCCCTCCTTCCGCCCTACATCACTTGAGTTAGGCGCCGGCTCACCTGTGAACTTAAGGTACATATAAAAACAATAAATTTAAAATGGATGCATGGATGAATATAAAGAGGCAGAAGGTCTAATCGTCATCATGTGTGAAGAGATGACTTATTCCTCAAGAACGGTTGGTTAAGACAACAAATTAAGACAACATGAAGTGGACTTGCATTCAAAGCATTAGACTCCGGGGTGGTGCCACTATTTTTGTCCTGTCTTATTGAGTTTTTCAGAGCTATCTGGAACTTATGCAGTAATTGACTGTCCGTAGCCATCCATCCATCCATTTTCTGAGCCGCTACTCCTCACTAGGGTCGCAGGCATGCTGGAGCCTATCCCAACTATCATCGGGCAGGACACCCTGAACTGGTTGCCAGCCAATCGCAGGGCACATACAAACAAACAACCATTCGCACTCACATTCACACCTACGGGCAATTTTTAGAGTCTCCAATTCATGCATTTTTTTGGGATGTGGGAGGAAACCGGAGTGCCAGGAGAAAACCCACGTAGGCACGGGTAGAACATCCAAACTCCACACAGACGGGGCCGGGGATTGAACCCCGGTCCTCAGAACTGTGAGGCTGACGCTCTAACCAGTCGCCCACCGTGCCGCTGTCTGTAGCCAGTAAAGTAAAAATGAAGAGAAGGGACTGCCAACAGTTAGTTTCATTGTTTTTGTTTTACAGTAACAGTACAAATAATTAATTTGACAATGTTTAAAATTGAGGGGTGAGACTTTGCGTCATCAAAAGAGACTTGTTTAACAATACCGTATTCATATACAGTACATGCATGCAGTGATATTTTTGCATTTGTCTTACTGCATCTCATCATTGTCCCAAATGTCATCTACCACAATAAATGTCAGGTTCAAGACACCTAGAACATTTGTAACAACAAGACAGACACAGAGGCAGTTCAGTTTTCAGACTTGCAAGGAGGACGGACGAGAGTGTACTTAGTTACAATCTCCAACCCGTTCTAAGTTCACTCTGCCGAACCCTCTCTTTTGATTTCCTTAGGGCAGTTCCTAGTTACACAGCTGTTGCTGCTATAAAGTTGGGGGAGCACATAGCAGCAATGTAAAACAATCACATATATGACTCATTGTGGAGATGTGTTCTTCCTCAGCGTTGATTGCTTCAACCTTTGACCTTTGATCGCAAAGTGTTCCAGGCGCTATCTTTTGATGAGGGCACAGTACTCTTCACAGACGTCAACTTTTATGACACAATCAACATACTGCTAAATGCGTGCTTTGAAAATACTATAAGAGTAAATATGGGATAACAATGTACTTTTATTCTAACATTTCCCTCCTGTTTATCACATATTTACTCAAATTCTCATATCACCATACATCAGTCACTTGAGTAAGATTTTTTTACTGTCAGATCATTTTTATGAAAACACTCAATTTACTCTCAGAGGCAATGTTAATCTTTATTCATAGCCACCTGGATCTGGAAATAAATCCGGCAGGTCATAATGCACGTCATCATCATCATTACTGTCACTACCTTCAGAGTCAGGACCAAGTAAAGGATACATTTGAGCCATCCGGTTACCCATGGGTGAGATTGCTGTTGTTATGAATCTATTAATGAGAGAACGCAGACAAGGAATACAACAACATCCACTCAAGGTCTAAATTGCTGTAAAAACAGCGATTGATACCAAAATTGAGGACACCACGGCTTTGTATTTTCCAAAGGCATTCATCCAGGAGTTCCACATGGAGGTGTCAACACCATTTTACCATTAAGGGTTCGGAGTCCCTCTATGGCCTTGGTGAGACTGCCATCCGCAGCTGTGCTGATGGGAATGAATGTGCAGTATTGTCCTCCTGAACATACCACATACTCCTCCTCTCTCAGCCAACAACATGTCAACAGCTACCCTGTTTTGGAATGCCTGATGTGACTGATAGCTGTTCATGTGCAGCTTCAAACCCACTCTGTGTCCAATTGCCCAATTTTTTCACGTTGTAATGGATGTAGTTGATTCTGTCTACGTTTTTGTTGGTTGTGCACCACCAACAGATCGAGGACTCAAATCCTGCAGCTATTTGATACTTAAATTTGTACTCACTTGAAACACCATGGGGAACAGCAACGGCGTCAATGTATGTTGGATCATTTTGGCCCTGCCAATCTGCTACTCTTTTATCTGACGTCACCAATGTTCTGGCATGACAGTGGATAGACTAGCTGTTAACTCTTATACAGACATAGGATTTGCAGATACCGGATACACAAGGTCACTAGAGCACAGAGACCTGTTACATTCTTTTGCAATTGATCAAATAGTCTAGCATCTCCACACCACCACCAGATGTCCCCTCTTGGCTACGGATTGAAGTTAATTTCTACCACTATTGATACTGTAGGAACCTGAATTTTATAATCACCTCTTACTCTCGAGGTTCCATGAGTGTTCGTTTTCGTGAAAGAGCTACAATTTTAACGACGCGTTAAAAGTCAACGAATTTATACCTGACAGAGGAGTCTATACATTTTACAGAGCTCTGGGTCAGCAGCTACGCTTATCCTAGCCTCAGCAAAGACAGCGCAGACTGAACAAAGCTATTTTTTCTTGTATGGAATCGCTGTCATCTGATTGGTCCATGGTCCCATCTGACGTCCTCATTGTCCTGTAGAATGATGACCATTTGCCGCTGGCTCCAGGGACGGTCTTGCATCTTATGTCCAGAGTGGCTCCTCACAGCCACCTCCTCTCTGACATCTGTCCTTGATGGCCTCCACATGCACCCTGGTGGGATCTTTCCTGCAATAAACTCCTACACCCTTATCTGATTTCCACTTTATACTATACTGCAATAAACACCCTTGTTTACTCCCAGACCTTTTGTGGCAAACAGGTTTGTGCTTATCAACTCTAGTCACAGGAAACACGCTGTCCCAACTCATACATGTAATTCCTAGGATTAGTATTATTCATAACATCAATGACACAATTTTGCGGAATGATGGCTAAAAAAACAAAGGTTCCACACTAGCGCCTTTATGTTCTCATGCTCTGCTGCCACTCTTTACCTACAAAACAAAACACAACTTTGAAAACTTGATACATTTTTGTGCACTGTAACTTTTACATTTCTGAATAATTCTGTGTCATCCTGATCCCCAGACGTCAAAACTCGAGGCCACTCGAGGCTCTGTCAGGGTTTACCGTATTCTCCCAGATTTCAAGACTTCTTTTGGATTGTTCAGTTTCTCCTACATAGGAGCCAGACTCTGGAATTCGCATCCAAGCAAGTTGAGGCTGGAGACTGATGATAACTTATTTGCCAGAGACCTAACAAAATGACTCAAGTCTGGACAGAGCTGCTTGCATAATGATATAGATGTCTTGTACAGAAACTACCTGCCATGACACAGATGTTCCTTCTATTTCAGCTACCTTCTAATAAGTCTCCTGCGCACAAGTGTTGAGAATTAGCACTCTTGCTAAACCACTTAAAGCAATGCATCTGGTTTGTCCAATGTTTTTGTGGTGACCATATCAAACAAACGAATTCTAAAATTCTAAAAACTCATCTGCAACACAGCTTATTATGCCCTCCTAATTAGTGAGTTTTATCATTAAAATTGTAATATTACAGTGGTTAACATATTTTTACCCGTGTATGCCTGTTTAAGAATAATGGAACATTACCATCAATATAGGTTTTATGAAGAGATTATTTTCATATACATTATTATTTCCCTGCGATTAGCTGGCGAGCAGTCTAGGGTGTGCTGGATTTCTTATTTTCACCGGGAGAAATGGTTTCAAAATCCAAACAAATATGATCTCAACCAGCATCCTTTTGTGTTCAACCATTCCATTGGAAAGCTTATTAGAGCCATATTTGCATGTGTTTTGCCAGAAATCCATGTATTTACATTTGTGAGCAAAGAAGATAATTGCGCAATGTCATTAAGCGACAAGAAAACAAACAGCTCGTGTTCCTTCTTGATTAAATGCCAGCACTGTGTCGCGTCGCTACATTCCGACTCAGTACCGACACAATTTGTTGTGCATGCATTTATTATTGTCCCCCTTCTCACCTCCTTTACCCTCTCCTGTCCCCAGGGGCTATTGTGACTCAGAGGGCAGTGCGGTATAAATGAATACACTGAAGGAATTGGATGCTTTTGTCTCCAGTTGTTCCGCATTCCCATTTGCAATGCGTTATGACAGAAGGAGAAAAATGGAAGAGGTTAGAGGTCCCCTATTCCTCGTCATGCACTGAAATTGAAGGGGAACTAATGTGTTGGGTGCCAAAGTGGAATATAAGCCTGTTTACCCCCATGCAAAGGCTTGTGACTCTATTGCCTTTGAAGTAGTGTTAAACTTTAAAAAAAATACTGTGGCTGATAGTGATGGCGGAAGACAAGTGTTTTGGAAGGAAAGAGCAAGTATTAAGTTCTGACTTTTATCAAAATGTGTGGAGGCTGCACACACATTATATTGCCTTGCCCAACACTAATTAGATCCTATTCAAGAGATGTAAGCAAAATTATTCCAAAATTAAAATCTCTCGTGAACAAAAACAACATTTTTTTTTTCAGAACCAGTAAGTAGTTTGGGCTAAGAAAACATTGAGCACTCCATCCTAAATTACAAATCGATTACATACCTAAAGTAGAAATTGCTTTTTTTTATTTTTTTGTCCCCAATTTAAAAAAGACTACCCATTTGTCTTAATAAAAGGGCTTTTACATCCTTCCATCAACATACACAAAGATAAAGACCCGCAGCACTTTTAATATTCAGTCTGGTTCAAATTATGTCGTTTTGATGGGTGGTTCTCTCTCATGTAAATGCCTGGTATGACTTTGTTCTCATGATAACCAGTAGCTGAGCTTGAACATATGACAAAGCGTGTCTACTCAGTATTGCCAACAAATATTTAGCGACTTTTCGGACCCTTTTAGTGACTTTTTAAGTTTTTTTGTTTTTTTTGCACCAGTGATGCACCACATATATCAAGCCTTTTTGTCGTGTTTTTGATGATGATAGATGTTAACCCCTATGCATCCAGACTGCAAATTAATCATTCATGCGCAAAGCCACTACTAGATCATTAAATCATCATCACTCAAGAGACCAAATACAGTATCTGTATACAAGCAATCAAAAAGTCCATCCGTTGATCCATCCATTTTCTTCACCACTTATCCTCACTAGGGTCGCGGGCTGCTGGCGCCGATTCCAGCTATCTTTGGGCGAGAGGCGGGGTACACCCTAAACTGGTCGCCAGCCAATCGCAGGGCACATAGAAATAAACTATCATTCACGGTCACATTCATACCTATGGGCAATTTGGAGTTTCCAATTAACCTACCATGCATGTTTTTGGGATGTGGGAGGAAACCGGAGTGCCCGGAGAAAATCCACCCAGGTACGGGGAGAACATGCAAACCCCCCACAGCTGGTTCCGGGATTTGAACCCCGGTCCCCAGAACTGTGAGGCAGATGTGCTAAGCAGTCGCTCACCGTGGCCCAATCAAAAAGTCAATTTTCATAAAATATCAAATTTAATATTTGAACTAGGTGAAGCTCAATATACAGGTGGTGCGGCTATTAAGCGGCAATTAAAAAAAAAATTGCAGAAGAAAATGGTTTAATATGAATGTGGGATATTTGATTTCACTAGGCTGTCATACCACACTCCATTTTAGCTCAACTGCTTTTAATTCATCAACAATGAATTCCATAATGACAATCAGTCTTTCTAGCGCTGGAAATTGTAATGGAGTAGTACTTACAAATGTGCAAGTTACAAATGGTGACATATATTATTTAAAGATGAAATCCGTTCACCTGTAATTGTGGCGCACAGTTTGAAGAAAAGGTTTGTTGTGCCAGCAGCAGTCTGATAGTGGAGCTTTATCTCAGCTTGCCTGGGGGAAAAAATCTTAATCTAAGCAAACTCAAAAGCAACCTAGGGCTGAAAGAGACTAGCTCTCACCCGCACCCCCACCCCCGATAAGGACAAACACAAACCTTTAGAGTAAAGACATCTCCAGAGAAAAGTCTTTTCGAAAATATCTTTTATGCCATCCCTTTTGTTTATTCTCCGTCCCTGCATAGATTGTGGTTTTGTGTGGCTGTTTGCGAGCAGCCGCGCAAGAGCCACAGTTGTCTCTGCAAGTAGAAAGACACACACACACAACCGCTACCTGAGGAGACGGTGAAGGTCCTAGGGTGGCCCGAGGCGACTTAATAACTCACCTGAGGCGTCAACCTGACAACAAAATACTAAACTCACTGATGGGAATACACACAAACAGTTGCAAGCTGTCACAGTGTCTGACCGTCAATGTCTCTTTCCTTCTACCTGTGTCACTTGCAACAGGACATGGTTGCGCCAAAGAAAAAAGCTATAGGTTCTGTCACAGCAGCTGGTGCAGCCGTCAAAACAGTTCAATAGTCTTTGATTGTTCCTGTCTACATGACACCCAATTTATGGAGCTTTTGGGGTCAGGTGATCCTCCAGTGCAATCTGTCAAAATGTAATTTCCTCAGGAAATAAATGGAGTAGTGGATCATGGGAAATTAAGTACAGTGGACCCCCGCTATTCGTGGAGAGATAGGGACCGGGTCTGACCGTGAATAGCAAAAATCCGCAAATAATTAATAATAAGCCATTTTCCAGTAATTACGTTGAAAAATAAATATACATATTTTTTTGAACACGCTCAAATTCTTGAATAAACCGGGATCTACCACAGGGGTTGGTTGGTCGCCACCTCCCAAAAGGAAAAAAAGAAAAAACACATTTGTTGTGACGTAAAAGCAGTCAGTGAATGATAATGTAGAATTAGCTAGCTGTTAACTGGCTTAATTTTAGCCACTCTGTTGTTCAGTGACGCCGTCAGTTGAGGCTATACAGCTCGTCTAAAAATGTGCTTGTGTGTAAATACTATATTTTGTTACTGTTTGTTCAGTAACGTGGTCAAAAGTGCACAAACGGCTGTGTCTATATTCTCTCTATCTTAACCACCTGTGGAGGGATTAAAATTTGTAGTGGTGGTATGCTATATTAAATTAGCTAACAATGTTTACTTTACTGTACACGTGCAGTTGCATATTTGAAGCCAGTTGTAGTGTACTTTGCAATAGGAACACTGCACTTAAGCTCCTTTTAAGCGTGAAAGGATCCCAAACTTTGGAATTCTGTCTTTAAAACGCTGCAGTAACAGCCCGTGTGGAAAAATAATCACTGCCAAAGCCCACGCTATAGCGTATTATCCGCAATATAAGTATAATAAAAAAATCTGCGATGCGGTGAACCCGCAGGAGGTGAATCGCAATATAGCGAGGGAGGACTGGAAATTGTTTTGACAATCAATCCTTTGTCATTAATTCAGTCGTCTACAGGTTTAAACTAATTTAGCCACAGGGAAAAGCCGCATAAGCGCCAAGAATTAAAAATCAGACTGGAGTCTCATTAGCATATTTTAGGAGGGTATTTTTAGCTGTTTGTGTTTGTAAATGTCACTACGGCTGTCAGCTGTCGCACAAGATCTCAGCAGGCTAGTTATATCAGAATGTTTAATTTGGCACAGATCATGTTTGTTTATGTCCCTTTCAACTGTGATCAATTACTGGGATTGATGTAAATATCTATGCACAGGCAAATATTTTTGCCACAAAACGTGTTAGGCATTTGGGTGCAGTACTTGTGAACTTCAATATCAGCTTGCCAATTATAAATGGCATATTACTAAAATTAAGATTTCTAAATAGATTGTGTGGAATTCATTTGGCATGGAGAGTGGCCTAGTGGTTATCATGTCTGCCTTACAAATCGCCCTTGGGCCAGAATTTGGAAACCGCTGGCTATAAAGAATATTGGGAGGTGAAAATATATTACTCTTCATATCAGGACAGATTTCCATAAGAATGAATACTCTAATAAGATCCTGATGTGTGCCTATTGCAAGGCCAATCCCTCAATTGAAAATCTCTATCCATCCATTTTCTAGCACTTACCCCATTCAGGTTCACATTGATGCTAGAGCTGAGTCATCTGGCTAGAAGAAATCATAAATGAACAGTTATATAACAATACTGCTAATAGTGCTAACCCCCTTTGATATTATTGGACATAAGCTATTGTGCTGTTCTGCTGTCACCTCTTTGTATTTGTCGGTTTTATGTTGATGAAGGTTTTACAATAATACTTAACTATACAGTGTTCATCATTTCATATGTACTGTACTTGTGGCTAAAAAGTAAAGCGTAGAGAGTCTCTGTTGCCAAAATGCAAAGTGCCGTCAATGAATGGCGCAAGCATTGCATACAGCAATAATATCCACACGCTCTCCTTTTGTTTTCACACATTTCCTCTCTTTGCGTTTTTAATGTTTGGCGAACATAGGCTGAAAACGTGGACCGCAAAACAGTGCAAAACAGTGCCAAAGGAAATGAGCAATCAAATAAAAATTAAGCGTGTAAATGTGAGTAAAAAACACAGGCTAATAAATGAAAAACAATGCAGGTGCAACAAAAGCTATGCATTAAGGCTACACAAAGTAGCAAACACAGTGATGGAAAACCACAGCATAATACTAGCATACAAATAAAATGAGAACAAAATGAAATCTATTCTATACAAGGATAAAAATGCTAACAAGCAAAAGAAACACGGCACTGTGTTTACATTCAACAACAAAACGGTTGAACCAACGGTAAGTACACTAGCAAAATATGTGCTATTGACTAGGAACTACCAGAGAAAAAATGACGAGTTATTGATGCTAAGCTAGTTACAAATAAAATAAATAAATAAATAAATAAAATAAAAAATAAATACAACTTGATCTGGAACCGTCAGGGATGGCAGTATGAGTCGCTGCCTGTAATTTGTTCGCCATTGTCCAATTAATGCGCTTTCGGCCATGTCGCTGGGTTGCAGTGGGCTTTTCTGTTTGTATTCATCTGACCTTACCCCTTTCGCTTTTTAACAGCAAAAATATAAGCTGCACATGCTGCGAATTCACAAAAGCAACTGCGAGTCACCGTGGGCTTCTGGAGGGGGGGTTGGGTGGGAGGGGGGGTTGTAGGGGTAGGGTGTAGTTGAGCTGTGATCAAAAAGTACAAAAGACTCTCATCCTCTGCTACTTTCAGAGTGAGACAGTATATGCCTCCTTTCATTTCACACACAAAAACTGAAGAAGACAAAAGTTGAGCAAACTTTGTTGAATGCCTCAGGCAAAATAAATTCCAGTGCTTCATTACATAAACTCCAGCCGCTGAACCTTTCACATGAGCATAGATGTGAAATTACAGCGCTGCTTCTAGTTTGTAGACGAACCATATCAAATGGCAATTTTGTTTGTGGAGTCTGAGATGTTCAAGGATAGCAGACAATGTAGCCTTCAGGAGCATATTGGAGCACAGGAGAGACTATCACACTTAAATTAGGCAAGGTGAAGTTTCAGAGACTTGCTAAAGGGCCAAAGACAACCCATTTCTTGATTTTATTTTATTATTATTATTTTTTTTTAAGGGACGTTAGTGTGCAAAGTTGAATAGATCAAACACGGCAGAATGGTGGTGTAGTGGTTATAATGGCCGCAATGTTTGCATAAATGCTTGCGTGGGGTTTCTCCAGATATGGTGAACCCCCGTTTATTGGGGGGGATACGCTCCAAACCCACTTGCATTAGGTGAAAATCCGTGATAACGAAACCATATAAACATACTTTAAAAACATATTAACTCATTAAAAAACATTATAACCTTATTTGAATTTTTTTTTCCAAGCATAAAATTTATAAAATACAGTAACACTAACGTGATGGGAAAAAAAGTTAAAATACACGAAGAAATTTTAGTGATGCTGCTGAAATGTTCAGTATTTCATACATTGACTTTTTACTGACTACTGTTTTCAATATTTCTATTAACGTAAAAAGCAGAAAAAAACTGCAAAAAAAAAAAAAATGTAGCTACACTGCAAAAAATTAAACACTGGTGAAATGAAAGTTATTTTAGCTTTGATTCAATAAAAAATATTAACTTAGTATATCCTGAAAGTTTGTATTTCATGTAAACCATTTTTGAGTGTCATAACAAAAATGATCAGTGTTAGCCACACGGCAGAGAGTTTCAGTGCTCATACACCTGCACTCACGTATACAAGCTTAATACAAGCTTTTAACGTTGTTATTTAACATTTTATGGCGTCTTTCTGGTTTATGCAATGCATGTTCCCCCTGCAATCACGAAGAGAGCATGCAAACTACACACACACACAGATGTTTCAACATAGTTTTGAACCTGGATCCTCTGACTGATGCTGATGGGCAAGCCCCTATATACGGCACCATACTGCCCCAACACATAAAGTCTTTATTACTTTTTCAAAAAAATACTGTGGTGTTTCCCATTTTATGAACAGGTGCAAACAATTTTGCTTGTTTTTATTCATTTATGAATGACAACATCTGTACATATTGGACAGTGTGGCACGTTCTCTATGAACAGAGACTTTTGAGTTCATGCTTTTAAGGCTATTATAAAAAAATAAAACATTAAATTGAAAGACTCAAGTATCCACAATTCAGAAAGTGCCTTTACAGTTGATATTCAATTTTCACTCTCTTGTCGTGACTAAATTGTGTACTTTTTGAGCCAATTGCAGTTACTGTGAAGTAATTACACAAGTATTTTCTTCTTTACTGCCTTGCCGCAGTCCTTTTAGATTATTGCAGGTTTAATGAATGCTCAGTGAAGGCGAGCTGACTGGAGCCCAGCCTTCCTTTACACTCTAATTGTTCCAGTGAGACTGAAACTCAGTGATACTCTTGTTGAAGGGCGTGTTGTTCAGTGTTGGTGGGTTGACACCGCTCTCCCCACCCGCACATCAACCAATTCCTCGGCTCATTCTTACTAAGCTGTTCCGTTTCCGTTTGCACCACTCTCGTCCTCAATTATTTCACATATGCAACAGCAACTAATGTATGTTGATTGTACAATCTAGTATGTAGTGTGCTGGGATGGACTCCAGAACCCCGTAACCCTGAGCAGTATTTATTGAAAAAGCATACAGATGGATGGATGGATGGACAAACGTTTCAAGAAGTGGATGTTAAATCGGTTATGCTAATTACCTCTGCCGAGTATGGATTTAAAGTTTCCACAAATGAGCAGAGGTGGGTACACTACCCAAATATTGTTCTCAAGTAAGGGTACTGTTACTTCAAAGTAATATGACTCAAGTAAATGTAAAACGTCTTTACCAAAAATTTGTGATTCATTAGTAATTAGTGATTAAGTAATTAGTAAGAAATTATTCAGTGAAAAAAGTACTCAAGTACCGAGTAATTGGTGAGTAACTTCTACTTTTTTTAAATCAGAGCATAAACGTCAAATAAAATACAAATAACTGAATACGTATGTTTGTGTGTGTGTGTGCGCGTGTAGCATGTACCCCAAAAGATGTACGTTTTACAGTTATGACCATAAAATAAGGCTAATGTGGGCTAATATGCACAGCCTAAACAACAACAAAATCATCTGCAACTGACCGCAAGGTGTTTTCTCAACTTAGAGGTGGGCTGGAATCTCCATTTTTGGCCAGACAGTGCCAGACAAATAATAACATGCATGAAAGCTGTTGTTTTTCATCGTCTGAAATGTCAACACACTCGTGTGCGCCATTTGCCTTCTATGGGAACTACAATCTTCCCAACGAGGCCGCAACGTAGTCACGTCGATTAACCAGGCTGGCGTATCTAGTGTTTATATCTAGGCTCACAAAGCCCAATGGAAGACGACGTTTGCGGTCTTGTTGACTGCCTTTTGTTGTTTGATTGGTGAACTAGAGTCAAACGTCGAAAGTGCTTGCGTTGGATTGGAGCAAACAATGCATGATGCGGAAGTCGTAGTCTAAAAAGAAATGGAAAAAAAATGATAAGCAATAATGGATTACTAAATAAAAGTAGCAAGTAGATGATTGTAATGGAGTAAACGGACCGTTTCTTCTTAACATAAATACTTGAGTAAAAGTAAAAAGTATGCCGTATTAAAACTACTCTGAAAAGTACAATTTAAATAATAAATGTAACGCATTCCTACCCACCTCTGGTTATAAATTGCCTAGTGTCTGCACCATTAGACCTTTGAAAGTATGGGCGACATGCACAGGCGAACGCAACAGTGACTAAATTGCTCCATATGTAGCAGAACATGGCAACGGCTGATTCCATAATTGAGCACGTACTGTACATTTATCCATAATGCTACACAGTGCAGTCACCTCATGAATGTATGAGTGCATTGCATGCACATGTCAGTGAAATGCACACAAAGCCATACACACTGTGTGTTTTTTTAAATTTTTTTTATTTTTTTAACAATTTTACCCTTGGCTAAGCAAGCTGCAGCAAGGCTTTACTAATGGAAAGTGCTGCTTCTAAATGAGGTCGGAGAAATTCTTATACATGCTGCTGGTTGTGAATGCTAACAAAGTCACACTTCAGCTCTTCATAGAATGAAACATTACAATAGCAGCTAGCAGGGCCAGTTAGTCTGGCTTGCAAATTCCATCAGTCAAACATTTGATATGTAACCTTTCTTTTTATTCAATGAATGAAGAGCTTTTGATGTATTGTGGGCAAATATAAGTAACACTTGTTTTTGCCTCCATTTTCTACGAGCTGAAATTCATTGCTTATAAAACATTGGTGACTGGTTTCAGACGATCTTGGAGGTGTAGATGCTGGATGTGGAGATCACCTCATGTTGCAGCAGGATAATGCATGACCCAATGTTGCAAGGATCTGCACACAATTGCTGGAAACTGAAAACATCCCAGTTTTTGCCTGGCTAGCATACTCATCGCACATGTCATCCACTGAGATGCTCTGGATGATCATATACGACAACGTTTCAGTTCCTGACAATATCCAGCAACTTTGCACAGCCATTGGAGACGTAGAACAACATTCCAAAGGGCACGATCAACAATGGGATCAACTCAGTGTGAAGGAGATATGTTGCACTGTGAGAGGCAGATAGTGGTCACATCAGATACTGACTGGCTTGCTGACCAAAACTTGAGCATCCCTCCCCCACTTCTGATCAAAGTCTCCAAAATATTATTATCCTGTGGTGTCAGGTGTGTTAAGTTTTTTTTTCCTCCTGTCCTTTCCTTCTTCGCTCTCCCTTCATGGGTCTGCTCAGAAAACGGTTGACGACTATCATAAATATTCAAGCTCTTTAATATCTACGAATGCAAATTCTTGTGTGTGGTCAACACAGTTCGGCCGAGGCATGCAGCCTGTCCTGGCTGACTTTGGACAAAAAGCAGAATGCATCTGGACTGCTAAGAGTAGGCTCTGAACATATGCTTCCTGAATGGGAGTCAGACAAGTGTACCACTACATCAACTATGACAGACAACCGTTCACAGCCCGCATCCAAAAGAATAAATAAGAAATTACAAAACATTCAAGGCTTGAGACCCAAAGCCACTTGACTTTCTATGTAATTCCGATCAACCATCTCCAAGCAGAAAGCATTGCTCAACATTGCCGTGTTGCTCCCTGGCTGCACATTTTCTCATAATTGGCCTCATAAATCCCCACTTGTCACCCAAGGGTCTGCGATGCTGCTGGTATTATGGCCCACTCCCACCCCCCTCTGTCAGTCCCACGTCTGTCTCTGAGCCACCGCAGCTCCCTGCTGGCTCTTATCCCTGACATTTCCCGCTAGTCGTGAGAGTTATGTCTTTGTCAAGCTTGTCAACATCAAAATGGTCCACTGCGATGACTTGACATTGACCTGATGCTCACACCGACTGGGCAGTCTGCTAAGCACACGCTACCCGCTTCATTTCATTTAGCTTATGTTTGATTAGCTTTTTTTTTTGGTGTGTGTTTGCCAAAGTGTTTAATAAAACAATTCCAGACAGAAGTAATATGGCTTGATAGGAAAATGTATCTACTGACTGACTGTCTTGTCTCATTATGCGATTTTCTTCACTGCTTACCTTTTTAAAAGCAACAATTTTGACGTAATCACAAAAGTGGTATTCAAAAACAAGCTAGCATCTTCATTACTGAGCACTTTATAATGTGGCCCAATTGTCTGTTTTCTGCAAATTTTGCTTCAAGATGGATCCACTCAGCAAAATAAGTCTAATGGAGGGTCAGGAACAGTTGAAAGATCGAAGTAAACTGTCAAAACAATGTTATTCATCACATTAATAGAACAGCGGCACGGTGGCCGACTGGTTAGAGCGTCAGCCTCACAGTTCTGAGGACCCCGGTTCAATCCCCGGCCCCGACTGTGTGGAGTTTGCATGTTCTCCCCGTGCCTGCGTGGGTTTTCTCCGGGCACTCCGGTTTCCTCCCACATCCCAAAAACATGCATGAATTGGAGACTCTAAATTGCCCGTAGGCATGACTGTGAGTGTGAATGGTTGTTTGTTCCTATGTGCCCTGCGATTGGCTGACAACCAGTTCAGGGTGTACCCCGCCTCCTGCCCGAAGATAGCTGGGATAGGCTCCAGCACCCCCGCGACCCTAGTGAGGAGAAGCGGCTCAGAAAATGGATGGATGGATTAATCGAACACTGGTGTGTCTACTTCAGTTTTGCATCATTTGGAAGAAATTTATTCTTTTTCTTTTGTCTAACTTAAACCTAAAAAAAAAAAAAAATCTATCATCAATGCTAGCTTGTGAAGTTGCACTCGTATTAATGAGCAATTGTCTTTTTACCTATTTGAACTAGTAATGCATGAAGAGTCATGTGCTTTTAGACCCGGCATAGAAACACTGAGGCTTGCACCACTTCTTCAATTTGACGATGCAGAAGTATCATCATATATAAGTATATCTGAGAAATAAAATAACTTGAAATGTCAAACTTTATATATTTATGTATTTTATAGCCATCAGTTTCAATCCATTTTCTATGGCGCTTGTCCTGATTAGGGTTGCAGGTGAGCTGGAGCCTATCTCAGCTGACTTTGGGCGAGAGGCGGGGTACACCTTGACCTGGTCGCCAACCAATCGCAGGGCATATTGAGACAAACAACCATTCACATTCACACCTGTGGATGGTTTAAATTTTTTGTTGACGTTTCACCCAATACAAGTTATCTTCAGGCATAAGAAAGATATTTAAGCCCTTTTAAGGCCAGTTTTTAAGGCCATGTCATTCAAATGTACAATCTCTGATTCGCTAAACGTGTGACCGTTCAGAGTGAGTGATGACTCAATATTACACCACCATATTTTTTATTTTGGGAATGATTGTTGATAGTTCTACTCATGCCGATGTTCCTTATTAGGAAATGCTGAACACAAAGTTGTCTAACATTCAAACAGCCATCAATCCATTGTCTATAGTGCATCTCTTCATTTGGGTTCGTGCTGTCTTTGGGCGAGAGGCTGGGAACAACCTGGACTGGTTGCCAATCACAGGGCGCACACAAACGAACAACCATTCATATGCACAGTCACACCTACTTACAATGTACCGTAAGTGCATTGAAGACTCAACAGTGTCGTCTTTAACACACATAACATGCATGTTTTTGGAACGTGGGAGAGAGATGGAGCACCTGCAGAAAATCCATGCAAACATGGGGAGAAAATTCCAAAAAATCCACCGTGCTTGGTTATACAGTGGTGCCTTGAGATGCAAGTTTAATTTGTTCCATGACCAAGCTGGTAACCCAAAACACTCATATCTGAAATTGTATTTCCCCAACAAAATGAATGGAAATACCATTAATCTGTTTCAGTCGACCAAAAAAAAAAAAAGTTTTTGTTGGGTTTTTAATGACGAAAATAGTCTTTATATTTTGTATTTTATAAAAAACATATAGTAACGACTTAATCAAACACACAATCAAGAATGTTTTATATTATTGTGGCAAGGACAGTTTTTGCCACATTTTTTGTTTCAATTGAGTGGACATTGTACTGCTCCTTCTGGTGTGTGCACCTTATTTTTACTAAACAATTTTTTAATTTTGCAGTCTATATAAAATATGTATTTTATAAATGGAGGGAAAAAAATCACAGAAAACAATTTTAATTTATTAATTTCATGTTACATATGTTGGGATAAAAAATATTGTCCATATTGCACATCTCTCTCTATTTTCTGTTTAGTTTGACAGTAAACTTCAACTGGAAGTGACATTAAATAGCTTGAAGCCTTTTTTTTTTTTTTTGCCACATTGCTGCTTGCTGTGAAGTAAGTTTCGTTGCGTTCACTGCCACCATACAGCACCCGTATCTAAAGATTTTGCTTGCAAGTCAAAGCAAAGTGTCAGCTCATATGTCAAAAAACCCGTAAGTCGGGCCACGCCAATCTTAAGGAAACACTGTATAATGTATTGTCACTGTCCAATGAAAGACATGTACGGTGTCTCCAATTTGTGCAAACATTTTCCTTTTACCCTAAAAGAAAAATTCTTTTTGTCACTTTCTGGGATGAAAAGACAATTCACACCATTTGGTGATACACTATGCAGTAATGTACCGCTATGTTCATAACAGGATTCAATTGTTTGAATGGGTTTGATTCGATTTTTTTTCAAGTACCGTAACAACCCAAGAATGACAATTTTCTATAAAATACTGTGCAATGTTTTTTTCAATACCTTTCAACATTCTCAAGACATTAGGCTAATAGATAGATAGCAATAGTAAGCCAGTATAAATCTGCAGCGTTTATACAGCAGGGCAAGTTGAAGAATCGGGACAAGAGAAGGGAAAAGGTAAAAAAATCTTTTGACAGCCAGCTCATTATATATGTTGTTATCCTCCACTAGCCAGCTCCTTCCCTCTCTCCTTCTTTCTGTCCCTCCCTATCTGTCAGTGCAAGGATAAGATCCCCCTCTCTCCTGAAGGCTTAGTAGAGATTATTCCGGTGTCCCAGGGGAGGGTGGAAAGGATGCTGAGATGCCACATTACAGAAGTAGCAAATGTTGAAGTGAGTTTAATGGGCCTGAGGTTGCACACGTAAGGGGAAAGGCAATAGAAGGTACAAAGAGACTTCGTTTATTCCCGTTTCCCTGTTCATCCATCTGTGTATTTGTGCACAGTGTTTTATGCCTCCCTTTGCTCTATTGATTTAGTCTTCTTATATCTCACTCTTAATGATGTAATCACTGTGGATCCACTCCCTTACCTCAGACTCCTTTTTCCATACAACGGATGGGCATTTGATGACATTTTCCGGTTGACAATTCTAACTCGGTCGTCAAGTAACCGGAATCAAGCTCATGAATAAAGACATCCCAACAGCTGACTGACAGGACAAGCATGACTGCATGTTTTAATCTTTAAAGCAAAAGGGAGCAAGTTACATATCTTTCATTTTCCTCTTCCATTAAGCCCGAGCCTCTTACGCATGCCCGCTGAGACACTCCACATCTTTAATTGGCTTGTTCCATCATTTTCTAAATATTATTATGTTGTGTTTTTTTCTCCTTCAACCCATTAAAGTTGTGTGTTGAAACAAGCCCCTGAGACGGGACCCTTGAATAGCAATGTACCTTATCAAAAACAGTGCGAGGAAGGGAATACTAAAGAGCACCTGGGAGCTGAAGCAAGACGGCTGTAAAGGCACAATCAGGATGTTTATGCCATTTCATCCATTTTATGTTTTAATGATGTACTACATAGTTTTCAGCAATTTATTTTTTTCTTGTTTTTTTTCCCCCCCGTTTTGTTTCTTGAATCCTTACAGACATCATTGGAAAAGCTAATAAATAAGAATGAATCATCTTTGTGTCCTGGGTTGGAAAATGCCCACAGAGTGCTGCATTTTCTTCCAAATGCTCTGCAAAGCACCACATGCAGCATTAAGTACTAAAATGCTCATGGAAGTCATCCCTGCGGAGTTCTTTATTCACCGCTGATAAGCAAACGGAAACAGGGGCATAGTGATTAATACTCATTTTTCAACAACAATATCAAAACTCATTATTCCATTTTGCATTTTAGATTTAATAATATATATATACAGTGGTGCATTGAGATACGAGCTTCCAAAGTACCTGTATCGGATATCATCTTTCCCCAATGAAATGAAGAGAAATGCAATTAATCCCTTCCCCCATCAAACCCCCCCCACCCAAAAAAAAAAAGAAAAAACTTTAAAATGTTTTTTTCAGAAGAAAATCCCACTTAACCATATTGTACTGGATAAAAACACAGAGTAATAACATTTGCTCTCTGCATAACCTGCAAACAAAGAAAATGTGAGAACAAAACATAACTGTACACAAGTATTGGCTTTCATTGTTATTCTTCTGTGGCGTTTAATGGTGCATTACCGCCACAAAATGATATTGTCCTTCCACTGAAAGGACATGTGAATTGATAATGGCCAGATGTTGTGAAGTTTGCTACCGTGGTGGGATCTGAACTGCACTTTTATGTCGAATTTGTGATCGTATCTCAAGACAAAAACATCAGCCAAGCAATGGCTTGTATCTTGAAAAACTCCTATGTCAAGGAAACACTGTGTAGAAACATTTTCAAGCTGCTGTTTGTCATTTAGTTGTGTCCATTTGTACCTTAGCTAGTTTGCAATGGGACTTTGAATGTGCACTTGTTTGTATAATGTTTTAATTGCACTTTGTTCTGACTGTAAATGATTGAAAATCCTGGCAATGTTTTTACCCTATTTAATTTTGCATCCTCAAGATTAATATTGGTTGCCCTTGGCGACTACCCCCTAACCTCCACCAACCCCCATCTAGCGTCACTGCAAGCACCCGCCAGTTTGTTCCAGGAAGTGACTAACCCCGCAGCGGGGCTTGTGGAAGATGAATAGTATAAAATGGATGATGGATTCAGGAAATAGGTGGAAGCTGAATTTAAGGTTGGACTGCTGTAGGGTGGAGACGCACTAAGAGTGATCACAGTGTCTGCGAGCAGGGATGAAGCTGGCAAGCGCCACTTTAATTCCTTCATTGCTTGGTATTTTGCCATGAAAATGGTCTCAAACTCTGTCGTGCTGAAGAACTTCACATGCACATTTGAATCCTTTCCGTATGTGTCCTCTCTGTGTTTTGATTCAAAGCAGCCGTTAAAAGGCATTTAGACACTCTGACAATCGGCTGAGCTCACACTCTTGTTTCATGGTCGATCCCTGCCTACAAATTACCTGCTCTGCTGAATGAAGATTGACGTGTTGCTAAGATACCCCGACAGAGTTGTTAAGGCAGGGAAGGAGGGAACGACAGAACACGCAGCAGATAGGATAGCTGCCACAAACCAGACGCAAGGTGAAAGATTGTATCTGAGTAGAAATGTCACGCTCTCAATAATGTCTCAATCAATAACAATAAATCACAGGGCGTTAATACGGCCCGTTCTTGATAAGCAGGGGGAAAAGGACGAGACGTGACGTGTGTGTTCATCTTTTAATAATTATTGTCAGCACATGTGTCAACAAGCCTTATTCAGTCTAGGTTAACCTTTGAGGGGACAAAAGCCAACCGTCAATTACTCACAGGCCGTGGAACGTCCAAAACAAGCACCTCGCGTGCAGTGTTGTACCTGAACAAGTTCAATTTCGTTCATTGAACTAGTTCATATTTTGTGCAAACGTGACCTGAACTTAGTTCATTTATTTCTGATGAATGTAATTGAGAACATGCTCATTCTGGTGTCAAAGAACGGTTTTCGAACGAAAGCTCATTTTCATTCAAGAGTGGCAGGTTTTGGTACGGACTTCCAGGAAAGACCCGTCTGAAGACTATTTGGCAACCGATTTAGTGTGCGGCCACAGCCATCATTCATGGCAGGCAAGTCGCAGCTGCGTGACAACGCGAGGTGCATTCAGGGAGTCCACGTAAATGGGATTGAATGTGTCCTTCGGTGGTTCTTGTGCAAAACAGTACATATTTGTAAAACTTGATAAGGCCTGTTATGTTAGTTATGCCTGTCCCTTCACCATCGTTCCTGTCATATTGTGCTGCGTGTTTTTGTTTGTACATGAAGGACAAAAGTCCTGTTTTTGTTTAAATTCCTCATTTAAAAAAAGAACATTCAAGCAAAAGGTTTTTCCTGATGTTTTTGAGATTGTAGGATAAAAGCTGCAGCTGGCTACAAGTGTGGACTGAATGGGTGGCAACAATGAGAAAATTTAATTCCAGTATTTTAAGAGTAATAGCCCATCAGCAACATTGAGAAAAAAACAAAAGAGAAATATTAACTACTTCATTTTTGGAAGAGTGAACTTAGTTCAAAATTTTGAAGCATTAACTACAAACTGAACTATTTCATTTTTAGAACAGCGAACTAATTTTGAACTAGTTCGCGTAGAAAATGAACTTTCCCAACGCTGCTCGTGTAAGACTTCAGCTCAGTGAGTTCATTTGGCAGTTCATTTGACTGTTCTGAATCACTAGAATCGGTTCATTAAAACGATTATTTCGAACGATTACTTCACAAAATTTGTCTTTCAGTTCGTGACTCAGCCCTGAGGTTCACATTGACACTGTAACATGTTCACTCACTGAGGGACGGTGCGTTAACTGACCTAGTACACAGTTGTTCGTAAGCAACACAACGTTACTTTGAGTGTTATACATGTACTAAAATTACTGCCGGCTTCTTTCTTTTACTGTGTGCAATAATGAGGAGTTTACCAACCATCCATCCATCCCTTTTTTCCCGCTTATCCGAGGTTGGGTCACGGGGGCAGCAGCTTAAGGAGGGAAGCCCAGACTTCCCTCTCCCCACCCACTTTGTCCAGCTCTTCTGGGGCGATCCCGAGGTGTTCCTAGGCCAGCTGGGAGAGAATGTCTCTCCAGCGTTTCCTGTGTCGTCCCCGGGGCCTCCTCCTGCTGGGACGTGCCCGGAAAACCTCACCAGGGAGGCGTCCGCGGGGCATCATACATAACCAGATGCCCGAGCCAGTTCATCTCATCATTAATGCGGAGGAGCAGCGGCTCTACGCTGAGCCCCTCCCGGATGACCGAGTGAAAAAATAAACAAAATAACTATCTAATTTACAGTTGAATATTGACAATTGCAGCAGAGGCACAGAGGGGATAACGAGGCATGTGTGTATTTGTTTTCATGTAGCTTGACTCCACGTTTGCCATTTGGCTGTATGAGAATTATGAATGTTAAAATGTTATTTTTTTAAATCTCTTCGAGACAGTTTCTAAAGATTTGGTTTCATTTTTTTTAACTATCGGAAAAATGTTTTTGTTAAAAATATCTGTTGACTTCCAACTAGGGTTTCTGCTGCATGTGACAAGACCTTTTTCTTTCTTTTTTTTAAATCTTGTCACTTTAATAATATTATATCAATCAAATTCTATTTCCTTTTGATTTCATTAAAATTTTATTATTACCATTTTTTTTTAGGTCCTACAGGAATCCCAAAATTCTACTGACTCTAGGAAGGAGCGCATGGTCCATTTTAAACACCCAGTTGCCAAATATGGTTCCATGCCCGATACATGCCTAAAACTAAGGTGATATGAGGAGGGGAAAAAAGTATGACAGAAAAATGTGAGAATGCATAATCAAAACTTGGCTGCATAATTTCACACACCCTCATCTTTTTGATTACTTAATTGAACTTTGTAGGAAGTGAGTGCGTGTCTGCATGCGTAAGTGTTAAATACTCTTGCCAGTCCTGAGGCATTTAATTGTGGCGGGTTGTAGCGTGGCCTTCCCCCACCATTGCATGGAGGAGCGAGGGCATGTATTGCATCTCTCCCACCACCTTGTCTGGTGGATGACTTGAGGTGAGAGATGCTGCCTGTTAAATATCTCTCCATACATCCCTTTTCTGAGCAACTTATCCTCACAAGGGTCGCGGGAGCGCTGGAGCCAATCCCAGCTATCATCGGGCAGGAGGCGGGGTACACCCTGAACTGGTTGCTAGCCAATCGCAGGGCACATATAAACAAACAACCATACGCACTCACATTCACACCTACGGGCAATTTAGCGTATTCAATTAACCTACCATGCATGTTTTTGGGATGTGGGAGGAAACCGGAGTGCCAGGAGAAAACCCATGCAGGCACGGGGAGAACATGCAAACTCCACACAGGTGGGGTCGGGGATTGAACCTCGGACCTCAGAACTGTGAAGCAGACGCTCTAACCAGTCGCCCACCGTGCCGCCTGCCTGTTAACTAGCTTGAAATAACTCAATGTGAGTGCAGAAGAGAGTCATAATTTGCCATTAAATCAAAAATAATATGCGGTAAAGTGCAATATCGTCAGACAAGGCCTCACATATTGACATAGGTTTTAGCTCATCAGTTTGTCAAAGCAGACAAACTAATCCTCAGTTGTGTGATTTACCACCACCTATTGATAATCAGCCATGCTGTGAAGATATTAGGACTGTGACAAAACCACTTATGTCAAAACCTGCATTTAACCTCAATCATACATGTCACATTAAGGGCTATGTACCGCAATCAAAAAGCCTTACTGTGAAACCATAGTTGGGTTCAATATGGGGAAGACTGCAGACTTGACAACTGGCCAGAAGACCATCATTGATACCCTCCATAGGATGGGTAAGCCACAAAAGTTCATAGCTAAGGAGGCTGGCTGTTCACAGAGTGCTGTGTCCAAGCATCCATCCATCCATCCATCCATCCATTTTCTGAGCCGCTTCTCCTCACTAGGGTCGCGGGCATGCTGGAGCCTATCCCAGCTGTCATCGGCAGGAGGCGGGGTACACCCTGAACTGGTTGCCAGCCAATCGAACCATTCGCACTCACAGTCACACCTACGGGCAATTTAGAGTCTTCAATTCATGCATGTTTTTGGGATGTGGGAAGAAACCGGAGTGCCCGGAGAAAACCCACGCAGGCACGGGGAGAACATGCAAACTCCACACAGGCGGGGCCGGGGATTGAACCCCGGTCCTCAGAACTGTGAGGCTGACGCTCTAACCAGTCGGTCCAAGCATATCAATGGAAAGTCTAGTGGAAGAACAAAATGTGGCAGGAGAAGATGCACCAGCAAAAGAGATGACCATGGGCTTCAGTGGATTATCAAAGAGAGAAGATTCAAGAATCTAGCAGAAATCCAGAAAGAGTGGAATGAGGCGGGAGTCAAACTTCAACAACTACCACATCCAGATGCATCCGGGAGACGGGCTACAACTGTCGGGTTCGTAGGATCTTCTGAGCCTGAGCCAATGTAGGAAGCGTCCCAACTGGGCCAAAGCGAAGAAGGACTGGACTGTTGTCCAGTGGTGCAAGGTCCTCTTTTCCGATAAAAGTAAAGTGTGTCTTCCATTCAGGAATCAAGGTTTAAGGTTCAGGTCCAGTGTGAAATATCCACAGTCAGTAATGATTTGGGGTGCAATGTTGGTAAACTCTGCTTTCTTAAATCCAAGGTAACAACAACAGTCTACCAGAATGTTTTAGAGGACTTTATGATTCATTCTGCTGAGGATCTGTATGGAGATGCAGATTTACAAGTAAATCTTCTGCTGGGCCTTTTTGAGGATGTTGATCGCCCACTTCAGGTCCTGAAAAACTGTAATACCCAGGAACTCGACGGTTGACACAAGGCAGCTGGACAGCGAGAGGGGCAGCTGTAGCGAGGGAAGCCTCCTGAAGTCCCCGATCATCTCTACAGTCTTGAGCGTGTTCAGCTCCAGGTTGTGTCGCCCGCACCACATCTCCAGCCGCTCCACTTCCTGTCGATATGCATACTCGTCACCGTCTTTGATGAGGCCAATGACAGTGGTGTCATCTGCAAACTTCATGAGTTTGACAGCCGGGTGTGTCGAGGTGCAGTCGTTTGTGTAGAGAGAGAAGAGCAGCGGAGAGAGGATGCAACCTTGGGGCGCCCCGGTGCTGATGCTGCGTGTGGATGAGGTGGCCTCCCCCAGCCTCACCTGCTGTGTCCTGCCCGTCAGAAAGCTATAAATCCACTGGCAGATGGATGGTAGGCGAAACGGTTTTTCCAACTTATATATATGCAAAGAGAAACTATACATGACCCTGTCCCAGTTTTTTTGGAACATGTTGCAGCCATAAAATTCTAAATTAATGATTATTTGCTAAAAACAATAAAGTTAATCAGTTTGAACATTACATATCTTGTCTTTGTAGTGTATTCAATTAAATATAGGTTGAAAATGATTTGCAAATCATTGTGTTCTGTTTTTATTTATGTTTAACACAATGTCCCAACTTCTTTGGAATTGGGGTTGTACATATATATGTACTTTCAGGACCATAGGGAACACCGTATTAAAAGGCGCAGGCATGGTAAAACATACGCTAGCTTAAAACATATGGTAGCATGCACGCACGCTAAAACAATGTTTTTAAAAAGGCAGCGGGAGCAAAACTGAGTTCGGTTGTACTTTATTGAAGTATTTAACAATGTACTCACGTTATCAATCCTCATCCACAAATCCATCAAAGTCCTCATGTTCTGTATCCGAAATGAACAGCTGGGCAAGTTCTCAATCAAACACACCAGGTTCGAGTCAGTCTCGTTGCTGTGCGGCTCCTCAGAAATGATGAAATGATTTTACGAAAGCTCGAACAACAGTGCAAGCAGACACGTTAGCCCAAGCATCCACAAATTGTGGCGTAACTCGCCTGGCGCTGCCTCCAATGCCTAGTATGAACACAATTAGGGACGGCTGGCTTGATTGCTACTTTACGAGTGGAGGCTGGCTTGACCGGCGCTATATACCTACTGGGGGCGTGCCTTTAGCGTCCTCCTTCACGCGCACCCTTCCCCCTTTACGTCCGCATGCTGTCCTCAGCCACGTCCACTTTTTCTCTGTATAAGCAGCGTGTCGGCAGGAAATGCTCCCAGTCAGTCAAGCGGAGCGCTCATCACACAGGCACGGTGGACGACTGGTCTGCCTCACAGTTCTGTGGTCCGGGGATCCCCGACCCCACCTGTGTGGAGTTTGCATGTTCTCCCTGTGCCTGCGTGGGTTTTCTCCGGGCACTCCGGTTTCCTCCCACATCCCAAAAACATGCATGGTAGGTTAATTGACTACTCTAAATTGCCCATAGGTGTACATGTGAGTGCGAATGGTTGTTTGTTTGTATGTGTCCTGCGATTGGCTGGCAACCAGTTCAGGGTGTAACCCGCCTCCTGCACGATGATAGCTGGGATAGGCCCCACCACTCCCCGACCCTTGTGAGGATAAGCGGCTCAGAAAATGGATGGATGGATGGATGGAACTCGGTGCACACATAAGGCGCGCCGCATTATAAGGCGCCCTGTCCATTTTGGAGAACATTTACGACTTTTAAGTGTGCCTTATGATCGTGAAAATACGGTATATTTGGCTCTTAAATTGCTTCAGAGAACATATACTAAGCTTAATCTATGGAAACAATAAATTCTCATTTCAGTCTTTGTTTGTTGTTTGTGAAATTTTGTGAAATTTTGTGCTTGTGCACCATGTTCGCTCACATGTTCTGTGCATCTCCGGGGACTGAGCTCCCACCTGTCCATAAAACCTGGTGACGCCTGTGGTCTGCAACTGCTAACATTAAGGCCTTTTGCCCACAGTGGTCTTTTACAAACCCACACTATACCCCAACTGACAATGTGTCGCCTTAGAATTTCTTTTTTCTAAATTTAGTACTATACTGTATCGAAATTGTCAGAATGAAATGTGAGCTCGTCAATTACCACAGATATTCATCTGCAACAATCTCACATCACACCCACCCAGCATCACAGCCACTTTATACAAGAGCTACTTAAGCTGCCAAATGTCAAACAATTTCCTATAATAAATGATGCAAATTTATGCACCTAGGTGCTCAAAAACCTAATCTAGCTGATACCAACTGTTTGTGGTGTTTATTGATGAATATGCAAACTCGCATGTACTGTAAGTATGGCGCACAAACTAGATTGATTTTCATTATATGCAAGGAGATGAATTCATAACCATGATGATATATGTGGCAAACTCAAAGTCAAACACACTACTCCAAGTGGCTCGAATTTCCAAACTATTTTCACATAGGAAATAATGTCAACTAAATCAATTTTATTCCAAGCTGCTAACCATCATAAAATCAGTATTAAATGTACAGGCAATGTTTTGATTTATATTTGTATATTGCAATTGGCTGGAAACCAGACCAGGATATATGGTGTCTCCTGCCAAAGTCAGCTCTTGAAAATGGAGGGATGGATGAATATTGCTCATCATAAAGTTCCACTCATCTAGTATTGCATAGTAAACCCTGCTATTCACTAATACACTCATTTTTTTCAGCATTACCTATCTTCAGCTATTTGTTGGGGGGAAAATATGTGTATAACGTGCTTTTTCTGTTGCCCTAAAATGCCACAGGACGGCGCCAAGGCCCCGAGTAGTAGGAAAGTAGAAATTGCTGTCAACAAAATCAACTCCACAACAATTAGCAGTTTAGCAAATAGCGAACAATTCTTAAAAAAAAAAAAAAAAAAAAAAAAAGGCCTGTTCACTCAAGTACGTGTTGCTGAATGTCTGTATTATACTGCTCTCTGTTGGCCAACAGAAGGAGCACAAGAGCTGGAACGGATTAATGGCATTTCCATTCATTTCAATGGGGGATGATGATTTAATATAAGTGTTTTGGGATACTATTGTGTTCAAGGAACAAATTAAACTAGTAACTCAAGGCACCACTGTTTTAATATAGGCATTTATAAACAGTTTGGGGAGGTGGCAATTGCACAGTTTTTTTGCTATTAGCGGCAGGGCTCGGCCCCTATCCCCCGTAAATAGCAGGTGTTTACTGTAATGAGACAGTAAATTCAAGTAAACTAAAAAAAAGGAACACTATTCACCTTTTGAAGATGCCCGACAGCCATGTAATGGAGGCGACAGGAAAGAGTTAGCAGAGAGCTACGACTCATTTGGTGGCATTTTATAAATTGGAATTACTTATTGTTGTGTCGTGTATAGTAAGTGCTTTTGTCTTGGAAAATGAGTGTTGTGTATGTAATTTATATTTAATTCATTGTATTGTTCATACTGTATGCAGCAGCTGGACTCTTTCTGTTACAATCGCTTGTCCAGAATTTCGAACACAAAAGCATAAGTCAACTCAACAACTTAAAAATAAATAATGATTTTATTTAACCAAGGGAGCACAACAATGTGAACAAAATTCCAATAAACAAATGAAAATCAATGTCAACAAAAGGTTAACAGAGAAATCAATAACAGACAACGAAAACAATTTAACCAAGGTGAATGGGCGAAGCACGATGGGAGCTATACGGGCAATTTAGAGTTGTCAAACTACTCCAGGATAAATATAAATATAAGTACTGAAAGAAAGTATTTACAGTATGTGGATGACAAAGAAAAGAGCATGAAATATGGTGCAGCAAAAAAAAAAAAAAAAAAAAAAACACAATCAACCGGGGGCAAACAACAATGGGTAAACATTATCCCAACAAGTAGCTCCCATCAATCCAGCAATTACAAACGTAACTAATGATGAGGCAGAGCAGGTGTTCCTTGGAGGTTCCGCCCAACCACCAGAGCAAGGGACTAGAAAAACAGAAACACAGGATCATGACGCTTTCCTACCTTGGAATGGAGCTCATTTTTGGTTATGTGGTTTTATCACACTTTTTCCTTTTAAAATCCTTGGAAATCTTCATTGTTAGCACCACATTAAACACAAAAAACAGCGCTTGTGGAGTAAATCCTTTTGTTGTTCACTGAGCTGATGTCTTACGAGATTCGCTGACATCTCGTATTTTGGTTGAAATTCCAAAATTCAGACTTTAGAGAGTCCACTTTGCAATTACAGTTATCCATTATGTAGCAGTAAAAAAATAAAAGTCCGTGTACAGTCCTGAAGGCATATCAGAGATTACTACAGTTTTGAATTTAATAGTCATTTCTAATTCATTATGGGAAAGAAAATGCAATTTGTCAATGCCACGAGCCAATTTGACAGTGGAGATCAATGTCTTACACAGTTTCATACAGAGAACACCCACACAGCTAATTATTTTAGCCACCACATCACTTTTGAAAGCTGTTGGTGCCAGTTGTACCACGGTGACTAAAAGTAACATGTCTTGCAAAACTCCACTGACGTAAATACACACATATACACACACAGGCAAGCACAGCAGCACACACGAGGCACATAGAGGACAAGTCCTGTACACCATCCTCCTCATTAAGGTGGAGCTGAAGCTATGGACTGAATATTGTGGGTGTCTTTACATTCATCTCCACTTAGCTGATATTGTTTTCATCTCATATACACACACACACACACACACACATGCACACGCACACACGCACACATGCACACGCACGCACGCACACACACACACACACACAGCAGCATCTCAACAGGTCACAAGCTGTTAATGCATAGTCATCTACCCCCACATGAGTAAGAATTGGTGTACGCTGATGTTACACATGGGGGGAAGAGGTTGTGTGCGTGTAGGTGTATGTGTGTGTGTGTAGGTGTGTTTACCAAGATGCGATTTCGGTAATGGAATATAATAATATAGTCTAGGGTTTTAAGGTGCATTTTGAGCTCACAATATTCTGAAATCTGTAAATTCTGCATTCAATTTTCAATTTTCATATTCAATCTTTCAAATTACTTTTTACAAACTCAAGAACTTTCAGTGATTTAAAAACACATTTGTTTTCATTTTACATTCAAATACATTCCAGAAAAAGTGGGAGCCTTCAAATGTCCTTGCCCAAAAGTAAACAGACCCACAGTTGGAAGTGCCATTTCTACCATCCAAAATGGTAAGAAAAAACTAAAACAAACAGGCACACTTGACACCCCTACCTCCCCCAAACTCTTCCCACTAGTTGGAAGCATCGAATTATCCAAAAGGTCTTGCTAAAATGAAGAATTAAGATTGATATAGTGAGGTATGTCCCAATTTTGTACAAAACTCATCAAACTAAATTGGTGGCATTATTTCATTTAACATCCTTTAAAATTGGTTGTTGTGCATCAGCATCATCTGCAGCAATCTGTTTACTGTGTGAGTACTCAACAAAGGACCGCTCAAACAAATGGAACCGCAACGGATATAAAAGCCTCTCTGAGTGCATGTGAAAAGCTTTCCACATCACTTTGAATCACTGTGCATGGGACAAGATGACCATGTTTAGCTTCCCCACTTCGACAGCACGCGTCCGACCCCGGAAAATCGCAAGGACTTAGCCGCCGATGATTTAGTTCAACTGTCAGTGCAGACTTAATGGGATATTATTCAAAGAGCAAGACGGGGGTCGAAGACAGCTAACATCACAAGGGGTTGAAAGCCTGTGTGCGAGGGGAAAAAAAACAAAACTGTGGCGGACCAGTTCAGGGTGTACCCCGCCTCTCGCCCGAAGATAGCTGGGATAGGCTCCAGCACGCCCGCGACCCTTGTGAGGATGAAGCAGTACAGAAAATGGATGGATGTTTAAAAAAATTAATCAAATGCGAGTGCAGTCACTTTTTGCAATGCATGACTTGAATGTGCAATGGGCTGCATTTTATCTTGGTGACCTTTGGTCTGTCATCTTCTGGCATCGCTGGAATATGAGCTCGGTGTCCTTTTCTCCTTTCTTGTTTTGTTTTGTTTTATTTCATAGGTGTTTTCAAGAAATGACTGTACAATCCATAGTCCCGTAAAGTAGTCTGTGTGACCAGCGGTGAATTGGAAATGGTTTGAAATGCCTCCTTAACTGTTATGTATTTACTTAGCTGTATAATCATTCAGAGATCTGATTTTCATGAAATGATGCCTGATGAAAAACCCAAGAACTTAAATGTGCAGAAATACACTGAACCCCTAACTGTGAACACAATTTATTGCTGATTTGTTCAATTTTGAATTCATTTTTCACAGGGGAAATATACTGTTATTAATAGTATAGGTGGTGTTTTAAATAAACATCAATCCATTTTCGTGTCATTATTAGGGTAGCGGGTGAACTTGAGCCTATTCTATCGGACTTTGGTTAAGAGGCGGGTTAGACCCTTAACTGATTGCCAGCCAATCACAGTGCACATATAGACGAACAACCATTCGCACTCTTTTTCACACCTATGGACAGAGTCTTCACTTAACCTAACCTGCTTGTTTTAGGAAGGTGGGTGGAAGCCTTCGTACCATAACCCACGCAAGCACATTTATCAGTGCGTATACACAGACGTACGTAAAGCATGCGTACGAACATTTCCACGTAAAGAATGGGATTTATCAAGTTGGACATGAGTAAATTTGCATATAGCTGTGACCATGTGCACACACAAAACCTTGTGTTGCAAGAGTGAAGCTACAAACTAAAGGTCACCAAAGCCATCAGAGTCGTCCCTTGATGTTTTGGCCCCCGGGACATTTTAGTGGGAGATTGGAGAAATACGCAGCCTTTCTCAACCAACACTAAGATAAATCATGTCGGCAGTGTTGGATGCAATTACTTCCCTGGCCCCAATTTACATCCAGTTCCTATACCATCAGCAACAAGCTGAACTTAAGCAAGGGTTTAACAAACATATAGATGGAGCCTTAGACTGCCCCCACATTCAATCAAAGCAACATCGCACAACGAATTCAGCTACGTGAACAGGAAAGGATTTCATTCAATCAATGCACAAATAATCTGCGGTCAACATCGCTTGGAGGAACGCACTAGTCATTCATTCTACAGAATAACTCTGTAAGTGCATGTGTGACTCAAAGCAGGAGGATGGGCCAGCCTAAAACACTTGACATAAGCATAAAAAAGCTTAACGTTGCTTCATGTCAGAAAACTGCCATCAATCGTCACCGAAATGTATGTGGACGTTGGTACTTATGCCCCCTTCCACCTATGAAAATATCAGAACGATCGCTCCTATATTTTGGGTTTTATGGACGTTAAACCTTTTCGTCATTAAGCGACATTAAGATTTTTTCTATAGTGAGCATGCTTAACTTCCATAAAGAAACACTTAACGCCCGATTGGCTGGCAACCAGTTCAGGGTGTACCCCGCCTCCTGCCCGAAGATAGCTGGGATAGGCTCCAGCACGCCCGCGACCCTAGTGAGGATAAGCGGCTCAGAAAATGGATGGATGGGTGGATGGGGCAATCGTTCTGATATTTTGAGAGGTAACAACAAGTACCCAATAATGCTTGCAATATATATGCATATATGAATATAACTTGGTTGTCCTCCTCCAATTAAAGATAATTCTTGTCTGTGGCTCATGACAAGATTTTTGGCATTGAGTTTGATGTCAAACTATTTCATTTTTGTTGTTATTGGTAACACCTGCATTAAATATTCTGAACAGTATTTTATAGTTTGTTTCCACTTCTCAGACAAGTTCTTCAATGTCTGTCTCGGAGATAATCAATTTCTCCGCCCTCTTTGTCACGATTTCGAAGACGGAAGTAGTCCATCAGCACATTCTTAAAGGGATTGCTGCTCCCATAAATGATCAAATGGAGACATTTCTCAATGCAAATGAGGTTGAGCTTGTGCCAGTGTGGCAGTTTTAGAAGAGGTGGGATGTATAAACACATTATTTTTTTACTGGTGCATGTACGACAGGTGTCAGCACATTTGATAAATATGGATGTTTTTGAACTTATGTGTGTTTTTTAATGTCTGTCGTACAAATACACATAGAACCTGTTCTATGCACTCTGATAAATGATAGCCCAAGTTTTCACATGCCTGTTGGGGTATTTTTCTCAAAAATGTACCTTTTAAATATTTTCCACCTGCTACTATGAAGGTCTTAAATGTCTCATCGAGGGCTTCAGTAGGGCAATTGACAAGGCATGTACTTGAAGAGTTTTGTTTTCTTTTTGTTTTTTAAGGTAATTTATCTTAAAATATCAAATTGCTTACATTTTGAGGTGGCTACACTGTGGTTGGATATAAAATCATGATGTCAACTTTTGTGTGTAATGACATTAAATGACAAAAAAATAGCATTTGGGGTTTTAGATACAGTATTTGGGGTTGTCCTGCCTCAGTATGTGCATACCTCAAGAGCTGAATGGATGGGGGGAAAATAGGAGTAAGTGAGATAAATAGATGGCTGGCTGAAAAGAACCATGGCAGACAAGGGCAAAATGCAAAAAGACATTGTTGACTGCAGCAGCAGAGCAAACAGAGGGGATGGGAAAAGGTGCCTGACGAGACAGGGGAAGAGCAACAATGAATGCCGAGGTTTGAGAACGGCTGGATGGCCGATGGCAGGCGGACAAATAAGCAGGATAACTATCAACCAAACAATTATTCAGTTGCACAGACAAGGATTCATTTAGTGGACCAAACTACTAAGAACAGCTTAGAATACACAAGGATGTGGCGTGGAAACATCTTTTACTACACTGACTGGACTTGATTTGCAGTGAATGAAGCATGATGGAGGAAATGCAGCCTGTCATTCTGTGAAGTTGCTCTTCTAATGGAAAAATAAAACCCCATTACCCAAATATTCTACATACAGATTTACATAGCAATGTCTCAGTTTTATTTTTTTTTAGATACACCATTTGTTGGTTAGTAGATTTTTTTGTTGTTTTTGTCAAAAGTTCAATAAACGCTTGCATGCAGATATAATGAGCCAATGGCATGTGTGAGAGAAAGAGAACTGGAATGTGCCCTAACATACACATGCACACACATGCACACACACACACACACACACGCACACATAAACAGAGCAGCTCACGTGTTGTCAGGTAAGGAAATATGACACAAAGTGAGAGATAAAAAACAAGCATAATAAGATAAGATTGCTATCCAGGCCAATTAAGGATGATATATATATTTTTTTTATTGTCGGGGATCCTCAAAAATGAAGTAAAATAAAACATGATCTCAAACCAATAGTAAAAAAAAAAAAAGACTAATTCATTTTATACTCCCCCGCCCCACCAAAATTGACATTGTGAAAGATCTCGATCGATAGATGGATATATAACACATATACTTAATGTAAGTGAAATGTAAAAAAGTCCCCGACAGAAGTGAGAGTGAGGAGACGAGAGTCGAAAGTTGCAAAATATCTTTCGGCTCAGCTCATTCACATCTGGGTCAGTTGCCACCAAGACTGAATGTTCCGCTCTGCTTCGCTGAGCACTCAAGGTGCAGGTAGAAGTAGGCTACAGGCTTTATGTGAAAAGTTAAGACTGAGATACAGTTTGTCCGTAAAGTTGCTATGTGGTGAATATTTGGTGTCCCCAAAAGCAGTGTGATACTGTAGGCAGACAAGGCTCTACACTTTCCTTCGGGTATATCTGAGTTTTTGTAAGAGTTCGGATTTAGGTTGGGATTATGATATGGTCAGGGATTACTTTAAAGTTGGTGTTTTGGTTAGCCTCCCGAGACCTAATAAGTATAATAACTGAACTTGGTCTTTGTACAGAAAGTGTTTTTTGCAGAAAATGATGTCCTTATATGTGGACAGTTGGCTTATCATAATATAAAAATATATATATATATTTGGTTAGGTAAATGTCGGTGTTAAGGTTTTGATTTAGGTCTAAGATTTGGTTAGGTTTAGAGTTAGGGTTAGACTGCTGCACCACCCTTGAAGAAAATTCTTCCTGTAGTTATTTTGTAAACTTTCAGGCTTTGTCCATAAGATGCATATTTTTATTTGCATTTCCTCCATATACAATTGTTTGTCCTTAAAAACAAAGCTTTGAAAAACTTCGGCTAGGGTGAAAACTTTCCAAAGCTCCGTTTGTGTGTCAGCGTGGCTTTTGTCATTTGAAATGTTCAACATAATGACATTATTGCCTTATGTGTGCTGTTTATATTTGGTGCAATGATGTGCATGAGTGTAACCTTTAACACGCATGGCCGATAAAAAAATATATAAATTCATGTTGCCTCCTGGGCTCCGTGTAAAGTAGCAGTGATTAAAAAAAAAAAATTTACAACTAGGGATGGTGGTGTAAAAATGAAGTCTGTGTATGCTTTATCAGCATTCTGAAAGGCCAAAATGCGCTTGAGAGCTGACGCAGATTTTTGTTTGGAGCTATAGAAATATGTTTTCAGAAATATCCTTGCACATGTAGACATTGCCTCAGACAGAATCAAACTAGATCAGAGTTGCTTTTACTCAAATGGTAGGTTACTATGTGAGTGAAGCATCACACTGTGAGAGTCTGAAACTTGGGTGCACAGGTCATCTCTTACGGATGGATCCTCAGTCTCCAAGCCCTGCTGTCAGAAAGAATGGACATACTCTTTCCCTCCCCTGATGACCTGGCGCTCACACTTCCCACTGAGCAACCCGACGTTGACTTAAAAAAGACGTTGGTGGCGGGTGTAGAATGAAAGCTTTTACGATGTCCTTTTGGCACGTCTTCTAGTTGTCCAGTTTTGAAGTGTACATTATGTCTGTGCAAATATGGTTCGCAAATGTGCTTTGGACATCTTATATGAGGCAAATTGAAATGTTATTTATACAAATGTGTCAGGGCTGCTGTTTCAATACCCTAAGTCCAGCGCGTGTGTGTGTGTCATGAGTGCTTTGCAGGGTTGACGTGTTGTAGTCTAGCAGCTGCACCTTGTCATCCTAATTACACCTGACTGCTCTTAAAACGCTGTGGGACTCCAACTCGTCGCCAGAGTATCAACGCTCTACGGTGAGTTCGTAGCCTAGCCACCTTGCCTATCTTTTTGCTTCCTGAAGACCTAGTGAGTTACCTCTACCTAATTCTTGTTCTTTGTCCCCACTCTGCCATCTGCCCTTGCTACCTGCAAACCAGTGCTCACCTCTTGCGGCCCACCGACAACATGGACTCCTACCCTGCCAGACCGGTCCTCCTTGGAACCCTGCCAATCCCGGATTTAGTTCTCAGAGTTCCTTTGTTCGCTTCCAAGATGCAATAAACTTTTATTCACAAACTCACCTCCCTGTCCTCTTTGCATCTGGGTCCAACTTGCAACCTGAATCCTGACAAAATGAAAGATTTAAAATGTTGATCAGATGGAAGGGTCTTTTGAAATTATACCTGCTCAGAACCCATATGGTAGCTATGGCTACTCATCCTTCCAACTACGCACACATACATACCCCCTCTGAACCTGATCCTATTTATTTGATGCCCTTTATGATGCTAACAACTAATTTTGTCCTCACATAGAACTCACCACCGTCTGTCTTCGTTGGTCTGTAACACCTCTAGAGTAGTCGGGCTTCTCTTCATTAGGGATCTTACTGACAATGTCTGCGCCTACTGTCAGATAATCTGCCATGCCACCCCGGAGACTTGGATCAGCAGACTAATAACTGTCAACTAGCTTCAGACAAAGTCACAGCGGTAATTTCATTGTAGTCACAGAAGCCTTTGTCCTCAATGCAATATTCCATTATTAGAACCTCCTAAACATTTTTGTTTCTATCCACTCCAGTCTTCGTGTACTTATGTTAAACATCTCTGAGGAAAAAAAATGTCATCTTCTTTATAATTTGATCTCAACCTTGCTTTGTAGGGGGAAAGTTGATTGACTCATGCGGAAAAGCTGCACTGATTTTTATTACAGATTTCAAAAAAGGAGCGAAGGAGACACTGACTCCAAGGACACCTCATCTCACACTCTTGGTTTCCATTACCTAAATATAACACCACAAAAGAATCGTATTGCTTGGGAAGAAATCCATCTTCAGACTACTGCGCCTTTTTAAATCACCTTTCAAGACCTTTTGATTATTTTCCCTTTACATATTTATGTTTTTTATTGGAACCTGTATCCCTTTATCAAGTATTTGCATTGGCCAAAGAAGAAGGAATCTGCAAGTCTGGAAAGTGAGTGTGGATACCTTACTTGAACGGCAAGTAATTAATAATTTACCAGGCAACGCAGCATCGATCTGTAGCTTTTAAAGCAGATAAACAGTAGTCGCCACATGCTGACCTCAGCACTGAATGTTTCCTTGCTTTTTTATATTCCGGAGTGGAGCTGAAACTATTTTTAAACAAAATCCTAAGGGTTTTACCCACTTAATGTAAAGGAAAATTCCATCACCTAGGTGGCTCATAACCTTGCACAAAAACAACAACAACAAAACAGCCACAATGCAAGGTTGCCATTTCCTGCAAATTCTATGCACTGTCAGTGCTGTATGGTTGCCTTCAAATTGATTGGTGTTGAAAACGTTCAGAGAACTGGCACCAAAGTTACATCTGGAAACTCCTGGCTGCACTTGATGGTTTTATGGTGGGTGCTACCAGTAGGTCTCTGTAGCTGCACTTGAATTTCTAATCTGTTGCGTTATTATTCTGACACTTAGTTAGATACAACATCAGCTAGGTAATGACTGGCTCGCGATCCACTTTTTGGCACTTGCAATTTGCATCCACATACAGTATTCATCCATCATCTCAGGCTTGACCGGATGATTGCAGAGGCCTGTTTTGCCTCATGTCGGGTGGGAAGTGGTGGGAAACGCTTTGCTAAAAACCACCACCACCTGGAACACATTGGTTGCCCAGTTTTAGAGTCCTTGAATCCTTTTTGTTAGTCGATACAACAAATATATTAACATTAATTTCAGATAGAAGTTCAATGCAAAGGAATTATTGATGCCGATTAAAGTATAAACACTGTATCAAATATTTTTTTGGGGGGAGGATTTTCATGTAATTGACATTGAGCAGTTAATAGTAACAGCTTAAGAAAGTTTTTTTCCCCCTCGGGTTCATTTGTTTGTGACGGAATGATGAATATGTGTAGAGTTGCTGATAAAAAAAATATGCAGTTTGATCTACATGTACAGTATATTGATGTTTTCTTAATTATTAGATTTTAATTATTCTTAGAACCCCCTGTTTCTCCTGGTGTTGTATCGTCTGACGGGGTGAATGTAAGTGTGCCTAGGTGTGGGGCATAATGATTAAGGGATGATTAAGAATTTGTCCATTGTGTGGAATTGATTGTTGATTTATCATTATTGAAGGCATTACTGTGCATGACTGTCATGGTCTGTGTTGTTGTTTTGATTATGTTTTATTTCGTTTCATGTTTTATACACAGGAAAACAGCTCTGTCCCATGTCATGTCTTGTCTTTTCTCATTTGGTTTTCGCTTCCACCTGTTCTCGTTAACCTTGTTCTTTGTGTCAACCAATCAGCTCCCTTCAGCCACTCATGTCTTGTCCAGGTGTGTCTTGTTGTCTCCTCAGTTAGTTTGTATTAAGTTCTGTGGTTTCTTTCAGTTTGTCTGTTCATTAATGTTGTTGCTGTAGTCACATATCCCTTGTCATTTTATGTTGTTGGGTTTATTCCTAGTGTTTCTTTGATTTGTGATTTTCTGGGACTTTTATTTAGTCTTTAGATTTTTCCATGATCCTTGTTTGACTGTTTGGGTTTTGTAAATAAGTACTTTTTGGAGACTCCTGTATTCCCACTTTGCAAACCTGCAACTGTGATGTAGACTGTAGACTGTCATCTGACTAATAGAAAAGAAGATTTGTACCCCAATCTGCTCCTTTATTCAGATCCACACTCACGATTCAGTCAATTCTTAGTTGTCCCAACTGTCCCCAAAGTTTCAAGCTCAAGCAGTAACACTAAAAAAACAAACAAACATAGAAACTCTTACGTCCAAAAACATTACCTCCTTGGGGGAGGTTATACAAAACCCCTTCTATCTGGCTCCCAATCAGTTTCTACTCCACACCCTCCAAATTGTTCGGTCGAACCAATTAGAGTGGACAGGTTTCTCCCTTTGTGTCCTTTCGGATATAAACAGCTGCCTCTCAAATAAGCGGCTCCAACATTTACACCAATTATCTGAGCCAAAGAAAATGGCTGCAAGAGAATTGTATGAAGCTTAATAACGGTATAAGGGCCATTAAAGAGAATACATATCATTTAAGCCACAAGTGCTTTTGTGGCATAGATTGGCTGTTATAATTTTCCAAAGTTCTCATGTTTCCTGAATAAAACAAAAATAATAATCTTTTGATGAGCACACAATTTCAGTGGGTAGGAAGTACACTATCGTAGCAACAACAGAGGGGAAAGAAATCTGAATTGTGTAAAAAATCTGATGAGGCAGGGTAGTTTGCATATTTATTTCTGTCAGAAGTCTTCTCCATCTCAGTAAACCTCTGTAATTACATCCCAACAGAGGGAGGAATTAAAGTCAGTTCCGTCTATTTGGGATGATGGATCTGACAGCGAGCAGTTATATAGTCCTCATGTCTGCAGACAAACACACATAAATCGCCACCTGCGACTGTGCTGCTCGGAAGTCTGTGTAATTAAACATTATTATATGAGAAAGTGAATTAATCTGTAGTCTGTGAAGGTGCCATCAAGATGCGACGGATGGCAGGAGGTGTCGGAGGGAGGATGATTTAGCAGAGTAGGCTCGCCATATGAAACCTGGGGGATTCAGTCAACAGTGAGGAGAAAATGAGTATAATTTGGAAGATTCCTAAATGATTCTGCTTTTCCCATCGTTGTGTCACATTGATGGAGCGAAGACAGTCACCATCAATGAAGAAAACAGCACAAATTCAAGAAATGCCTCACTCATGTCCATGTAATGAATTAAATTTTTTTTTTTTTTTTGCGACTCACAATATACGCATGTAATGTAATGACAACTACACTATACTAGACATAAACCATCATTTACTTGAGCACAGATGGAGTTCATCAACAAAATATAATACTACCTTAAGGGTAAACATTTGACTATCATTATTTGTAATTTTCTAATCTAGGGTGCACTCCGCCTCTCACCCAAAGTCATCTGGGATAGGTGCCAGCTCACCCGTGACCGTATTGAGGATAAGAGCTACAGGGAATGTTTGGTGGAATTTAATACATACAAATACAATTTGTCGTACAATATTGTTGGTAATATTTTGATTTTTTGGATAACATTAGTTAACATTCGTTTTTACACCCAAATTGTAAAGATAAACAAAAAATGCTATAAATTAGCCACATTAGCATTTGGCACAAGTGCTGGTCTTATTAGTCTTTTATATTCTGTGTCTCTGTATAATGATTTGTTAGCATGCTAACATGCCACTTACCTTAAGATGATAATGGACAAAACGGCAAAATATGACAATGATGTGTCGAAGCCATTTTACTAGCATTTTTATCACAAATATACAGTATGTTGATTTTTTTTTTGCATTGTTTAATTTATCCGTTTGTGTGTGTTGGGGGTCGGGGGGTTGGGCAAAAAGTTCCATCATTCAAACCCCTTTTTGTACTCAGGAATTTCAGTTTATACAATTATTATTGTGTAAGAGCTAACAGTATTTCAATACAATTATTGCAGTTCATTGGTCTTCATGTGAATTATGTGTGCTGACTTATATGTGTGAGTTTTTTTTCTTTTCTCCGGCAGACGGGAGAGACCTATGGGACCCAATTAGAGTGTGTAATGTTGGATATGACAAAGGAGAGTCGGTTTGGTCATGCCCACTCGTCTCTGCCTTGTACCCCCCCCAACCCAGCTTTTATAGGCAAACAGAGGTTTAATAAGAGAGGGGTCTGGCGCTCTCATCTCCTCTCCGTCCGACAGAAGGAAGCACAGTGGTCACAGAGTTTGGGTTTGGATGAGGTCAGTGCCCCCGTGGGCTCAGCTTCAAGGGAGAAAAGACAGTGAAATAAACGGACAAGTGACTTGGGGATCTGCAGCACCAGTTACAGAGCAACAACTCGCTGGTTCTCAAACATATGATATAACCAGATATGAGATATGAATACAGATTTGTCCTGTATCACATCACTCCTTTAAAGAAGATGACAAATGGAACGTGTGCACACCAAACCAATCTGTGGTGGGATCATTTCCATGAGAAGAAAACTGAAAGTAGCATTGTGAATTCTCTCAGGAGATGCTGAAACGCCAAAGAAAGTGTGATGCACTAATAATTTGTTTATTTATATTGTTGGTCAGAGTGCAGTTTCAGTCAAGCATTTATTTTCATACTAAATGTAACTGTATGTAGACATTTATTTCATGTCCATTGAACCTTTGTGATCAGGTTTTATTGAGTTCAGGTTCCCTTTTGGCTTTGGGGTATACACCTAGGCTGTGTTTGCTCGCCATTTTGTGGTGCTGTGTAGTGAGTATAAGATATCTGTATCCCACAATGCATCTTGAAAAGTAGTGAACAACCAATGGTCAGTAGAAAAGCAATATTATCCTATGATGCACATCTTTAATATACTGGAAATAGAGCAACACATTACAACACAGATGGTCAAAAAGTGCTCCGGTGGTGTTAATTTTGTAAAATACACTCATCTTAACAATATAATGTTAGTATAATGTATGTCTACGTTCAATATGTATTATGGAAGGCCCACTAGCCCGCGTTGAGCCATTAAATTGTAATTATGCAACAGCATTGACATAATTAATGGCGCGCCTGAGTAGTATTTGAAAACTATCTTTCATTTGACTGATGAGTGAACTAGTCAACAATATAAAAATCTGTATACATTCAGTGTTGTGATTAGGGAGGAAGGAATGAGTGAATAATTCCGAGCACAGCCGTGAGCGCTGAATGGTATGTCGACGCCATGTTGGATGTCTAATTAATTTGCTGCTTGGAGATGGACCAACTGTTTCACATTCAAAGCCAGATCTCATTGGACTGACGCTTAACAATGACTTTTGATTGCGAAATTGCCCTGAAAATACTATTCTGATTGTTGTTGCACTTTTCTCATACCAAGTAGGACTCTCATAGATAAAGGGCTGAGAAAACAGTGGGAAACCGCTTTTAAAAGGGAATGCTTTTCTTCTTGTCCATCTCCGTTTATTTCTATTATATGTAGTTAAATTTATAAAAATAAAATCTGTGAATATCAAAATGAATCTACATAACACAATCCTCTGAAATGTTGAAACTTGTTTTGATGTCCAGGTGATTTCAATCAAAGTCAGTTTAAGTCAGTCAATTTGCATTTTAGTTTATATTATATTTTAGATTTTGAGTTTCTTCTGTTCGGTTTTAGGGCATAGAATGATGACTGACAGCTGCCTCAGATCTGTCTTGACCTGTCGGTGTGTAGGAACTGAGAACGCAGTAATTCAGTGTTTTGTAAATGTCATATATCAATTACACACACACCATTGCTCCCACCATCGTAATGGTGACAAGATCACGCAACTGTTTAACTAGCAAAGCTGTGGGTGATTGACAGGGGGTGGAGTGGGGGGGTCGTGGGGGGGGGGGGGGGGGGGGGGCACTTACTTACGTGACGTCAGCCGTCCAGCACATGAAACCAGCTCACAGTCCGGACGACAGACAAAGTTGAAAGTTCTCACTTTATATTGTAAATATTAAGATAACTATTGTCACTGAGTCAGTCCTTTATACTATTACGATTTATGGCTACGCACTTCGGTATGAATAATTAACCCACATTGCATTGCGCGCTAAACACGCCAGTAAAACTGTATTCTTAATGTGTAAATTAAAAAGTAACAAAATCAAATATACTTTTTACACTTTTTTTAGAATAACAAAATAGTGTAGCGATAGTGCAGTCGTGCATTTCTTTGCACTTTTATGGTACTGTACTGTCACTGTGTACTATAGAATAAACAATCACCTCCCAATCGCTTTGTTTTGAAATGAGCTTTCTGCGTGAATGGTAAAATGCTATTGAATAGGTGGACTGTGTTGTTTGAGGCACCAGCCACAAATTAGTAATTGGTGAAATGTGAGAGAAATTGATGACTCAAAAGTAGCTATTGCTGGGTTGAAAAAGTAACTGTAGTCTGAGTACTCTCCCGAGGAAAGTAACGTGTTACTTTGCTTGTTACTCAAAATGGCGGCATTTTGGAGTAACGCCTAATGCGTTACCGGCATCACTGCATATATAGCATATAGCTGTGAACAGTGCTGTGATAGCATCTGAACAATCTGATTGGACATTAGTAAGTGCTTCGTTTAATGTCACATCATTGCTTTTTCTGGTCATGACCTCACTGTTTGATCTGCTTTAGAACTGAGAAAAATACTTGATTTTCCGAATAAAGGTTGCACAACTTCAGATATTTCATTAATGTATTAATTTCCAGACCGCTTATCCTCACTTGGGTCGCGGGCATGCTGGAGCCTATCCCAGCTATCTTTGGGCAAGAGGCGGGGTACACCCTGAACTGGTCGCCAGCCAATCACAGGGCACACATAAAGAAACACCCACTCTCACTCACATTCACACCTACGGGCAATTTAGTGTCTTCAATCTACCTACCACGCATGTTTTTGGGATGTGGGGGGAAAGCGGAGTTCCCGGAGAAAACCCAGGCAGGCACGGGGAGAACCTGCAAATTCCACACAGGTGAGGCCGGATTTGAACCCAGGTCCTCAGAACTGTCAGGCAGATGTGCTAACCAGTCGGTCATCGTGCCGCCACTTCAGATATTTTTAAAAGTCAAACGCTAATGTGATGAAAGTTGCGTCGACGATGCTGACGCTGATGATGTCATTGCTTTTTTTTTTATTTGTATTTTTTTTTAGTACAGTACTTCAATTTAAAAAAAAAATATATATATATATATATATATATATATATATATATATATATATATATATATATATATATATATATATATATAAAACATTTTATATATATATATATATATATATATATGTATCACAGGTGCAGGGAATGCTTTGCCATAATCTATATTCATCAACAACAGACATGTCAAACATAAAATTTACTCCGAACACGCAATACACAAGAGCGTGGACGTGGTCTCGGTGAAGGCGCTCCTGCTGACGGTATTTCCAGCCAGAGGCAAAAATCCTCTCATTTGGCGTGTCTTCCCCTGGGACATCAAGGTAACATTTGCAGAACATGGCCAGACGGGGAAAACTGTTCTCATTCTGGGCCCACCACAGCAGCTCGTTCTACAAGGTGGGAATTTGCCGTGTTTGCCAGTAATCACGGATACCTTCGTATGTGATGGAATAATTATCTGCTCTCCTTCCACTTTGATGGTGTGGGCTGAATTTTTTTTTAAAAATCCTGCTTGAGCCTGGGGGCACCTCACTTACCAAAAGGTGTGCACTCAGAAATAGACAATTTCAATCAATTAAGGTGACGGGAATAAGGGGCTCTGCGTCTTCCTCTTGCCAAAAATGTGACTCGTCGACATCATTGTGGAGTAGTAAAGTAGTCAAATTGACTAGTCTGTACAAAATGGTTACTTCCCAAAAGCTTTTTAAATTGTTTTCACTCCACTGCTTTTCTGCCCATAGTCCAATCTTGGATATGTGCTATTTGTATAAAATCCAACCTTTATAGAGGATGTTATTGGAAATATATTCCATTCTTTTCAAATGATCTTTTCTTGTTCCACATCATTAGAAAATAAACATCGTTTGTCTCCGAGTAGTGCCTCACATCTGTTATTTTGTCGTTTGACCTTGGTCTCCTAACTTCTCTTAGTGACGTGGATGGCTTCAGTATACAAAAAGTTCCTTTGTACATTAAAATCCGCAGCCAAGCAATACGATAAAGCACAGTTTCACTTACTGGGATGGGAACAACACAAGGCTCAAAGATCTTAAAAAGTAGCCTGCATGGGCTGCAGCTGTCATGAGTAATGGTCTCCCCAAAAAGGACATTGGTGCTTTTACAGCCCTTTGAATCTTATGCTGTCTCCTGCTTGCTTTCAGTGTGACATAAATGGTATCAGAAATCCGTTAAAGGTTTCAGGTGAACGTCCTGCTGTCTGCTTGTTCAGATGACACATTGTAAAAAAGGAAATCACAGCAAAATAAGTGTGAAAACATCAGAAAGACTTGCTGACCTTTTGGAGGAGAATGTTTTCATTTTGACTGGCTTGTTTTTGGGTGTCTTTTGGGAGGGTCAGTAGAGACTACATTAAAGGTTAACATTAAATTTTGTTTTGTTTTCACATCAAATATGACTTCCTCGAGCCAGTCCCTCATAAATCTGCTGTCATTCTCAAGAAATTCAAAAGAAACCATCAATTTACAGCAAACAGACAAATCCTTTTAGTAATATATAATTATTTACTCTAATAAGAAAATAATAATAATTAAGGCTTATTTACGCCCAAATAACCTTTATTAATGTGTATAAATCAATTAAGTAAACACCATTAACAGCATCATTACATTATCTTTTTTTGACTAAATTATGACATTTGAATGATGAAAGGCATTTTTACCATTTTAATTTTCCCTTGTTGACACATTTCCAAGCCTCTTCCAGGGTTTAAAATTAGAACACAAGCCGCTATATTAAACATCTCAAATGTTCAAGTTAACAACAACTTGTTGTAATGAAATGTCTGTTGTCTAGTACTGCATATACCAATGTTATGGCAATACTTACTGATATAGTCACTGTCCAATTTGTATATAGTCATCCCTCATTTATCGTGGGGCTTAGGTTCCGACCACCCCCGCAACAGGTGAAATCCACAAAGTAGCGACCACATTTTTGGAATTATTTCTACATATATTTTAAAGCTGCATGAACCTCCCCGGACTATTATCTTATCTTGCCCATACTCCTATTCATCTCTACTGTACTTTTATAAAACATTTTATACTCCTAAACACCTTTTAAACTCTTAAACATACAGTAATGCACATTAGTATGGTGTATTATGTACATTTGATTCCTTGTAATATGTGTTTTGATTTTGATTTTGATTTTCTTTTTTTTAGTTTTGTTCTAGGGTAGGAAGTATTTATTTTACCACAAAAAAAAAAAGATTATTGCATATACTCAAAATCCCATGACATGGGGAATTATGTGCAGTATGAATATGGGGGGGAAAAATCCGCAATTCACTGAATCCGCAATTGATGACCCACGATATAGCGAGGAAACACTATACTTTATACTTTTACAGCAAACTATTTTCATAGTATTTTGGTCTTCGCTCATCAAATTAAAAACAATAATTAGCAAGCGCCAGAGGGCCTTCTTGTGCTGCTTATGCTGAGAGACATTCGTAACTTCAAAATGATTTATGTCAGAACTTGAGTAACTTGTACATTCAAAATCCTAAATTGTTTCCACTAGCTTCATGAGAATAAAGGAGCACCAATTGACTTTCCTCTTCAGCCTGTTGTTGTTGTGAATGGAGGTGAATGGAGGAGGTGTGGTCTAAAGCAAAAGTTTGCGTTACAGTTTTGTAAACCAATGGAGACGCAACCTGTAAGCCGTTAACTGTAAATCGCCCCAAATCTTACCTGCCACGACAATTTTTTGCGCCCGGCATTTTTGTCCCATACTCCCTAAAGTATTTCGATTACCTTAAAGGCCACGAGCTGGCTCCCACGATATTTATCAATCAAGCAGGTCAGCGCCAACAGAGAAAAGTGGAGTGGGGCAGCAAAGAGCACTTAGCCTGGATAAACAGGCGGCTGGTACCATGGATCACTGCACTGCTAAACCCGCCACTAGGCACCGGGAGAGGGGCTGCAATGTGGAGGAGGGGAAAGAGGAGGGAGCAATTCTGAAGTCTGTGTGTGTGACTTGGAGGGAGGCTTTGGGGAGAAACACAGGCCTGGTCAAAATGTCATCAGCGTACCAGCTTATAGCAGCTTGAAAGGCTTTAGAGTGGTGATATTTATCCTGTGGGCTTTGGTAGTGAGGTGGACTGGGAGAGAAAATATTTATAATTTCATGGTGTCTTCAGGGGAAATCTGATTTCAGATGGCTGGCAGTCCGATAAATAGGAAGTGGTGCCTGGAACCCTTTCCTGGAGAGAGCGACGAGAGGCCACGGGTCTCGTGTATGTCAAATTTGTGTAAGTTTCGAACAAAAAGAAAGACATTTCTTTGTGTGTGTATCTCAGCTCTTGAGAGCGACACTTTAAAATTAGCTGTTCTGAATGATTGGACTGGGCTACACTGGGCTGCATGTATTATATCCCTTAAGAATACTCGTTCAGGAGTTAAATAAGGTCAGCGATGGTTTAATCTTTGCGACTATTCCAACTAGTCCTGCTGTGCCTTTACTCATTTCTTCTCAGGGAATTACTGCCAACATCCTTGCCATCTCGCCATGAATTTTTAACAAGGAAATCGTATCCTATTAATTCAATACAGCCCTCTAAAATTCAATATGCTGTTGAAACAATTTGATTTCTCTGCCCATCATTTATCTGTGTTTATATTTAATGTGACTCCTCACACAGTCAGGGAAGGGTGCTGACGACATCAGGGGAGACGAAGAAAGAAAGAAAACTGTTGGATGGAGAAAGTTCTCATTTAGTGGTGCAACCTGAATCCGACTTAGGCTGCTTTCACACTAACTCATTATAATTGAACTAAAGTTTCCCTCTCTTGGTGCGGTTCTTGATGTTCAGGTGTAAAAATACACACCATGCCTTCCATACAACTGGTGTGGGAAGATGTTATCACCATTGCTTGAAATTGTGGATATTACAACCGTCCTCCATGTTTTTAGACATTTGCTCAACTCTCATATCTGCAACATGGATTACTAAGTGCATCATCATCATCACGTGTATTAAAATGGTTTGATAAGGTTTGAGGCATACAATTCTGGAGGGTTGTTGATTTTGAAAGATGATCTCAAACCAAGACAGTTGTCAGTTCCATCAAGTCGTGTCATGGAATCCATTCATCTGCTTCTTCCCATCAAATGAAGATAATGAGGGAAAGCCTGCATCTTTTCTTCTTGGGCAACCTTATCTAGTTTTGGCCAGGAAATTCTAGTATTGTATGAAAGTACTGTACATTTTAGAATGGTTTAGTCAATCAAGACTGTTGCATGTTACATATATGCAGTAGTTGTTGACTTTAACTTGGGTCCTCCTTTTCAGGGCCACCCATAACGGCACTGGAGAGCTCTGCGGGCACAGTACCTCTGCAGTATCATAAACAATTGGTGGATGCCCTGTGGTTGTCTACAACAATGCAATTAAACAACTGCAATGTCCTTGGGCAAGGCACCGAAAACACAAAATTGCTATGATAGTTTTAATGCATAGGAAACACTTCCTGCACAGTGAACACCTGCCTTTCCGCGGTCAGCTATTCAGTAAGTCACATATTCTCATTTTATTTTCTATGGAACTTATCCGCAACTATTAGCTGAGAAACTGACATATTTGCGGATTTTTGTGCTCTTTTTGTAACACCCTAAGATGACACGAGATGACTACAAAGTTCTGGCCAATAGGAAAGTAGTAATTGGTGTCAAGGAAATATTGGTGAAGTGATACATCTCAACTGAGATCATTTCTTATTGGGGAGGAGCAAGGTTTTGCCTGGGTTGTTGGTGGAAGTTACAGTCTACCACACGTACATGTGCACTTCCAGTGCATTTTTTTTCCGAACTAAAATCATCTGTAAGCCATTTATTTTTAAAGCTCTTATAATATAAGAGAAGTTTGAAATTTGATTAAACAGATTTCGGATCATAATTTGTGGTATATTTATGGTTTAAAATGGGATTTTTCGTGATCCGAGACACGGCTCAGTCCCTACCTCCCTAAAGATGATGATTTTTTTCACCTCTAGTTCTAACAATCTAATACAAAACATCTCATCTCAAAGTTGAGGTGTGTTACTGTTGTTTCCCCCCTAAATGTTTGAGCGGAATCTTTTGCCAGATATAATTCACATAAATAAAAAGAAACAAATTTGCTTTACATAAGAGCATAAAACGCAGCGTTATACAACAAGTCACCTACCTACCTCTATTGTCATAAAATCCCAGTATATAATTTACTCTGCACAAATCTCTAGGTCAATTACAAAGTGTGAAGTTGCAAGGGCACACACACACACACACACACACAGACATTCTGAAGCTTTGATGTGAGCCGTGGCTATAATGATTAGGGCTTTGCTCATCTCATTTCCTTGATTGAAGCTGTAGTGCAGGATAAATAATTCATTCTCATGTATATTTCAGAGCTTTAAATCATGTTTTTAGGTTTCAGTTTGATCAGTCAATTCGAAACACATGTACACCTTTGCTTAGCCTTCTGTTCTGATGCTAATTCTATTTGGGACCCAGCCCTCTCTGATTTCCCAACTGCACAACATCTGTCTGGCCAAGTACATTTCTATATTCCCACCTCTGTCCCCCTGTTTGAATGTATATTGTGGTGCAAAACATTTATCTAAAATATAACAAGAACATTCACAGCGAACATTTGTCAACTGGAAAATCAATGAGTGGGCTATCATAATAGCTAAAAGAGGCGACATTTTCATCCAGATCCAAGGGAACAGAATGTAATAATATCCAATACATTAAAGAAATGATTAATTACGACCTAATTTGATGAGACTTGACAGAGCCATAAATATATAAACATTTAAAATTAGATTTTTCCATATTACATTTGAAGTACTACCAAATTTGTTTGTCTGTCGTCTGTTGTGTCTGTTGTCTTTTTTTTTTCATTATTGATTTTTTTATTTGATTGAATGGTGTCCTTGCATGCTTTGTGAGGTGTATTTAAATCAAAAGCATTATTATTTAATTAAAAAAAAAAATCTAAAATCAAAATCAGATCAAGGTTAAGCATCTACAAACTCATATACATTTGATTTACATTAGATAAGATATGAATAGATACCGCCACCATAATATTTTTGAACCTCCTCAATGTGTGTTTTCAAGCCAAAATGCTTTGAAGAATACTTATCCATTGTAAAAGTCCATGTATTTTCACACAAAAAAACAAATCTGTACCTATTGAATATACCACATTTTCTCAAATTGTGGCCTCCTTTCTAATGGAAGCCGCGCCTCAATTAATCACAGGGGTACAATTAAGGACAGTAGAATAGCAGGTGGTGCAACTAGGTAGCTGTAATTACCTTTACCCTAAATGATACCACCATGTGTTTGACGTTTGACTTCATTACATTGCTTCATTCACAACACACACCACCTGCACAGCAGACATGATATCTGTAAAGATGAAGTTTGAAGAGAGAGTGCTGCAAAGTTGGAGCACACTTGAACAAAAGTTACGAAGAATGCCACCATATAGAAAATAATAAAGTAGGCCTACTGTGGTACCTTGAGGTACGAGTAACCCAGTTTGAGTTTTTTTTAAGATACAAGTCGTTGTTTGGCTGATTTTGCTTTGACTTGTGAGCAAAAATTTGAGATATGATCGCTGTATAGTAGCAGTGAACTCAACTCACATCACAACTGGCGACAGTTTGGCAGATAGTAAAAAAAAGAGTTTATTGCCACTCTCAGGTGACGTTTCCTGTCAAACTAAACACAAATACATGCCTAATGCTAAAAAAACAAAACAAAGCACCATAAATCGGCTAACGAATTGGATCTATGTCACGGTGTTATAACCCTTTAAGCAAAGGATATTTGAACACTAACAGAGGAGCAACACATAGACAGATAATATTACAATACTCACAGGCATACTGTATATTCTGTATCCTCTGTGAAAAAGGACAAAGAGTATTGCAGTAGTATTGAGTCAGTTGTGAAACTCTTCTTTGTATGTCTCTATGTTTATATTACACTGCCCCCAGATGGCCAAGGCACACACATCAGAAGGAGCATCACAATGTCCGTTAAAATGAAGCTAAAAAATTGGCGAACATTTTTTAATTCTTTACATTCTATTTAACGCTGTTTTTACTGGATATTGTTGTAAAGTACAATATTATATAGTGTCATTTTATTAATGTTTTATAGATTTATCTACTGATTTAAAAAAAACATTTCAACGAAAAGAAGACTGGAATGGATTAATGCTATTTTTGTTCATCTCAATGGAGAAAGATGATTTGAGAAGTCTGTTGAGTTAGTGCGTGGTCAGGGAACAAATGTCATATCTCAAGGCACCACTGTATATTTTAAAAAATGTGTATTTCATTCACTTATTTCAGTTACTTTAACGCTCCCTCCAAATAAAGGCCTGAGCCATTTCTGACGCCCAATTCCTTTTCCATTTGAGTAAATAAACGCCCTCAGAAAACGGTATATGACGATGGACGCTAATTGCATTTGTAATGCATATACTGTACCGTGTTTAGTGTGTGAGCACTTTTTCCCCATCTTAATAATTCCTCGATGTTTTCTCACTACAACTTTCTCTTCATTTCTTTCATCCAACATGCTCAATGCTACAAGCTTGTTAATTAAGTGTATGCAAACCTTTTTTTGAGAATATAGGTTTTGAAATTTTAAAAAAATTTAAAAAACAGGTAATGTTTTTAATGTATTTGCTTTTATCAATCTTTTTATGCAACATTTCCTGTCTCATTTCATTTCCTGCAATAACACATTTACTCACTGAAATATCAATAATTAGGTATTTTCAGTAGTATAACTGTTCAGGTTAGAATACAGCAGAAAGATGAAAGCTGCTTGTCACCACTCAATAAGATTGTACGTTAACAAAAAAAGTGTAACTGCAATTATGTTTGTTTGGATGACTAGAACACTGTCAATTAGACAAACAAGATTCACGCTGCTCCTCTGAAGAGGGGGGTTCCTGCATATGTGTGTGTGCGCATGTGTGTTTGTGCATGTGGTTCTACCCGACTGGTCAAGTAGTCGGGTACAGAATGGTCATTCTGTCAGCACAGATGGACAGGAAAACGCCCAGGGGGCAAGTGAGACGCCACAGGCTATGCGCTTTGCATACTGTGTGCGCATGTGTTTGTGTGTGTAGCACTTGTGTGCACAATTCTGTTTTGTGTGTGTGTAGTCGACAGACGCCAACCCCCTCCCGCTGCCCCTTGCATGCAACAAATGCCATCCCTATCTGCTCGGGTTGCCCTCTAACACACCAGATCACAAACACGTGTACACACACACAAACTCACATAAATGGAGATCATTCAAGTGTCACTGAATGCTGTGATCTCCCTTCACAACTCTAATATGAAGTGAAATGATAAGAATATAGCAGACAACCCATGCCTGTATGATGGGTGCTGTCATTGTAACGCAAGCGAATGCAGCAGTAGCTCCATGCTGCTAATCCTGCAACAGGCAATTAGATGCGCAACAATCTAATAAGGCGATTTGTTACAGACCAGGCCGTGACTCCCGTTTTTCCTCTGGTGTTTTCCCTTTGATTTCATGGTTTCCCTTCCTTGGTGTGCGTGCTTGTGCGTACGGAGCGGCTGTGTTTATAAAGACATGCAGCAATATGTGTTCCGGTCATTCATCCATACACAAACATGTTTTAGGTCACTGAAAATTGACTTTCGAAAACTCCAGCCAGGTTGTACATGTCCCTCAAAGTAAATGGTAAAGAAATTTATGAGTATATAAGATATTGATATAGTAAATATAATGTATATAGTGTGATGTTTAATAGTAACTCAGCAATCAGTCTAACAGTGGAAATGCCGTTTTTCCTCTGTTCTTCATGCTTCTGCTTTGATTGGATTATTAATTTTCTTACGGTCAGAGGTGATGGTGCCATCTGTTGCTTTACCAGGCATTTGGCAGCCTGTGAATGTTCAACATTATTGTTAGGGTCGGATAATTTTCGGATCTTAGATTAATTTGGTCGGAACTGAACTATGACGTTTGTTTATTGTGGTGCAAAAACACTAAAAGAACAGTGTTGGCAAGTAAAACCACACACACAATTGGTTATATTGGATCAGCAGACTATTTTGAACAAAATAATGGGAAGATATTGCCATTTGACTGTCATAGAAAGTAATTACCATATTTCCGCAAATAGTGGCGCGGTTAATCGACGGGTGCATCATCCACTTGAATAAATAAATGCTGCATTTCAAATCGATTTCTCATTTTACTCTTTAGGTCCCCAACCACTGGGCTGCGAACCAGTACCAGACCCAAGGCCATTTGGTACCGTGCCGCACAGAGAGACCGAATGCAAATTGTTTTTATTCTGCCGAGTAATTATTGTCATTATTATTATCACCCACAACTCTTGCAGCTCAAATGTTAACAGATCACGCTTTTTACTTTTATGACACAAGCCTACAGTATGTGAAAATGTCCATAAGACAAATACAGTATTGTTACCTGTGGCATGTTAGATGGCTTGCTAGTTACAATATTTTAATGCTACAAAAAAACCCAGTCCTTAGTTACTGTTTGGAATTTGTGCTCACTCCTTTGCACAAATTTTAAAAACTTTCATACTAAATTATAAAGCATGCTTGTGCTAATAGTTCCTCTCTAGGTATCATAAATGTGTGATTTTATTGCAATGTATAAAATCCATGTTTTGATATATGTGTAAGTATAAGTAAATTTAATGTTGACAATTTCTTGTTAATCCTATTTCATTATGTTAATGATGATATATGTTGATTGGGTGAAAGCATGTATTTACATTGAAGTTCAGAACGAGTAAATTGCACTGATTATTAGTTTGCATTTTTATATCTACTTGTTCACATGCACTTTTTTTCTGGTCATGAAAGCATGACCTTACAGAATATGCAATCATTGTATACCTGACATGATACTAATATTGTCTGATTAAAAAATAATGATGATTCTTGAATATTGTAGTTATGGCTAAAATAATATGCTTGCATGTGTGCAAAAGCAAACCTGACCAAGACCTTTGAACATACAGATTTGCTTCAAAAACAAGATAAATAATTTACCATTTTTTTACGCTTAAAACTATATTTCTGCCAGTGAGCTGACACCATTAGGTGTTTCACGATTGGGGGCTCCATTAGCCTCGGGCTGCTGGAGGGTTCCATTCACCACCATTTTGTGTCAAGTGTGGAGATGCAGCCTTATGACCAATGCAACACAGAAACTTCTGCACAATTCTGTGGTGCAAAGTTGCTGTCTACAGTGTTCTACACTGTCTGACCGGAGGGGATTCTACCTTATTATTATTAATTAGGATAGCTATGTATTCACACTTCTAACATAGTCAGTATGATGTATAAACTATTAGCAACACATTTACGCTTAGTGTACTGTTTTTTTTAAAATGATATAACTGCTTCCAGATATAGCCCCCCCCCCCGCCACCTACTCACGACTCACCATTCAAGTCAATATCACCATAAGGTGCCTTTGTGACGTCCCCATTTCCCTGATTCCCATTTGAATATACAGTTATAAACACCACCCCTCAGATAAGAATTCTTTTTCCAGAAATAGAAAATCTGGCATTGACATCTTTGAACAATACAGAGAATGGCGTCTGGAAAGCAAAAATTTAAGGAGAAAAGTTTAAAGTAAAAGGGTGCAAGGTAACATACGTATAGTGTACTGTGTGGTGAGTTTAGAAGAGAGTGCAAGCTTGTCATGTGGACAAGAACAATGAAATCTGTTCCTTGAATGAATCCTCCCTTCATCTTCTTGACATTACCAGCTGAACATCTCCTTCATCTCTTATCTCACCTTTTTTCCCCTCATTTTTTTTTCATCCCACCGGACCCCGCAACGCACAAAAGTCACCACATCCCCTGAGAGCATTTCTCACAACTTTGCAAACACTCCTCAATTTGATGTGTGTGTGCGTGTGTGTGTGTTTTTTTTTTGATGACGCAGTACGTTTCGCTGATCAAGGGCACTTGCCGCGAGGACAGTAAAGGTGAACGGATAAACACACACACGCACGCATGAACACGCACACACACGCACGCATGAACACAAACACACACACACACACACACACTTTGAGTGGTGTGCCAGAACACCTGCCCATTTGAAAAAGAGGCAGCAGTACAAAGCTCTTCTATTCTGCAGCCATGAGGTGACACACCATTGTTTTTTCTGCCCCCGAGCATTTTGATTAGGAATAAGAATGAACCTATTGAAGTGTTATATGAGAGGCCTGATCATTGCTTTCTATTTAATGAAATACATTGATCATATTGTCCTTCGCACTAGTAAATGTATGCAAAGTAGTAAATCTTACAAACTTAAATAAATGTTGAAATCCAAGTATGAAGTTACGTTTACTCAACATGGCATCAAGCTGGTCTCCTGGAGTTCATAATAGTGACTCCTCGATAGACATCACTGGCTCTCTGCTACAGTTACTAACAATGAATGCTCCTTTCTATACAATAATCAGGTAATGTCATTTATTTTAAATTTGCATGAAGATTACAATCAGGAAATATGCATTTGAATCTTCATTAGAACAGTGGCTCTCAAACAAGCTTCATTGAAATATGTTGATTGTATTTCACGTGGTAAATGTTGAAAATTTTATTTGTATTTAATTAAGTGATTCTTTTGGGTACCACTAGGGGTACCCCGCATACCACACTTTGAGAATCATTGTGTTAGAACAACTCAATGTGCCGTTTGCATGTTCTCTCCATGCTTGCATGGGTTTTCTGAGGGTTACTACATCCCACAAACATGCTTCTTAGTTTAATTGAACACTAATCTGACCATAGGTGTGAGTGGGAATGGTTATTTTTATGCGCCCTGTGATTGACTTGCGACCAGTTCAGAGTGTACACCGCTTCTCCCCCAACGTTGGCTAGGACAGGCTCTAGTTACACGTAACTGTAATGAAGATAAGCAGTATAAAAAAATGCATGGCTGGATGATTAATGACCCAGCATTTGTGTGCTCCATGTCCGTGGTCCCTCTCCAGAACTGGGACAAACATTTACATTATGTCTTCAAAATCCCCATACTGATAGTAATCTCACGTTGAAGGGCTAAAAGTATTTCACTTTTTTTTTTTTTGTGTACAAGTATAACTTGGTTTGACTCGACATTGCCCATTTTTACAGTTAGTTTCTCCAAATTATTTTACACCATTTCATAATCTGATGACATAGACAATTTGCACACAGATGATCTAAAATTTTAATGTGATGTGTGAAAACTGAATTTAAAGGAAACATATTTGTTGAGTAAGACATGCTACAGCTTATTTGTCAAGAGCTGCACTACCAATTTAACACGTTTTGTCACAGGTGGTGCGCATATTGAACATTTGTGAAGCTTTGTGAAATCGCTTAAAAAAATCTATATCGTTTAAATATTTAGATATTAATTTTGTTTATTTTTCAAAATGACGCGTATTTAATTTTTTTGTCTAGGACGCGTTGCTACTCAGATATTTATATTTCCTATGATGTTAGATTTTGGGGGAGAGGCTACACATGGTTGTACATGTATAGAGTTTATAATGCCTTGTTTCTGTAACATCAGATACATGATATATCTTCTATTTACATCAAATGGTCAAAGAGGCAAACCAAGGGTTTTCACTTTTGTGACTGTGTCTGTGAATGCGTGTGTGTGTGTGTGTGTGTGTGTCTTAGGGATGGAGGAAGACAGGGAATGCGTTTGCACATACTGTATGAGAGCTGAGCCCTCACTGTAAACATGTTGACGTATCAACAGGGCGTCTGCTTCATTTTGTCTCTCTGCCAGTGGATCTGACTTGCAAATTAATCACACATGATGAGATGATTAATCTGCGTGTTGTCCTGCTCTCTGTCAACCAGAAACATCCATCTGTCCTCATCTATGTCTCACCGCTTGCCACTGAAGACAACACGCAATGTTTGACGGAGGCTTCGTCTACCTGCTTTGCATTTAATGGAAATAGTGCAAACGTTCAAACTTCAGTCTAATACGTGTTAGAGCCGATCTTTCCGTGAACGATGCAGTCCTATTGGCGACTTTTTGGTTTTATATCAGATTTTCGGAAGAGGCCTGAGTCCGATAATTGGACATCTGATCTGTACCTTCTTCTTTCTTTACATTGCCACGATGCATATCCGAGGAAGTCGCACCTGTTGCAAGAATATTATAATTGAATATTACAAGGCGACTAATGCATAGAATATGCTCCTATTGAAAACAAGGAATAACGAGGGAGGATATGTTCATATAGTATATTATTTTTTACCAAATACACGGATGAAGTCTATCAAAATTTGTAACAAGTTTAGATGAATAAATGACTATATGTTACAAGACTGTCAAGCTGACATTCAGGGCCAAGGCGACGTAATTAAACATGTCTGCTGTCAAGGGACCTGGAACACATCCCTCTAACCTTTTCTTATATAGCTTCTGTCAAAGTCCATACATGAACATGAATGCCTCTGATGTAATTAACTTTTCTATTAGCACGCTGGCCTCAGAGGTAGACCAAGTCACATTTAACAAAAAAAAAAAAGAAAGAAAGAAAGAAAGAAAGAAAGAGGTCCCTACATCTTCAACCTCATTAATGATCCAGCGCTAATTAAAATGCAGACTTTGGTGCGGTGATCTTTCTTAAATTCTGAAGCCTTTTTATTGTGAGCATCAACTAATTCCATTTTTGAAGCAAAACAGACAAGCAGATGTTGTTGGCACCGCAAGGCATAATTTAGAACTAAGATTAGTTTTCAAATTTCTGAATCAATTATTTTAATATTAATAATATCCCCTCCATTGAGTTATTTAAGGTTTGAGCAGGAAGGATCTGGTAGATTGTTTGAGAACATGGTTCCCCCAAAAATAGAAATTTAAAATATAATAATAATAATATAATATAATATAATATAAAATGGGCGGCACGGTGGACGACTGGTTAGAGCGTCAGCCTCACAGTTCTGAGGACCGGGATTCAATCCCCGGCCCCGCCTGTGTGGAGTTTGCATGTTCTCCCCGTGCCTACGTGGGTTTTCTCCGGGCACTCCGGTTTCCTACCACATCCCGAAAACATGCATAAATTGGTGACTCTAAATTGCCCATAGGTGTGAATGTGAGTGCGAATGGTTGTTTGTTTGTATGTGCCCTGCGATTGGCTGGCAACCAGTTCAGGGTGTACCCCGCCTCCTGCCCAATAATAGCTGGGATAGGCTCCAGCACGCCCGCGACCTTAGTGAGGAGACTCCACACAAGCGGGGACGCTCTAACCAGTCGGCCACCGTGCCGCTACATAATATATATACATACAATATATATAATATAGGTATGGCCTAAAAGAAAAAAGCGCTTCACTGTAACAATCGTCTATTGTTACATTTTTACCCACTACTAGTATCAGAATCAGAATCAGAATCATCTTTATTTGCCAAGTACGTCCAAAACACACAAGGAATTTGTCTCCGGTAGTTGGAGCTGCTCTAGTACAACAGACAGTCAGTTTACAGAACACTTTGGAGACATAAAGACATTGACAAAAAACAATTGTGCAAAAAGATGCAGAGTCCTCTAGCACTTAGAGCAGTTCGAATGACTAATATTGCAATAGTCCAGTGCAATGACCATTGTGCAAAGGGCGCTGAGACTACAAGGAGTGTATGCGGTTTAAAGTGACGAGTAGTGCGATCATCTGGGACAATGTTGGTTGTGCAAATGTTACAGATACTCCTCAATCAGTGTGCAAATGGAGCAGATGCTACTATAAGATCACGGATACAAGCAGCCGAAATGAGTTTCCTCCACATTGTGTCCGGGCTCTCCCTTTGCGATAGGGTGAGAAGCACGGTCATCCTCGAGGGGCTCAAAGTCGAGCCGCTGATCCACAGCATGGAGAGGAACCACATGAGGTGGCTCAGGCACCAGGTTAAGATGCCTCCTGAACGCGTCCCTGGTGAGGTTTTCCGGACACGTTCCACAGAGAGGAGACACACCCGAGCAATTTTCTGTCTCTGGGTCCCCCAAGAAGAGCTGGACAAAGTGGCTAGGGAGAGGGAAGTCTGGACTTCCCTGCTTAAGGTGCTGCCCGATTGACCCTACCCCAGATAAGTGGGAGAAAATAGATCGATTGATGAGGTTATCATTGACGTCCTTGCTTTAAATAGCGGAATAACTGAGCTGTTTTGTTTATTTTGATTTCTACCACATCTTTTTTAGGTCGTGAACTAGTTGGGTATGAATTTATTGCATCCTCTCCTGTACTAGTGTGAAATTCATCGTGCCTCCACTACTGGAAGACATTGCAACTACACTACGAACATTGTTCTGTACATACAGAATCACCTTACGTCTTGTCCTGTACAGGGCCATGGGTGAGCTGCAACCAGCAGCTACAGCAAACGTCAGGTGAAAATCAGACCAGACAACGTTCTGAATTGGTCGCTAGTCATCACAGGGCACATATACTAGATAGTCCATCCCTCCATTTTCTTTGCCGCTTATCCTCACCAGCCAATCGCAGGGCAAAAACAACCATTCACACTCACATTCACACCTACGGGCAATTTAGAGTCTTCAATCAACCTACCATGCATGTTTTTGGGATGTGGGAGGAAACCGGAGGACCCGGAGAAAATCCACACAGGCACGGGGACAACATGCAAACTCCACACAGGTGGGGCCGGGATTTGAAAGATATATATCAGATCTTGAAGTTCTATGCCCGACTATCATTTGCAAGTGACCAGGTCAGATTTTCTGTTTCCATATGTCAGGGCTCTGTACTGAGTAATGGGTTGCCATGCTAACGACATAGTCTTCTGTAAGTATGCCGGAGATTCCATATATAAACATTGAAAGGATGAGCAGTGGAAAAAAATACAAAACCAATTAACTCTAAAAAGGAGAAAATTAAGTTTTGTCTTACTGCTTTGTGAAAAGTCATACATTTTGCTGTAACATGGGCCTCGTGCCAAACTGTCATCATGCTGCTCCTAGTCATGCAGTGGCAGAGTTCAGTTAAGCCGTGTCACTTGGTGTGTGACTAGCTTGGGACTGGTGGTGCTTTTGTTTCTTCAATGTCATCATTGGTAATCAGAGTGTATTATCTAAAGCCATTCTCTGCTCCTCTGTCTCCACAACGTTGGTGTGCCAGTAATCTAAACACCGCTCTAGTAATACCCGATTTGAGAGACCAGAGTGCCCCCAGTGAAGACATATGAACTTACACACGAACCTGATTTCAAGCCACCTCCCCATGTGGTTTTAAATCTGTCTTGCTCTGATAGGATTAATGTGATTTTTGCTGTTCATACTTCATAAAGTCAAGACGGATACAATGTGATTGTGACAAAAATCTGATTTCGGGCTGCCAGTCGGAACAAGGCCATAGAGACACATTCACACTGTCACTGAGTGGGAACTGAACTGTAAGTCAAAACCCAAGCAAACAATAGAGGAATTAGATTGAACAACTGATAAAAAGATAAAAACCCATGCTCATGTACACATCATTTTTATCTCCTTGGATGCAAGAAACTGTTCGTCAAACATTACGTCATCATCTTTTATCCCTCCACACCATATAAAACCTTTACACCGCCGCTGCCAGGGTCAGCTAAATTGCATCAGCGAATGTCAAATGGAAAAAAAATCAATATTTTATTATTTCTAGTGCAAATCCAAAAGGCCAAGTATGATATTAATTCAAATGACAGCAGCATGGGAGAGTAGTGAATAGTGCTGCTGGGTCACTAATGTACTTTCATGAGAGGGAAAAGCAGAGATAAGTACGTTAGTTATCAGTGAAACGAAAACAAAACAGGTAAAATAATGAAATCATATGTAGGATAGCATTGTATAAACATTATAATGATGTGATCTACTTTGCTTTTTTACTATCCACTATGGCCAATACATTCATCATTCATGCATCCATCTGTCCATGTTCCATCCTGCTCTGTTCACAGTCATGGGGAGCTGGAGGCTGTCCCGGTTGACTTTGGGCGGACTACACCCTGGACTCGTTGCCAATCAGTCAAAGTTTGTTTCCTACTAACTACAGTCTATGATTTTTTTCTGCAAATTCTTTAAATTCTCTGAGAACCAGTTTAAAGACTGCATGTTGGCAAGGTGTCTACATATGTAACTTTACCCTTTATTTCCATTCAACACAAAGGGTTTTAAGGGTTGAAATAACCCAAAATGACAAGATAGTTGCATACTGTATGGATTGTGTTTATGTTGACCAGATTGCTTGGACAACACAATCACACATTTAATCCTCTCTTTTGAGTTGCAATCCATGTTATTGTCTTTTTCTTGGTGGTGACTTACGTATATTACACAGACTGACCATTTATACTCTGTGAATGGTGAAGCGACAAGAGGTGACATTTATTTGAGGAAAGACCATCTTACGATGTCGATATCATCATGTCTCGGGTTGTCTCTCCACTCTCTATTTGAGTCGTCCTCCACTTCCTCTTCCCTTTTTGCTGTTAGTAATCCCGTCATTGTTGTTACAACCACTTTTGTATTTCCAACATTATTGTATGGCTGTCCAGACAGGATTGGCACAACAATTGTTAGCCGTCACTCAACAATTGTTAGCCGTCACTCTCCTTTTACAGACAACTCGACATTGTGTCGATGAGAAGAAAAGAGAAGTGATTTGGGGCTTTGGAGAAATAAATGCATTCTCCAAAACATAAGAGTGCAGATTTTCATCCATCCATTTTCTGAGCCGCTACTCCTCACTCGGGTCGCGGGCGTGCTGTAGCCTATCCCAGCTATCATCGGGCAGGAGGTGGGGTACACCCTGAACTGGTTGCCAGCCAATCGCAGGGCACATACAAACAAACAACCATTCGTACTCACATTCACACCTACGGGCAATTTAGAGTCTCCAATTCATGCATGTTTTTGGGATGTGGGAGGAAACCAGAGTGCCCGGAGAAAACCCACGCAGGCACGGGGAGAACATGCAAACTCCACACAGGCGGGGCCGGGGATTGAACCCTGGTCCTCAGAACTGTGAGGCTGACGCTCTACCCAGTCGTCCACCGTGCCGCCTGCAGATTTTCACAACATAGATTATTTTTTATTTTTTTGCAGTTACCATTTCCATCCAATCTTTTGTGTAAATAAATATCGTCCTTTATAGGAGGGAAAACACATTTCTTCTTTCTTGTGGCTTCTCCCACGTGAATTAACCACAGAAAGTTATGTTTCCAACTTGTACAATTGCTGCGGCTCAATTTTCTTTGATGGGTGCTACCACACACACCATTGAATTCACACTTAGTAAAATAGAGGCTGGCAACGCCGATTCCCCAATCCAAAAATGTACATTTCAAACAGCCCTTCAATTGGTTGGCGAGCAGTCCAGGTTATACCCCTCCTCTCGCCCAAAGTCAACTGGGATAGCCACCATCTCACCCAAACTCATAATAAGGGCAAGGGCTATAGAGAATAAACAATGGATGGAACTGCCATTTTTAATAGGTTAGAGGAGAAATTTTAAATTTATATTTGGTTCCAGTATCCAAAAGGCTGGTGTATCACAATCTTGATATTTCAAGAGTGAAACATTTTCACAGTTTTGATTGAGAAAACTATTTTTTTTAAACTTTGTCTTAGAAAGGACTGTTGACTTCAAATAAGGTACTTGAAACAGCTGAGCTCAAAATTGAAATCATTATGTCCGCTCGATACAAAGACAATTTTCAGTTCAGTTTGTCCTTTAACCATTCATTTTTCTTCGCTTACAGATCATCGTCCCGCAGTATATCAAACCCAGATCTCTTTCGATTTTGAATATCGGATACAAGATGACAGAGGCTACTTTGTTCTTTATAGCGCTCTGTCAGTCACAATTTTGAGCAATTTTCTCACTCAAAACGTTTTTCAAAGATGACTGAGGCAGCAAGGTTGAAATATGTTTTGCAGCCTTTCCACTGCACAGTAGCGACTAGGCTAGGCTAAACTGTAGGGCTCGTATAATACTGCAACATTCAGAGCTAAAGCACAGCAACTGTGTATAATCAAATGTCACAGTGACAAATCTGCTCAACCAATGGTTTACTTACGATAAAAAAAATACCTTTTCGTGCATACTTTTGTCAAAGGAACAAAGCATCAATCGTACAGCTGTATTGAGGCAAGTGGGTCCCGAACAGTCGACTTCTTTACCTTGATAGTTTTGTTTTCAGACCAACAGGGGTTTGTGTGTGTGTGTTTGTGTATGTGTGTGTGTGTGTGTGTGTCTGTATAAGAACCGATTTTGAATCATATCTTTCTGAGCCAAGATGGTTGCAGTAGTTGGGGTCAAACTTCAGTCGTCAACCTTTGTTAATCAGATTTGGGCTGTTCATGCTCACATTCCCTATGCTAGACTTCCTTCCAGCAAGAGCTGTAACTTTATTACACTTGTCTTATACTGTATAACTTTTTTCTTTCCACTCGTGAACACTTTAAAACAATGCCCAGTCAAAAATCCCCAACTAATACTCTCATTTATACTCTATTTCCTATTTCTCTTTCAACTTTTCCAACAATTCATATCCATACATCCATCTACACACTGGCTTTCATCCTGAATGCAGTACTGACGCCCACCTTGATGCAGTAATCTGTCAAATTAACTGGGTTTTGTGGAAACAAAAACACCTGCAATCTATTGTGTAAATGTAATTATTTCCGTCTGATCTTTTTGTTTTGAGTGTCAGTGGCCTCCATTGTCTGTGGAGCTCATTAATTGGGATCTATTTGAGCCCAAAAGAGGAAGCCAGTTAAGGAATATTTCGACTTGAGGGTTTCCTGAATGGCATTTCAAATGTCAGCACAGAGCCCATGAAAGGCTCTTCATCTATAGTAATTAGATGAATATTTAAGTAGTGCATTATCTGTTCCTGGCAGACAAAAACACCCTAAATAGACAGGCTCTCTGCATTTATCATGGACACTGTGAATCATTAGCGCTATTGTTTGTTTTCTGTTTTTTTTCTCCCTTACTCAAAAGGTGACACTCTTCTTGTTGTCATTTACGCACTTTTGAGGAACAATGTGGTCATTTAGCTTCCCATAGTAGTCAACAACAACTCTACTTTTCAAATGTCTTCCCCCGACACTCTTTTTCGACAACTTTTAAACTAGATTAATATTGTGTGTACTGTAGTTTCCCAACCAATTGCCATCCCACTAATAGACGCGATGCCATAATTAGTAAACAAGTCATCACCAAATAAACGTCTCCCTTTTAACCATCAGAGAAAGGTAGGCACTATGATTTAGCAGTTAAATGCTCTGCCCATTTGAAGTCTGTTGCTAACCAAGTGACATAAACAGTGTTGGGTCCCGTGTCGGAAAGCCGAGGGCCCCAAAATGGTCAGGGCCCCTTGACAGTGTCAAGTTTTTACCCCATGTTCGACAACCCTGCCCAATGCTAGCGGGGGATCCCACCCCCGACAGAGAGGGATTGCTCGAGAATCATGCAAACTCCACACAGGCGGGGCCGGGGATTGAATCCCAGTCCTCAGAACTGTGAGGCAGACGCTCTAACTACTCTTCCACCATGCCGCCCAAACGGACCTCCCCAACCCAAAATATATACTATATTATGTAATGTGTATTAAATTGGATTAGCCACAGATTTGTGTTTGTCATCCTCATGAATGTGGTACAGTTTTTCACCATTGCTAAAACACATTTCTTGAAACCGCCACTCTTTTTCTCAAAACCCTGAACACAAATCCCAAAATTCTAACTGCATTCACGAAACCCCTGACTTTTCTATCACAACCCAAACTATCACCTCTTGTCAACAATGATTGTTCGGAGAAAAGAACAGTCCTTCCCCCCTCATTTGTTCATCTTTCAATTCTACAAAGAGGAAAATATGCTTACAAATGAACAGCCAGTAAAACTAGTACTGCAATGAGCATTACATTACTTACAGTATAGTATTCCGTATGTCAAATGTTGTACTAGAAACAATTTACCTTTTCTCTGAATGTCCTGATGATGCTGACCACAGAGAATCTGTTCAAATGGGGTTGGACACTTTGTCCTACCATGAACAAGAATCTGGTGTACAATAGTTGCTCGAATTTCATCGGTTATGATTGTTCTTGGTCTTCCCCAGGCGCTTCCTGGTCCCATTATTCCTTTTCCACCCCCTCTCATACTGTACAAACTCCTATGCCTCTCTGTATGTTTCTGTCCATTTTAGAGAGAAGCACATTTGCCACCTATACACTGTGACCAGGATTTTATGTATTTATTTATTTATCCATTTAAGGCAATTAAGAACAGATTCTCATCTGCAATGCTGACCGAGCTGCAGACAGAAGAATAAAACAACATCTCAATAACTTTTTAACCTGCCCAATTGGTCTGATCACATAATTGGAAACTTGTGTATTCAGTTTTTAGTAGCTGTGTGTAAAAGATGACAGCTGTGTTGAAGTTGTATCCACAGTTTGCTGCCAATTTTTAAAGTATTGCAACACAAGTGTATTATAGTGCAAAATGTGTTTAGTAGCTGGTAATGTGTTTAAGGTTTTGCAAGACAGAGGAGATTAGTTTTCCAATTTGAGTCAGTGTTTGAACAGTGTTTAAGGTTTCACTAAAAGAGTTTTTGATTTGAAAAATGAGTTTAGGAAACTGAGGCTGTGGTTCGGATAATGGTATTTAGTGTTTTAGCAATTGTGAGAAACTTTATTACAGATTTTCTGAAACGGAGTGTTATTTTGTTAATCTCTGAGTCAGCTTTACACCAAGTGTGGACAACATACATGGTGCTAATTGAGATTATTCGGCCTCCACCAGGCAGGTAAAGTGGATGCAGTTATTGGGTTCTTAAAACAGTTGTTTGTGCTGATAAATGGAGGTCTGAACGTTTGCTATTATTATATCTATTCTAATGCTAGCCCAGACTGATGCTCTTCGTTAGGTTGTATCCATTGTATGAAGTATTTTAGTTTGCTAGCTAAGTAATAATGCCTTAAGGTGCATGTGTCGAGTCCCCGCTCAGGTTTATTTTTCTGAACAGTGCAGAGAATAATTTGTTTTTCTTATTGTTAGAATAGAAATGTATTACGGTACAGTCTCATCTTGTGGGTTTAAATGGGATGAAGTAAAATAAATGGCAGATTTGAGGTCGCGTTTGCATTTTTACCATAGCTATTCATCCCAGAAGACCTCCCACCATTTTCTTTTGAGTAAATAAGCCCTGAGCCAATATTTTTGCAAATAAGGTATAATAATAATGTTATCTATTTTTTTATTGTTTGTCTCTCCCAAAATGTAGTTTCTGGATGGTCCAGTGTCTCCTGATATTTTCAGTGACCTTTAAGGTGCATGAGGATTTCAATGTTGTTGTTTTTGTCCTTTAATTGTCTAATTAATTTTGTTTTTGATTGAATCTTATTGATATTGCGCTTGTTTTTCACTGTACACAGCCTTTGCCATTACGAAGTACTCCTTTCTAATTTGTTGCAATTCAATTGGGAAATAAAAGGGCTTTAACAAATCTGACCTTTGCGCGCACGCGCGCGTGTGTGTGTGTGTTAATTGTGATAAACAATTCCAGTTTGTGGTGATATTGATGTACTGTTATCAATATCTGGCTCCCTTTCTGTTAATTTTCAGTCAAATCAGTCAATGCAAAATAATCCCACAGAAAAAAAAAACATTTTGCAATAGTACACTTGCACCACATGAAAATGAGTATGAAATACTTCATGATAACAAGGATTACATATTACCGGTAATCATCTCGAATTAGCATAACAAGATTTATTTTTTCACATTTGAGAAATAAGTACATACATTAGTCTCAGTATAACGCATTTTAATATGACCGTTACGGAACTATAAAGACAATAAAGGTAGCCATCCTTAATGCCTACAGTATTTGTCACTGGTTAGCCTCTTTGGCCAAGTATTTATGCTTGGTAACACGTAAACCTTAGTACTGAAAGGAGCAGTCATGGCTAAAAACATTTGCACCCCTTTTTAGCCATGACTGTATAAAAACACATCTTTTTTTCCCCCTGACTGTCTGACAGGAAATCAGACTAAACTTTTCATGTTTTAGGTCAATTAGGATTACCGAAATAATTTCTACTTGCTAAATGCCAGAATGATGAGAGAAGTATTTTTTGAACAAATATACAGTATACTGTATATAATAGACAATACAGTCATAGCTAAAAACATTGGCACCCCAGGAGTGCCAATGTATATGACTATGTTTCCTTAATTATAAGTAAAATGAACAAACACATTATTTTTTATAATAGAATTTTTTTCAGACAGAGAGAATGTATATCTGAATGTTGTGAACTCCTGCTTGTATGTAAAGTAAGTGTCATATTAAGCAGATTAATGCTGTTGTGCCATAGTGGAGGTCTTCATGAATGGAGTTTAGCACAAATAAGTGAGGATTTTCAAATTGTGTTTAGGATTCCACATTACTAGGACCCTCATTCATCATTAGTGCTTAGAATTCAAGGGGGCGCCATACTAGCTGGAGCCACTGGTGTGTTGTCAGGCGGCAACTCAGCAAATGAGAGCTGGCGACGTCCATGGAGGAATAAACACTGTGTGAATAAGTAATCACTTGATAAGATCAGCTTCAATGAGATGGGTGCTCATCCTTCCCTGCTGAGCGTCTTTCTATCCCGGGGCCACGTGGTTCCACGCATGGAGAAATATATTAATAAGTACAAACTGTGATCATGGGGTCAGTGTCTGAGAATGTTTTGCATACCTCATGATGACATGCTGGCACCGGCACGTGAGCGCTCGGGCCGGTTTGGCGGCTGCATGTGACAGCTAACGCTGTTGTATACTTGCACGTGTTTACATTTTGACAACATGCCCACTCAGACGCAGCAGGATGACAGACACTCGCTTTGGATCTTAATTAATTCCACAAGTGATCCAAGTAATACCATCAGTATGGAAGCCTGTTTGAGAAAGGACATTCTTAGAAAGTAATGTTTATCTGTCTGTTTTTCTTTTTACTTGATTCATTAACATACCAAGGCGATGAAACAACTTGTGGGGTGGGGGGTTCACAGTGCTCAGGAGCACTTCAAACAAAGAGGGCAACCACTGGGTGTGGGTGTTCAAAAAGTAGGGGTGGGGTGATAGCGACACCCACATCCCCCATGGAGGCAACGCCCTTGGCAACTGCAACAATTACCACTAATAATAATAATAAATTGGTGTTATACAGTTTTTGATATGCAAACAAACTACCATAATTTCTCATGTATAATGTGCACCCATGTATAATACGCAGCCCCAAAGTTGACCTCAAAATTCTGGAAAACCCTTCTACCTATGTATAATGCATTTTTACAATGCATGATTTTGCTTCGACCCATATGATCAAAACATGAAGTATTATCTGTATTTTGTTATAATCCTTATTTTAATTAAATTGCTCTTATTTTGAAATTCACAGTCCTACTTTTATTTAGTAAATTAGAAAACACACAGTTGTGCTCATATGTTTGATTACCCAGGCAGAATTTGTAAGATGAGTACAATACTTTAAAGAAAACATGAAGGACCAGGCAAAACACATTTAATTTTATTTTATTGGGATTCAAATTAAACGGTCAAGGATTTCAGAAAAGCATTATCATTAAACAAAACATAACCTTAAAGAAATTAATGATGGTTGTTGTTCAGTCATCAGTCATATTTTTAAAAAAAATATATATATAAATATACATATGTTACCAATTCTGCCAGGGTATGTAAACTTATGAGCACAACTGTACATATATGCAATCATACCTATCCCTCTCATCTTGGAATGAAAGTGGAGGCTACAATTTTTTTTATAACCACTAGGTGGCGTTGACATTTTTAAATGAAAGTGTACAGCTTTTTCATGACTACTAGATGGCGGCATACATTTATAAAATGTGAAAGTTGTTTTCAATTTGCCCCTATACCTATGTATAATGCGCACAATTGACTTTTGACTATTTTTTTGGGATGCGCATTATACACGAGAAATTACGGTATTTACAACTAAAACAGTAAAACTGTTTCTCTTTATTAATGCCCTGTGAGTAAAGATAATTCAATTTCAGGAGCAAAACAAATGTTTTCCTCCACTTTCTGTTCTGTCTCAAGGTCTGATTTGAGAGCATATCTCATTAATGATTAATGATGAGCCTCAAGAAAACATTGCTTTTAAGATTATCATCTTATTGCAGATTGCTCTTGTTTTGGTTCTCAATATAGAGATCTGCTCAGGGCAGGGACAGATCTAGTCCAGTGAGTTACAGGCCTGCGGGCCACCCCAAAATCTTGAAAAATATATTTACCTAACAGCCCTGCACTAAAGGAACATATGAAACAATACACATGCACAGAAGCACAAATTGGATGGCAGTAAAACCTAACTGTGATGACATAGAAGAAAACAATAATACAAAAATAAAATGTTGTATCGCGTTAAGTTGGACAAAACCCACACAAGCACACGTCAATATTCGACCCCCAAGTCTCAGAACAATGAGGAAGATGTGATAACCTGTATTCCACCGTCCTGCCCTACTGCAAAATACAATGCTGAATCTCAACATTATTATCTTCACAGAGACAGAATTTGGGGTCACATGAGTAAAGTGTACCTAATGAAATTGCTTCACACTTTTAAAGCCTAAATCATCTGCCTGTTCTAGGGGGGGACCAACCCCTACAGCATGAAACTGATTCTGAACCACATTTGGGCCCACCCCGAATGAAGATTACACAGTATTGTAATGATTAAAATTGTGATTATGGCGTCGACTAATTAAAAATACACTTTAGTTGAAGCTGTCATATTTTGTATTAAGGGTTTGATAGACAGCAAGTTAAGGACTCAAAGCAACAACGCTCGACAACCCTCAGCCAACATCGGCGTAACACATCCTGTAGCCGGTAAAGTCCAACCTTCCAAAATAAAAGCACATCAGTAGAATAACACAGAACAGGATCCTTTAGTGCGTTGCACTATAAAAAACGGCGGTCAAGTTTTGTTGATATACGCCATTAGCTGGAAGTCATCATTCACCAGACGAGAGGTAGTCAGATGCAAGCAACAGTTAGCACAAACAATATTGTTTAACTACAAGCTAAGACTTCTGCTCAAGAAGTGTTGTTGACTAACTATGAATTATAATAGCAGCCTGGCAGAACAGGTGGTAATGTCAGCCTGAGTTGATTTGTAGTCAACATTAGGAGCACTTGTTAAAGATTATGGCATTTCTGCCACTGAGGATGATGCTCTTATTATTGGAATAAGCTTCCCTTAATTTTTCCCCCCACATTTGTGCAATGCAAAATTATTTTCCTTGATTCTGAATATTCTTTTCTGCTGACGTATTCTCATTTGTTTGTAATTATGTTTTAAAGACAATATACTGTAAGGTCCGCTCCAGTGTGTGTGCGTGTTTGTCTCCCAAGTCCTTTGGCTCTCTTTGTGTGGCCCTCTTAACATGAGAGTACTCTCGTCAGCTCTCTCAACACCATCGTCTGGCTCTGTCTCAATGTCTGCCTCATTATTATTCATCTTTATGGTGCAGAAATAGAACGTAATGTCCTTTTTTATCTTAATTTTGAGCTTACAACAAAATGCAATGGAGAGGAATACCCAATATTTCAGCAACCCAGTCTAGTAATATTTGTTATAATAGGTTTTTATGGGCTTGCCTAGTTTTGTGTTGTGCATACATCCAAATCAGTTGCCTTTCTGCGAAATTCACCGTTTTGAACTCAAAATAGGCCATGTACGTGAATCGTATAGATCCGATTAATTTTTCCTTGGGGGGTGGGTCGCATTTTTCAATTGATGTTCGTGCTGCGGTTAAAAAAAAATCAGAAGTTACTCACTATTTACTCAGTATTTCAGTAACTATTTTACTGTGTACTTTTTACTCTTACTCCAATTATTTTTGGGAGGACCACGTTTTACTTTTACTTGAGTCACATTATTGTCAAGTGACAGTACTCTTACGTGAGTACAGTGTTTGGCTACTCTACCCACCTCTGGAGCGGACTTCCTCTATTGCTCCTCTTACAACTACGTTTCAGCAACATTTTTGCTCATCAGATCAGCCAGTGTCGTATTTGTTGGACTGGTCTTTTGTATTTTCGCGCTGAGTTGCTGCGGGTCGTGGCCCTGGTCATGGTCCCTGCCGAACTGCGAAGCACACGTAACTTTGGCGACAAGAGTTGATCCGCTAGTACATCTTGTATTAATTAGGAAACGCGCTTACAATTATCTAATTAGTTTACGGATATTAATGTATTGAGCGACAGAGCGATGTTAGGGATTATGTCACAACACAGAATGAACTAACTTCTAATTCAGAAATGGCCAATAAAAACAAAAAAATATTGTACTTAAAATTTTCCTGCAGGATGCATTTGGGATTAGCCTTTGAAGTTGGTAATAGTAAAGAATGAAGTGAAACAGAGAATAATTTTAGTCAATTCTTCTCTGAGAGTGCTTAAAGAGGAGGATGCTATTCATGTGGCACAGCTTGAAGCTGGCATCAGGTGCAGGTGGAGATTGGCCTCGCTCAAGTTGGAGCCCAAAACAAAAAAGCAAAGAAATTAGGTGAATTTAATGTTTTTCCATTTCCATTTTCAACACCACTTATCCCGGTTAGGGTCGCGGGGCGCTGGAGCCTATCCCAGCTGACTTCGGGCGAAAGGCGGACTACACCCTGAACTGGTCGCCAGTCAGTCGCAGGGCACATATAAACACGGACAACCATTCGCACTCACATTCACACCGCCACTGAGTGGGAACTGATCCCACGCTGCCCGCACCAAAGTCAGGCGAGTGCACCACTACACAATCAGTGACTGGTGAATTTTATTTTAATCTTAAATTTGTACATCAACATGTACTTGAGCGGCGTAAAATGTTTTTCTGCGTAAATAATTTTTTTTTATTTTGCCTTATTGTAGTCTTCAGAGTTTTCCAGCTTGCTTAAATTTATGTTAAAATCATAAAAATTCTCTACGGATCCCCCCAGACGCCCCCTACAATGTTGTTTTTTTGGTCACCTTTTTCATGCATTTGGTGTTTGCATGTCTGGTTGTGGTACAGTTAACTAACGCTAGCTAGTAGAGGGTTGAATGTGCCCCTCTGACAAAACATCACCACACGCCCTCAGTATAATTGGTCTAGCTCGCACCACCACTGAGCACTACCACTGGAATTGGCATTAATTGCTTGAGAGGGGAACGTAATTATCTCAGGTAATTATTACTCTGGGTAGAGTGAGAAGCTTGACAAGACTTTTCCATTGCTTCCCCTGCAGAGGGAAGTTGCTAGAATTCTGCCTTTTAATGTGATTTAATGAGAAGGGAATAGTCAACGCTGAGCTCTCCTACCTCGTCTATCACATGCATGCTTACATGTATCCTGCTGAACACACACATGAACACGCCCACAGGACACTGCTGTAGGTACACCCGCACCATGAGCTCCAGTATGAAGTCATGGTTTTTCAAAAAAAAAACAATGCTCAGTTTTTGTTGTTTCTACCTGACACGTACAGTGTATTTCAACATTCAAAGTCCTGAATTTGGAAACCAATCAAAATCTTTGTGAAAAAATAATATAATTCAATATGAGAAATTTTTGATTTTAGCCCAGTGAGTAGCTACAGGATTGCCGTCAGAAGTGTTTTTTTGTGTGTTGCCTGTGATCCCACCACTGAAGGGTACCAGTGATGGCAAGAAGGAGATAATATGTAATGACAACCATAGAACCAAACAACCTAGAGTCACATTAAGGCGACATTAATAATGTACATTAGTCCTAATGTAAAGAGACCAACCTCTCAGTCACGTGCAGGAATCTTCCCCTCTGCATTCTCCCTGCATAATGACAGAAACAATATTAACATCATTTTTATGACAGTTAAGGATGTTCAAATGTTACTTAAAATGTTATGTGTACATTTATTAAAGGCTTTATAATTGCAGAGTGTATTCAACCTTCAATAAGATAGCCTCCATATTTTTTATTTTTTTTTACCCTTGAATG